>NC_056666.1:12733750-13046718 GCF_018350195.1 Panthera tigris | reverse complement strand
AGCACAGGGGTTATCATCGTCCTCATGTTACACCTTGGGTGCTATGATGCTAAATCTTTTGTGCAAGATCCTGTAAAACGGTATAAGAGCTAGGAAGGTCTCTGCGTACCAAAGACTGTTCTTCTGGAAAGATAGTATGTATTTAGATGTTAATAAAGTGAGGCAGAGAAATCGTTTCTTTAATCTTTTTTTTTTTCCTGAGAGAGAGAGAGAGACAGAGACAGAGTGTGAGCGGGAGAGAGACAGACAGAGAGGGAGGCACAGAATCCGAAGGAGGCTCCAGGCTCTGAGCTGTCAGCACCTACTGAGCCACTCAGGCATCCCTTGTTTCTTTAATCTTTTTTTTTTTTAAACGTTTATTTATTTTTGGGACAGAGAGAGACAGAGCATGAATGGGGGAGGGGCAGAGAGAAAGGGAGACACAGAATCGGAAGCAGGCTCCAGGCTCTGAGCCATCAGCCCAGAGCCTGACGTGGGGCTCGAACTCACAGACTGCGAGATCGTGACCTGAGCCGAAGTCGGACGCTCAACCGACTGAGCCACCCAGGCGCCCCTCTTGTTTCTTTAATCTTAAGGAGAAAGAACATTAGAGCCACTGAGGGGTTCTAGAAAATGACTCATAATGGTTCTTATTGGTCAAATGAGGCATGAATATTAAAGGAACATTATATTACAGTGAAAGAGAATCATAAGTCTGTGGTGTTTTAGCCTTAACTGCTTCACCTGAAAAATGGAGGCATAATATCTCCTTGCAGGGTCATTGTAGGATTAGAGATTATATATGTAAGGTGCTCAGTTCAGCATCAGGTTGTTTATTTGTTTTTATAGCAAAAATAGCCTAGGCTAAATAAACCACAGTAACACTTTACTTTCCCTTTTAACGGTTTATGACTGCAAATATTTACACCTCATATAGTATGTCTGCCCATACTTCTCACTTTATGCGTGCGTGGAATTTTGTCAGTGTTTGTGTGTCGCGGGAATGGAGGTGAAGTTCAGAGATGGTCATTTTTTTATTTGAGATTTTACTTAAGATTGATGTTTGATGCTACTTTCGTCACTGACCTGATTATACTTAGATTGCAGTCTCAGTACCAACTTTTCCCTTTCCCCCATTAAAAAAGAAAAAACTGTGGTAAAGTGCTCAAAACATGAAATTTACCATCATAACCATTTTTAAGTAATTAGTTCAGTCACATTAATTACATTCACACTGCTGTGCAACCATCACCACCATCCATCTTGTAGGGAAGAAGAATTTTTCCCTTCTTCCATTCTAGGTTCTTTGGCTAGTCTAATAATCAAATTGACATAAGACAGATTAACAGTAGAAAAATACGTTTTTATACCTATGGGAGCCCAGTAAAAATACGAGAGCCAAAGGGCAGATAGGTGATTGAGGCTCATATAACACTCTGAGCCAAGGAAACAGATAGGGGTCTGGGGATATAAAGAGGAGGAAGGCCATTCACAGGAAGCCAGAGGATATGCAGACACGGTTCTTAGGTAAAGCTATCTCTGCTAATAACTTTCTTCCCGGTACAGGACACCCTTCTAATGTAAATTTAGACATGTGAGGGGTAGGAAAAGAGCCTTTCCTGAATCTGCTGGGGTTTGATCGCCTTCAGCTCACAGTAATCCTCATGCCGAAGACGCACATTTCTAGGGCGACAAATTCTTCTCCCCTGCAGTCCCATTTCAGGAAGCAGTGTCTCATTTCAAGAAGCGGTGATGCAGCAGGACTCCCAAAGTTAGGCCTATATTGTGCAAGCGACCAAGTAATTAATAAGAGACGTTTCTATAGGAACAAAAGAAAAACAAAGTTTTGAGTCCCAGGAGCTGCCGGTCGAGATTTCTAGATGTCAGGCTCGAGGCATCTTTAGATGGCATGGGGTCAGGCAGTGGCAATCTGATGGATTTTCCTGGTTTGCAGTTTGAACGTCTCTGGTGATATTTTTGGGTACACCAGTAAAGTTCATGAGTAGCCCATCCAGGAGCAGGTGTGCAGAAGATTGGCTCAAGTGAGCGATTGTGGCTTCAGATTTTCTTTGAGGTTTGTATCACGTCATCTAGCTTCAGTTTACAGGGCTTCAGGAAAAAAAAGTAGTTTTAGTTGTCAGTGATTCCAAGTCAAAGGATTCCTAATCAAATTGGAAATGTTAGTTTGGAGATTTGTAGCTAGATGAGGAAACCAAAAGAATTGAGGATCCAGTCCAGTCTATAGGTAAACAGTAAAACCTCAAACACAATTAAGAGAACTTGAATCTAATATCCATACGTGGGTATTGTAGTTGCTGTTGAAACATTTTTTTCTCTCTATAATCGCCCTCATTCCTACCAGAGACAGCAGAATTAAAACTAATATGTTTACAAAGTAAGCCTAGTTTCTGTAAGTTTGGCCGGATTATTTCTAGAATAATAGAATAGTGATTGCAGCAAGAATAGTGATTGATCATATAGGCTCTTTTAAATCTGCTTTGCTGGAACTTTTCAGAAGGAATCACAAATTGAACTTTTAAAAGTCTCTTGAGGGGCGCCTGGGTGGCTTAGTTGGTTAAACGTCTGACTCTTGATTTCTGCTTAGGTCGTGATCTCACGGTTTGTGAGATGAAGTCCTGCATTGAGCTCTGTGCTGGCAGCATGGAGAGAGGTTCTCTCTCTCTCTCTCTCTCTCTCTCTCTCTGCCCCCTCCCCTCAAAATTAACAAATGAACTTAAAAAGTCTCTCAAGTCTAGGAAGCCAAGCCAGGGAAAGTTGCAGACTTTCCCTGCAACACCTATAGATTTTGGTGAATTCCTCTTTTTTCCGAGACCCACAATATTCTGAGGTTCTTGCACCTGCCAGGAAGTCACCATTCTTACTCACCTTATTCACCTGGTTACGCTGATAGGAATCCTATGAGCAAGTACTAGGATTTATTTTTTCTAAGAGGCTTTATTGGCTGTAAAAAGTCCATCTTAGTTCCTTAAAGTTGTCTGGCATATCTGATTTTATGTACATTACTGTCAGATATAACATACCGGTCATATTATATCAGTGGCAGTGTAACCAATCTTTCCAGTTGTGTCTTGTTACAAGGAGAACAGATTCTTCCTGAACTTATGCAAATAAATATATTGAACTAAGATTACACACTCACTAAGAGTTTCCAAATTCTGTAGGGATCAGGTAGGGAGAAAAATTATTTCATCTTTGTTCACATAAGTACACTTTAACAAATGGCTGTAAGTCATAATTAGCTTCAGAAAAAAAGAGAAAAGTGTTCTTTACATCTGGAAAAACAAAACATTAAAGAACCAGCAACGTTTTAAACAAAAAGTCATAAAAACTATAATCATCATAGTTCATTTGGTCCCATTTAATTAATTCTTGTTGATCTTTCGTTAACAGCTTTATGAATCCAGTTTTTTCATTGGAGCTTCATAAGTTTTTACAGAGTGCAATGGTATGATCTTAAAGTGATCAGAAACCTGTACTTGGAATTCTTTCTTTGAGTCTCACTAAAGATCAAACACTTTTGCAAAAACATCAGAGTAAAGCAATAACTAAATGCTAAAAGACTTAACAATGGCCATGATTAAAGATCTGATGAGAATTCATTATAATATGGCTGACAAGGAAATTTGGTTATTTCTGTAATGTACAACATTTCAAGATAGTAACTAGAATTACAGGGGATAACATTCCAGGACATATCAGGTTTCTAGGCACTTTATACAATTTCTGGAACACTTTTATTAATAACGCTTACCCATACAATATAACCTAAGAATGTTTATCATCATTTATTTGACATTGCTTGCCACATGATTTAACATATCAAATAAGTCCAATTATTGTGTTGTTAGAAGGAGAAAGAACAAATATTTTGCAGTGTTCTAGGGACCCATCTGGCAAATCTCAAAGTTAGTTCCAGGTCAAACAGACTTCATTTAGAATTTGATTTGGGGATGTTTGTCGAATGTCAAAAGGCTTGGATACTTGGCTAAATAAGGATCACAGATGATTATGAGACAATCCTCAGTTATCTATTTAATCAAAGTGGCAATAAAATATTTCAAAGGCAAATACAAAAGGTTACATAGTCATAAGTAAAATCTAGCCCTTTTAATATTGAGAAGACTCAGTTCTTTTAAATAATCAAAGATCAGATGATGTCAACATGAAGCCCAGGAAATTACTTTGGTAAAACACAAAAGTTTTGTTTTCTAGACAGATTACTTAAGAAGTAAAGAAAAATATTTTATAATATATTATTATCAAGGGCAGACCAGTGGTACAAGGAAACTTTGTTCTTTTTGCAGGTGAAAGAAAATTATTATAGTTTTATGTAAGTACGCTACTGATTTTAAAGCCTAATTTTATAACCCTTGTAATACACTCAGTTTTAGCCAACTTGACCACACAGGGTAAGATGCTCTTTTTTCCCAACTTATTTGATTTTTTGCTTTATTTCTACCTTTCCCATTTTGAAATAACAAATTTTACTTTAGGACACATGCGCTTTCTTTTCTCTTAACAAAAATACATTTCCTTATTTCATATCTTTTCTTTGTCTAGAAACATACTTCTATCCCCTTTACATACACAATTCTTTCCCTTACTATTTTTGGTAGCTCTAATCACATATATTAATTGGAATACTTACCCCTTAGAACTGTTACACCAGCATTCTGTAGATTGAAGGTTTATGAATATATCTCATAATTTCTGGAAACACGTTTCTTCATAGCTCCATCCTTTAATGTGGCACAAGACATGCTTACGAATAGACCCAAATTTATCTTTAGTTTTCTGCAATAAGAAGGCCCAAATCCATAAGGCTATGTTCAGTAATTAATGTTTCAGTGTCTTATTTGGAAATGATCTAGATATTCAATGAATTTTGATGGGGTTTGGGGGTGATGGTGAGGGGATTCGGAGCTGACAGCCAAGAAAGAAGTCTTGAAGATGTCTTTGGTGCAAAAAGGTGTTTTTATTAAAGCACTGGGACAGGACCCCCATGGGCAGAAAGAGCTTCACTGGGGTCATGACGGGTAACTGTTCATATATCTTCAGGTTGGGAGGGGGTTAGGGATAGAGTAAATTTCTAAGAAATTTTGGAAGCAAGGTTTCCAGGACCTTGAGGGGCTAGCTGCTGTTAGGAAAATGTCACTTATTACTGTTTAGTAAAACCTCAGTCATGAGACCCTTCACATGTACATCAGGGGCCCATAGAGTTTGGGGCATGATTGCCAGCATATATCTTGGGGGAGTTGAGATAAAGGAAGTCTCCAAAGGAATTTTTATATGTTAAAGTAGACTTACAGGATCCTGGGGGGTGAGGATAATGTTAAGCCAAGATTCCCTTTTGCCCCTAGACAAGTGTCATCATCCAGGCCGCTGAGCTCCTAGAGGGAGGTCACTCTGCCGGTCTCAAGGATTTGCCCGTGGGCTGTAGGCAGTAAGGGAATTTAATGTTTCATTTGCCTTAGTTTCCCATATTACCGTGGCAAGCACTTAAACCCCTTTCCTTTGTTCTTGGGTGGCCAGGAGTGTCCAAGGAATATCACACATATTCCACCTCCTTCATCAAATTTTCTATCTCTTTATTTAACTTAGCGAAACTTTAAGGTTTCAAGTTACCAAAAAGATTTGAGAAACTATTTTAAGTACACATTTCATAAAAACATAATTTGCTAAAAAAGTTTACCTAAAAATTCTTGTCCCACTTACATCTAAATCATGTGCTTGGAACAGTTATATTTCGATTACCCATGAAACTTCATGAGACACGAGACAAAGTCAGCCATCATCCCATTTTGCTGACGGATCCATAAGAGAGATAACATGAAGTTTATTAGCAAACCCAGGTGCTTATGTATCTGAATTATAATCAGTGTTGATAACGCTGAAGGCATACCTATTTTAATTAAACTAACAAACTTCCACCAGCTTTTATTTACCAAAGATTATCCCAGATTGTGTGGATTTGAAAAACATTTGGGTTTATATTTCTGGAAATTTTGGAATATCCAATTCTTATATAAGTACTTATTTGTTTTTAAGCCAATTAAATAGAGCCCTTTTACAAATTAATTTTGGCAAACCGAGACCCCCATAGCCACTGCCTTAACATTTTAGCCATGAGTCAGACGCAACAACACAAAACTCACCAGTTTACAAGAGAATAGTCATATCCAAATTTTATCTTGGCAGTTGGAATAAGTTAAGTTTACCTGTTGAGATGGCCGAAGCCCCATTTCCAAATACTACCCTCCCTCCTTGCTTTTCCCCCTGAAGGAAATAATGTCTCCAAAGTTTGCATTTCAATATTTGTTTTTTAATGTTCTACTTATTTTTGGGAGAGAAAGAGACAGAATACAGGTGGGGGAGGGGCAGAGAGAGAGAGGGAGACACAGAGTCCAAAGCAGGCTCCAGGCTCTGAGCTGTCAGCACAGAGCTCAATGCAGGGTTCAAACACGTGAACCATGAAATCATGACCTGAGCCGAAGTCAGATGCTTAACCAACTGAGCCACCCGGATGCCCCTCCAAAGTTTGTATTTCAAAGAATGGCTCCTTGGTCCTAGAAAAGGGGAGTTTGAAAATCTACATTAAAAAGGCACAGAGAAAGTATCCAAGTTTTCTCCAAGATGTTTTTATAAAGGAACTATTTTCCTTTTATCAGAGGTCTAGAGTGGTTTAAATGTTAGCTTTTTTCTTAGCTTCAGGACAATTCTGTTTTTAATATCCCAGTGTCAACAAGCATGTTTAGATGCATACGTGAAGTTAAGGGGACTGGTGAGGATGGACGAGATCGAATTGCCTCTAGAGTCACATTTCTGGTTTTGTAGAAATTGGTTATTTCCAGTTCCCCCCCACACAAAATTGAGTTGTAGCCCGAACGATATCCAAAGGCTGACTGGCCCATCCGACTACATTTCCTTTAATTTGCTTCTGTATCCCAGGAAGATTTCCAACAAGTATGGAAATTAAAAGATGTGTGTGTGTGTGTGTGTGTGTGTGTGTGTGTTCTAGAACTGTGGGATTTAATGCATTATGTCTTTTTTTTTTTTAAGTTTATTTATTTTTGAGAGAGACAGCAAGAGCATGACAGAGAAGGGGGCAGAGAGAGCGAGGCAGAGGATCTGAAGCAGAGCCCGACACGGGGCTCAAACCCACAGACCATGAGATCATGGCCTGGGCCAAAGTCGGACACCTAACCGACTGAGCTACCCAGGCACCCCTAATGCATATGTCTTTAAAGTATGTATAAAGTGTTTAACAAAATTCTTCTGTTTGAATGTACATTCCGACCTTGGACTAGTTCAGCTTAGGGGGGAACCTCTGCCATGGCTTCTGTTTGCCCCTGAACATGAGCCTCCAGCTTAGAGATCTTTCCTGGTCATTTGTATGAGGGCCTGGGAGAGATTATGGCCCTCTGTTTTCTCTGTGAGAAAACAGGGTTTTTTCAAGGGGGCCGGCTGGCTTACCCGATAACTACCATATACTCATGGATGGGAACAATACCCCTTGATAGCCAATCTAGGTCCCTCTGAGTGGGGTTGTGAATGGCCACTGATCCTTTTAACTCCTAACTTCGGTAGGATCTTCTGAAAGTGGAAGTAAAAAGACTTTATAATTTATAAGATGTGCTGCTGTCCAGGAGGCCTGAGTTCTTTGCAGTGGGGAATCTAAGTAAGATACATCTGCCAGGGACATTGTATAAGAAGGCCTGAAGCTGCCCGAGCCTGATTAGAGAGCCCTGGAAAGTTGGGAGAGTTAAGCAGAACAGCAAAATGAGCCCTACCCCCTGTCTGGGGTGTTTCTGCTAAATTCACTTCCCGACTTACAACATTTACATGAGCACACTGTATACTGTGACACTGGAGATTAGGCTGGAGTGTTCTGTGTAAATCTCACAGGGAAAGGGAAGTTGAAACAGGCAGATGGGGCCAGATTTTGAGAAGAGGAGTTTATCTTGGATTTTAATTTTTTGTTATAAGTCTGATTTCCGTCCTTTCATTTTGCTATCCCTAAGGCTAGCCATTGTATTCCTTTGTGTCCACTTTTTAACTTGGTGTTTCCATAGGTACCAATAGGACAATTGTTCAGGATGGGACTGTCTGATATTTTTTTTAAGTATAGCCAATTCAAAGGATCCATCATCTGGCCATTGATGAGTAACATATTAATCTCAATAGCAACTCAGTCCAATAAGCCTTTTACAGCTTAGCCACAGACATAAGAGTGTCCCAAAAGAAGGTGCAAAAGACACAGTCCCCGTAGGAGCCAGAAAGCTGGCTCCCAAAGATAGTCTAAGAAAGTAAAGCCCTCCTTCTGCCTCCAGTCAGAGTTGCTAATCTGTGACCCTGGGAAGGCATGACTGGGATGGGGCTTTTCTCGTACTAATAAAACAACGAAGATTGAGATGACATAAGGCCCTTATGGACCAGGACCCCCTATGACAAGTTCCCCCGAGAGCTGGCATGGTGAACCAGAGAGAATTGTGCTTGGAACTTCACGTAGTTGAAGCCCAGGTGTACAAATATCTGATCAGGTCCTTGCTTTCGATTCTTTTGGGTGTATAGATCCTTAAGGAGAATTGCTGGAGCCTATGGTCTTTCTATTTTTAATTTTTTGAGGAGGTGAAGTATTGTTTGCAATATTGCGTGCCACTTCACCTTCCCACCGACAATGTCCCTTTTACTCTTTGCTCCCTGGCTGGCCTCTCCATGAAGGGCTTGGGAACATTAGTTGCTTTTCTCACATTATCGTACAAAGGACAGGGTCCCCTCTTGCATCCCGTCTATCACAACTTAATTTGGCATTTATTGCCTCTTTATCCTTGTTTTACTTGGTAATTTTGTTCAGAGGTCATGGGCTAGAGGCTTAGGTGTAAATCCTTAAAAAGGACACGTGAACATACAAGTTATCCTTTGTACATCTTTACTGGACTTTTGTCATTTTTTTATTACCGTTAATATACTACCTGTACCTATGGGCTATCTATCACTGAATTTCTCCAACATCCTTAGCAAGGACACGTCATAAATATTTGCAAAAGCTAATATAGAAATGCAGCCCCTTAGAGATTTGTGGGAGTAAAATTAATCTGGGGAATGTATTTGATGTTTGGTTAGTGTCTGATTCTTAGGTGTACTAGATGTGTCTGACTACATGCTGTTATACTGGAATAAAAACGCTTGGGCAGTATAGTGAAATCTACAGATGGTCTCCTCCACCCGGTCCGCTCCCCATGACTCCGAATGATAATAAATATCACCAGTGGAGTTCCTCCCCCGTTTTCTCAGTATGATCTGTCCCTTTCGCTTTTGAAACGGTGGCGGTTTTCTCCACATCTCTTAGGTCCCCAAACCTGAGGGGGTTTTAATTTCCTAAGATTGTGTGTTTAGCCTGTGAGGAGAGGTACAGATGCCTTAAGGAGTAAGAGAACAGATAAAGCAACAAGTTCTCCAGGGTTCTTTCTGATCGTCCCTTCTAGAGTCAGGCTCTTCTCCACCAGCATTGTCTTGGCATGTGGCAGCCCCCTCCTACCTGTGTGCTTACTAGCATTCCAAGACAAGCAGCGTGGTGTTGAAGCAAGCTTAGGGAGCCAAAGACTTTCCAACTATGGCCTTGCTTCCTAAGTCAGCCAGAATCCTACATGGGTGCTCCCGGAGTCCTCAGGAAGCCGTCTTCCCATCGAAATGGGCAGAGATGCACCTACAAGTGGCAGTAGCTCTGTGATTTTATTTTATTTTTGCAATTTCTGTTCCTCATACCACCCCTGTTTAATTCTCCATTGATTTTTTTTTTGAAAGGAGAAACAAATCCCCTCCAGTACTCTGTAGAAGGCGATTACGATCACTGCTGAGGAATAAAGTAATTTTAATGTAAATCATATAAACTCTGAATGTAAGTATCTGAACTGATAGGGTCCTTCAAACCATTGCAATTTTTTTGTATTTCCACTCTTGGGAATGGAAGACTTTTTAAAAACCGAGACTTAAAAACAAACTCATCATTGCAATCTCTCTTATGCTAAGTAGGAATCTTAATTATCGTTGAATAATTAGCCTCGCCTAAATCTAAAGGTTATCCTAAAACCGCTGACAGTAGCAAAAAGCCTAGTAGTTCTTTTGAATGACAGGTTCAGATAGTTCCAACTGAGTCGCTATGGAGTTGTTCGGTACAAAGAGCTCAGGTCAAAGGAGAGTTTTGTTTGATATATTCTTTTTTCTCTGAATGGGGACTGACTGCCTATTTTATAAATATGGTGACATGGAATTAAAGTTTATATTATCTGGCCGTTTTATTATAGGCTGCTTTTAATATAGGCTCTTTTTTAGGGCTCTTTTATCATATACTTTGAAAGCACATCTTTTGGTGGGAGATATTCTGTGCTAATTAAACCAGCAGAAATCTATGTAGACTGAATTAATAGCCAATGAAACTGGGGTAACTGCTTCTTCATTTGCAAAATGCTGAGCCATTAGGAGGATCAATCAGTAGGGGGTGGTGTAATCCACAAACACAGACATGCATCTGAATGCAGAGTTGTTCCTTTTTTTTTTTTTTTTTCCATTTTGAAATGCATTAAGAGAAAAAAGCATCCCAGTGGGGGCTTAATAAAGGACTTTTTTCTTCTTTTTTTACCTTTTATTTTTATACCAGGCTTCACAGTTTGGACACCACTGTGAAGTCAACATTGTGAATATTAAGCAGGAAAGGGAATGAGGCCAAGCTGTTACCTGGTTGTAAGAATCAGATACGAACCTTTTTTCCATTGCCTGTGTGGAAGGTGTGATATGCTCAGAATGACCATTTTGATCTTGTTAAATCGGCAAATTTAGTAATAATGGTTAAGTCTTATGCAAGCACGAGGGGGGTTATAACTGGTATGGATTTATGATGGGGTTCTAATCTCCAGGGCATAAACTTGAATCTCCCTCAGGAGACCAAAGCTGTCCTGTTGCCCGGCATTAAACTAAACACGCTGGTGTTGCCCCTAACAACAGTTGCTAGGAGACCTTTGCCAGCATGTGGAGGGGAGGGAATCACTGCTGATCATGGCACTATTTATCATCATACACCAGCAGTCTTGTTTAGGGAAAGGCCTGACACACACTGACTGTGCCACATGATAGAAATATCATACACACGCTGGGAACGGAAAGCATCTGGAAAAGGTCTGAGAAATCAGACATAGTTGTCGTGCGACTGATATCTCATCCTGTGTGGTTTCTGACTGTGACTGCCAACACGGCATCAGTTGTATGACAGTATTAGATTTACTGTGTGACCATCCTGCCTCTGCTGGGGGAGGCTTGGAAGGGATGGGGAGGGGGAGTGGGCAAGAAATCATGACGATATTGTTGCTCTGTCCGTATTAGGATTGTAACTCTGGTAAAAATCAACACCTACCCTATATTATCAGTGGACAGCCCAAGTAAGGATATATTTGGAGCCTTCTCTAAATCATGACATGATTTGATTTATAGATCATCAAATATCTCATGATGTAACTCACTTTCTGAGGCGCAAAGGGCCCCTACTCCAGACTAGTTCCTCGTGTGAAGGTATTACATGCATTCTAGCACGGCACCACTGTTCATGGAACGGATGAGCTCGACCCAATCAGAGCCCGAGCGGGTGTTCCCAGGAAAGCACGCCACTCTTTGAGTTGAGCGACTGCTTGGAACATCATCTTTTTTTTCTATTCTCTATCCCTGTGGCCAGTCTGTGCAATCACAGCTTGGGCTGGGATTCATGTGGTTGGAGTAGTTACACTGCAGACCAATAGAAACCTGCCTGACCCCACCCACCCTACTTTTATCAGCTTTAAAGGAGCAATTCTCAACAAGACTTTTTCTTTTCCTTTTTTCCAATTAAAAAGCCATTTTTAATGATAGCACATTAAGGTGGTGCATACATTTATTAATGCCTGTAGTGTTCCACTACCAAATAGCATCCCTGCTCTCGAGGCTTCAACTCTTAAATGATCCAGCAATGTTACCACCAACGAAAAGAAAAAAAAAGCATCTCCCAGAGATTTTTCTATGAATGTGCCAGATAATTAAAATGACAGTAGCTTCAGGGTGAAATGTTGTACCTGCCTTCCTGTGTTCTCAGTGTTAGAATCGCATTTTTGAAGACATTTTTATAGGTCACCAGCAGAGAAGAGTAGAAATAAATCAGTGAATAAAAAAAGTACATTTTGCTCAGAAAAGAAGAGGGGAAAAGCTATAGATATATAAAAGGTCCTTTGGCAAAGTGATGGGTGAGAGTATGTTATTATTTCCCCATGGAAGAAATAAAGTGGGTGATGATCTGACTTTGGGACAGACTATCACGTAGTGTTCCAAGCCTCCGGCTCTGGCTCTGGGATCAGACCTGAATTCATTTACTGTCGCTCCTTCTTGTTGCTGAACCACTTTGGGCAAGTTGTATGTATGTATGTATGTATGTATGTATGTATGTATGTATGTAAAAAATTTTTTTTGAAGCTTATTCATTTTTGAGAGAGAGAGAGAGATACAGAGTGTGAGTGGGGTAGGGGCAGAGAGAGAGGGAGGCACAGAATTCCAAGCGGGCTCCAGGCTCTAAGTGGTTAGCACAGAGCCTGACACAGGGCTTGACTTCACAAATTGCAAGATCGTGACCTGAGCCCAAGTCGGACACTTAACCGACTGAGCCACCCAGGCACCCTGGGCAAGTGTTTAAATTTAGATGAGCTCTCTTTTCTCCCATAAATTTAGGATAATAGTTATGTATTACATGCATACAATATACAAACACGATTAGATGGCACAAGGTATGAAAGGCCTTCAGTACAATGCCTGACACATGGCAAATTTGCAATAGATGACAGCCTTATTTTCTGCTGTAAATTCCTGGGAAAGAAGATCTTAAGGCAGAACTCTAGAAGGAAGAATTGAGTGTTATTTGCATGCGGGGAGTGGTGATTCCTGCTCACCTGTCCCATTAAAGACACTCGGCTGAAAGGCAGGTGTCCACGGCACAGACCTACCCCAGGATGCTGGAACGACACGGCCGGAGAACGGAATGAACGCTCCTAAAGCAGATGAAACCAAGGCCACATCTGCCCCACTGCTAGGAGAAGCTCAGAGGGACCCTCACCAGTAACCTTAGCAGAGCCTCATGGTGTCCGATGCTCACAGACCCAGAGCAGATAATGGATTCCCAGAAGGGACCGGCAGTGGTCAACATAATGAATAGCATTTGCCCAACACGGTATCCTTTTTGATCCCAGCAACAGCCCTCTGTCACACAGAGGGCTGGGACTCTTTCCTTCCTCTTTCTCTCCAGAGAGAAATTGATCCTCAAAATCTGTGACTTGTCCCTGATTAAATGGGTCAACCTAAAAACTATAAGGCACAGGGCCTCATGCGTGTCTTCTGCCCTCAAATCCCACATCCTAGAGTAGAGTCTTGACTTACTGGGGCAATGCTTGTGCCCATATCCCTGTGTCTCATCGGCCTTCAGTGCAGCTGTGGGGACAGTGCCTACATATGCCCATAAACTCACTTTAAGCACAAAACTTTGTTTTCTCTCTGTTTCAACCTGTAGGATTTCCCCCAGAAGCCTCCTGACCTTGACCTGACCTTGAAGTAGGAAAAGTAACACCCTTGGAGGCCACCCTCAAGGAATGGAGGTGGGAGTCAGTGGATAGATGCCCCAGGTTCTGGTCTCTAAGAGGACAGTTTTGGGAGACACTCTACTAGGCTCCTCAGAGGGTCCCCCATGAGCCTGAGCTGTTCTTTCCATAGTGGTAATCAGCTTAATCATAAACATTGGGTTTTTTTGTTGTTGTTGGTTTGTTTTGTTGCTTTTGTTTTTTGGTTGTTGTTTGTTTTGTTTTGTTTTGTTTTTTGCTTTTTACTTTCCTTCCTTCTGTTTCACTTGCCTGCCCTCTCACTGCTAATTCTTAAGATTTCCTCTCAGATAAATTGCTCATACCTTGTATTCAGGGAAAACCCAAGCTAAGAAAGCTTTGTAGTCCTATAACAAAAGAAGCTCTCACACCAACAGAAAGCTTTAAAAAATTGTTTTTAACTTAATTTATTCATTAAAAATAAATATTTTTGAGAGATAGAGTGTAAACGGGGGGGGGGGGGGAGGGAGGGCAGAGAGAGAGGGAGACACAGAATCCCAAGCAGGCTCCAGGCTCTGAGCTGTCAGCACAGAGCCCAACGTGGGACTCGAACCCATGGACCATGAGATCATGACCTGAGCCGAAGTTGGACACTAAACTGACTGAGCCACCCAGGTGCCCCTCACCATAGAGCTTTTGTAACCAGGAAGGACAAAAGTCATATCCTTAGGAAGGTGCCAGTTTAACATTCAAAGCTGCTCATTTTGTAAATTTGAGGAAAATGAAAAAAATCTTATTAGAATTCAAAATTCCACTGGGCAAAAGGAAGACTGGTTTTTGCTGTGGTTGTTAAATGGGTTTGTCTTCCGTGGAACCAAGTGGCCTGGGTCCTCTTGGATTTGCTGTCCCCTAACTGCGGGCCTGTCCAAATGCAGGATGTCCTGGAACACTGCTCAGGGCCCTTTTGGCTTCCATACAGTCCATTCCTTTTCCTGGGTTCACGCAGAATGGGAAAGATCTTCACCCACCCACCCTACCCCACCCCTGAAATCCCACCACAGAGCTCTGTGTGGAAGGCCAACAAGGGCCAGCGGAGGATCAGGGAAGGCTGAGCCCCCAGATCCGGGCACCTCCCCCTGGCTGGGCTCTCCATCATCACTCATATGGGATGCACATGGGATGTAGGCTTGGAACTTCCAGGTTTGAGGGGCACCTGGGTGGCTCAGTCGGCTGGGCGTCCGACGTCGGCTCAGGTCATCATCTCACGGTTCGTGAGTTCAAGCCCCACCCTGGGCTCTGCACTGACAGCTCAGAGCCTGGAGCCTGCTTCGGATTCTGTGTCTCCCTCTCTCTCTGCCCCTCCCCTGCTCACTCTGTCTCTCAAAAATAAATAAACATTAAAAACATTTAAAAAAAAAGAACTTCTGGGTTTGAGTTCAGGCTCTTTTTCCCATCTGCTGTGTGGATGTGAGCAAGCCTCTTAGGCTCTCCGGGCCTCGGGTCCTCATTTGTGAAAAAGGAGCTATGGTCATAAAGATGGGTGTGTATACCCTCTGGGATTGTTGCAGGCGCAAAGCTGGATACGTACGGAGGAACGTGCACAGAAAACCAAAGGGAATGAAACAAGTGTTAGTTATTAATTTTTAGGAGGTGGGGAGGATGGATGGGAGAAACAGGGCAGAGAGGTACAAGAGTCCCGCTCGCTAAGTAACTTCCGCCCCCTCAGGCTGCTGCTCCTTCCACCTGACCAATCCCATCCCCCCTCTGCCTCCAGCCCGCCTCTGCCTGGCACACTCCTCTTTTCCTTCAGGTCTTGGCCTAAAGGTCACTTCCTCCAGGAAGCCCGCGCTGACTTCTCCTCCCCTAAGACTCGGACGGGTGCCGCTGTGCCCTTGTGCTGCCCTGCACTTGACCTGTCACAGCCCTTCCTTGCGTGTGGTTTGTCTGCGTTCTCTACAGAGCGCCATGACGACAGTGTCTCCAACCACAGCATCTCGGTACCTGCCCCGGTGCTCAGCACGCAGCATGCTCAAAACCGGGGATACACGACTAGCTTGAGAGTGGACGCGCTCTTTTCATCACACCCTAGTTGAGGTTTCGGAGACCCAAAATAGCTGGTCTGAGTCACCGTAACCTTGTTAGTAATTAAATACTACAGTTACCAAATTACCAGAAAGCAAAACCCACTGGGTGGAATATTTCTCTAGTAGAGGAACATGTCACTTATTTATGTGTGAGCATTAGAGTTCTTAACTAGTTAAGTTCAGGATGAGGAGCTCCAGCCTTTCCCAAAAGCTGAGGAAGCCCTAAATTGTGCATTCCTGGAGGTTTGACGTGCGGTGTAAACACTGCCTCTCAAAAACATGTCAATATACGAAACAAATGCCATCAACAATTTATCAATGTGCTAAGTAGTAAACTTTAAAAAGTAAGTTCCCGCTCCCTCTAATTCACTAGGCGGAAGGAATATTTTTTCTTTATTTAGTGCAAAAGGCACAATTAGCATTATGAAAGGGAATGATGGAATCTTGAGGAATTTTGGTGGCTATGTCCTATGCATCTTCTAAAAATATCTGAAAACTTAAATTTGGAATTATTATGACTCTCTACTTAGCATCTAAATCTTTTCACGGATTCTCTTCAGGGCAAACCACACTGAGCGCAGTTATAGCACGGTAGCCAAGCTCTGCGGTGATTTAACACACACGGATGGTCTCTTGTCACTTTCACCGTAGCTCCTCTCACTGTGTGCATTTGCTATGTACTGCTCCTAATGACGGAAGGACACCTCGTGGTCTTTGCCGCCCAGTGAAGTAACACGGAGTAAGAAAGGTGTGAGGTGAGTCATTGAGGCAGTTGATGTCACATTATGGTCGGTGGGTATCGCTAAAGCCTGGGAAGGCTCCAAGTTTTAAATGGGTCAGGGCTCCACTCCTATGCTCATTGCAACACTGTTCACAATGGCGGAGATGTAGAAACAATCCAAATGTCCATTGACAGAAGGCTGGATGAAGAAAATGTAGTATGTGTGTGTACATATGTACATGTGTACATACACACACACACACACACACACACACACACACACACACAGTGGAGTATTATTCAGCCATAAAAAGGAAGGAAGTTCTGCAAGGTGCAACAACGTGGATGAGCTTTGAGGATATCATGCTAAGTGAAATAAGCCGGTCACAGAAAGACAAATACTGCATGATTCCACTTAAACAAGGTGTCTAACGTAGTCGAATCCGTAGCCTCAGTGGTGGAATTGTGTTCCCCATTGCTGGGGGGATGGAGAAATGAGTTGCCAATCAACCAGTATGGTTTCAGTCAAGCAAGATAAAAAAAGCTCTAGAATAAAATAGAGTTTAAAAACAAACAATCCTACCTCATGGTAGGCTCCAGATACGAAGCGTTGTAGTAATACTTGGGATTTGCAATTCCCTGTGGTCCTTCTTTATTTTCTTTACCAAGACAGAGAAGCAGGTTTAGAAGAGTAAGGAGGGTATCCGATCAAGAGCTCTGTGTTGGTTTAAGATGCCTGTTAGACTTCCAAGTGGCAATTATGCACGTAGTCAGATGTATGAGCCCAGCTTAGGAGAAAGGTCTGAAGTGGATAAAAATATTTGGGTGATCATCAGCACATCCATGCCATCCAGAGCATAGCCTGGGGGCAGTAGTCTAGGGAAGGTAGCTCGTGAAGAAAGGAGGCTCAGCCAGGCACTCCAGCATTCAGCGTTAGCTAGGTATTTCTGGTGCGTCTGCCCCCTGAAACAACTCTGCGTAGCAGGAGAGCCCCCCTCAGAACTCAGGGTTCCTCTTCAGTGTGGGAAGAGGCCAAGGTGTTCCCAAGCACAGTAACCTCAGTACCTAAAGGTTAGTCACCCACCACGAACCAGACACAATAATTCTGCTGCCGCGGGACACTTTGCTACAAAGATCACTCCCAGGCCCAGCAGGCATGGTGTTTCCTCAGTCCTCTCCTGAGTTTGCTCCTGGAAAGAGGAGCCTCTGAAGGATTGCTTCTACTTCACCTCTGTCAGAATACCGTGGCCACTGCAGGAGGTGGCCGGTGGCTGTCCTCTGCCTCTATCCCAGCCCCTGCCACTGCCTATTTGCTCTGCTTCCGCTTGGAATTTCCCTCAGAGATCCATGACAGCCGGGTGACCCCCTCATCCCAATTTGCCTGGAAATTCCCACCTTATAGGGAACCCCTTCAGTCCAGGACAAACTGGGACTGTTGGTCACCCTAACTGGAAGGAAATCCGGGAAATAATTACCATCCTCTAAGCAATTCTTAGGTAGCTGCATCCCTGGCTAGGACCTAAGCCGTGGACTTCAGGGTTCCTCCCTGCTTTCCAGCCTCTCCTTGTAAGAGGTCTCTCCCCTCTGCCCCCAACCCCACTCACTCTCCCACCCCTCAGGACTCTGGAGCTCTCGCCTTGTCTGTCTCTTCGACAGCAGGCTGGCCCAGGGTGGGGAAGGTAGCTGAAGAAGTCTATCCCGGACCCCACTAGCTACTCCCTTATTCTTCTGCAGACTTTCCGAATTGTTAAGCATCATCTGTTCTGAATGTCTGCCTCTTGGATTGTTCGTCTCTTGGTTGGTTGGCTATCATCTGAGCTCCTGGCCCATTTAGTGGAATGTCCCACCTGGTGTGTAAGACAGGGTCCCACTGCCCAGGATGGAAGCAAAGTAGGGACCGATGTTTCCTCTCCTTGCTCTTTGGCAGCTAGGGGCAGGCGTGTGACCCAGACCTGGCCACCCGCTGTCCCTGCCTGCTTCTTTGCATCTGCAGAGTCAAGGCACCAACACAGGGACAGTCAGAGGTTGTCGGGGGTGCTTCGGGCTTCGGAGGCGGCATCAGGCATGCGGGGTTATGGGGCCGGCTGTCCTAACTGACCGACTGTGGGAGACCTTGGCTGCCTCCTCTGCTACACCCGTAGCTCTTGCGCGTTCTCTGACTCTGGTCCTCCACGCCCCCCTCTCAGTTCAGCGCACTCCCCGTATCTTTCCAGTAATGCTTTTTTTTTTGGCTAGAATCACCTAGAATTGCTTCCTTGGGTGACAACCATGACCTCTCACTGATGCTTCTGAGAAACTGAGGCCACATTTTACCGATGGGTGTTCTGCCCAGGAGAAAAAAATGTTCCCCTGAAGATCTATCAACAGAGGGGGGAGGCTCAGAGTGGAATGGGACTAAGGAAAAGGGTTCTCCTTTGCTCCTCTACCATCAGATCGAAGGCAAGTAGAGCAGGAAGACCTTTCCTTTTAGAAAATCTAAAGAATACAAAAGAAAGATTCAGGGAGACCTTGTGGAAGATAGGCACACACGAGACTAGGTGGCCTTCTTTCTGTTTTACCTCCTTTCTGGCTCTATGGGATTCTGGGTGAGACTCAGATACTCTCTCTTTTGTCCTGAGCTGTTGGGTCTTTAAGGGTGAAAGGTTAGCTTTGCAGCCTGATTCTCGGAAGAGACAGGGGTGACTATAGTTTGGAACAAGGACTACAATCTGTGCTCATGCTATAGAGTGCTTGCACATTCACCCAGAATCATTTCTTTTCCTACCAGATGGCAAACCCAGCACATGGTCCCAAGGGCAGAATATATCCTGCCGCACTCTGGGATTCCCCGTTCACTTCTGTGATCTTTGCCACAACACGGCAGTCCCAGGCGGACCAGACAGTGGTTGGGAGGAAGCTTCCCTATGGCACAGTGGCTGAGCCCATCACACACGTGTTTACAGGCGTAGGAAACATTCAGTAACAAAACCCCACGGAAGAAACAAACGTGCAGGTGTTGACGTTGGTGTGGAAGACGTGTTACGGTGTGGGACAGGAAGTAGCTGTAAAGTAAAGCACTTCCTGGCAATGCAGAGATGGGCGTGTATGGGAAGATGGGGTTGGTGCCAAAAGACAGCTTCTGCTGCCCAGAAATCCCTCCCACGGAAGCCGTGTAGACCCAGAAAATGGCACTGCGGCGAGCACGCCCTCAGGTGGACGGACTGCCGAGGGGAATACACCTCCCACTCCTGCGTGTGTTTCTACAGTAGCGAAGGGAGAAAGAGAAAACAGAGCTGCAAAAGGACAGTGGATGAAGGTAAATGCTTTAAGCCTGAGCTTGGAGCTGGTTTGGCAAGATGCTGAATATTCCCTAAAATCCATGGGCTCTGCGTGAAACACAGAAATTAAACCCAACGTGGAGCCGTGAGGGCCATTAGCAAATGTGGGACCATGGAGGCTGCAAAATTTGATCGTGAAAGAAGATATGGGGCACCTGGGTGGCTCAGTCGGTTAAGCGTCCACCTTCGGCTCAGGTCATGATCTCACAGTTTGTGAGTCTGAGCCCTGCATCAGACTGTCCGCTGTCACCACAGAGCACATTTCAGATCCTCTGTCTCCCTCTCAGCCCTTCCCCCTCTCTCAAGCCCTCTCTCGTTCTCTCTCTCTCTCTCTCAAACATAAACATTAAAAAAAACAAAAAAGATGATGTAAATGCCCAGTGTGGAGACATTTCCCTGGCTGCTCTTGGCTGACAGTTCAGGCTGTCTTAATAAGAAAGTAGTAGTCTTAAGGTTGCCTGGGTGGCTCAGTCAGTTAAGTGTCAGACTTCAGCTCAGGTCATGATCTCCCCGCTGTGAGTTCGAGCCCCACTTTGGGCTCTGAGCTGTCAGCACAGAGCCTGGAGCCTGCTTCAGATCCTGTGTCTCCCTCTCTCTCTCTGTCCCTCCCTCACTCGCACTCTGTCTCTCTCTCAAAAAAAATTTTTTTTAATTTTTTAAAAAATAAAAAAAAAAGCAGTGGTCTTTAGCATCAAGGTTCAGTTACTGAGTTCTGTTTCTAGAACAAGATGAGGGCCCTTTTGACTGTGGTGCACATCCTACGCTCACAGTCTATAGCCACACAGACCTGCCTTGGCATCAAAGGTGCCTCCAGAATGCCCGAGCCCAGCCCCCAGGGGCTCCTTTCCAGGCCAGTAGGTCTGAGACAGGCTCAGACACGGGCTCGTTGCCGCCTGTGAGGGATTCCCTCGTGCCTAATTCGCATTAGCCCTGAGCTTGCTCCGAAAGCTCCAGAGGACCAGGCGACAGGAGGAAATCGCTGATAAGAATTTTATGTGAACACAGGTAAAACACAACCAGTCTCTGATGTTTTGATCAGGGGGACGAGCTGCCTCAGAACTTACAGACGTTTTACCAGGGACAGACACAAACCCACCCAGAAACCTAGGATTGCGGTGGTTTGCTCCAACCAGTGCTGAATTTTCCCCCCTCTCTGAAGTCCTAGCAAACAGGCAATCAATATACTAGACGCGTATCTTCAGAGATGCTGTGTCAAGGGCTCAGATGAGAAAGATGCATTTCATTTATCCGCTTGTCTGTTTCTGAGCACAGCGAGGGCACCAAGTGCTCCGTGCTTAGTCTCAGGAGGGAATCCTGTAGATTTCGCTGCCATGAGCTTGGGATTTCTTTCTCAAGACTTACTTTCAACAACATCTTTCCAGCCTTTAAATGTTGAACTAAAACCTGAAATGGGTTCTGATTCTGACTTGAGCTCTTCAAATTGCAAAACCAATCAACTGCCCGAGTGTGCGGCGATTTGCGGCTCCCTCTGCCTCTGCCTGTGTCAAGCTCCCTCTTTTGTAAGGAAAGCAAAGCCAGTGGGTCTCCTCCAGCTGTTTTCATTCCCCTCTAGTCTGTTCTTGTGAATTTGCAAAGCTCTTGCCTCCTGCCCTGAACTGACTAGGGTCACAAAAGTGCCCATGACAATCGTGTGTTATGTGAGGGGAATGCCGTGAAATCAGATGGTTTTGAGGACGGATATTTAGAGGCTTTGTTGGACGTAGAAGACTCATACTAGCAGTAACAACCATTTCCTGAGTGCTTGCTCTCATTGTCCCAATCATCTTTCTTTAGATTACCTTTAATTCACAATTATCCTGTGAGGTAGGTATTATCCCCGTTTTACAGAGAAGGAAACTGAGTCTCAGAGAGGTTAAGAAAATGGCAGAGGATTGCCTGACTAGTACGTGTCAGAACTGGGTTGGATTGCCGATGTGGCTTATCACCAAGCCTGTGTTTTTTTTTCCTCCTCTTCCAATCTATCCATACAACTCACAATTATGACCTGGGTTTAGGAGTGCCAGTACTCACTCTTATAAATAGAAATAATAGTAGCCACAACAGAAACAACAGTAATAATAACTAATATTTATTGAGCACCAATGGATGCCAGGACCTTTGTGATTTATATCCAGGGTTTATTCCTGATTTATGAACAGAGAGACTAAGTCCTAGAACAGCTAAGGAAATTTGCTTGAGGACAGATTATCGTTGGTGGAACTGAGTGTTAGACCCCGGTCTACAGAACGCAGATTTGAAGTTCTTAACCATTTCTTGGCGAGGACAGCAGGCAAAAGAGTCCCTACATTCGGTGTTTGTGTCCCATGATGCCTGGAAGAAGAGGGCCCCGCGTTTCTAGTTTATCAAATGAGCAATGGTAATGGACCTTCTGTGGATTATACAGATCTCCTTGTCTTTGCTTGTGCTTATTCAGGGTTGGGTACACCCTGCTGCCATCAGAAAGTCGGGCAGTGACTGTATTTACAAGAAACTCCCTGAGCACGTGGGATCTGAAACCTGTCTGACAATTAGATCAGCCTGTCTCTGTAGACGGCGGTAGAATGAAGCAAATTGGATTTTCCACCAATTCTCAAAGGGCACGAACTCAACTTTTATAGTTCATAGGACAATTCAAGTCTTGATAGGGGGCAGAATGACCCCATGTAGGGAGGACAGGCGAGCCAGATGGTAAGAGAGTTCAGTTCTGTTTCGACGTGGGAGCTCTGGGGAGTTGGAATCTTAGTTTTGTGCTTTAGATAGAACCCGCTGACATTCAGTCACTTGGTTTTTTGAAATAACAATGTGTGTGTTTGTGTATGTGTGTATTTAGCATTTACTAGGACAGCCCTATGTTGTTGGCCTGAGAAAAACAAGATATTTGAATTCAGTTTATAAGAATATATCAGTTTCTCTGGTTGCCATATTTCCATACCTGATTTTAATTTTGAAAACAGTACCACTTAGGGGCGCCTGGGTGGCTCAATTGGTTAAGCATCCAACTCAGGTCCTGATCTAATGGTTCGTGGGATCGAGCCCCATGTCAGGCTTTGTGCTGACAACAGGGAGCCTGCTCGGGATTTTGTCTCTCCCTTTCTCTCTGCCGCTCCCACATGCATACTTTCCGTCTCTCTCTCTCAAAATATATAAATAAACTGTTTGAAAAATGGTAGCACCTAAAGAAGTGCAGTATTTCTAAAATTTTTTTAATGTTTATTTATTTTTGAGAGAGAGAGATACAGAGCGTGAGCAGGGGATGGGCAGAGAGAGAGGGAGACAGAATCTGAAGCAGGCTCCAGGCTCCGAGCTGCCAGCACAGAGCCCGACATGAGGCTTGAACCCATGGACCGTGAGATCATGACCTGAGCCAAAGTCAGCTGCTTAACCCCTTAACAGATGGAGCCACCCAGGTTCCCCTAAAGAAGTGCAATATTTCAAATAGCACAAGTTTAAACGGTGGTGTAGACACGTGCATGCAACCCCTCACCCCCACATCCACTGATGTAACCAACTTGGCTTTAATATGTTTAAAACCTGTGTTGATGCTTCTGCAGTGAGTCTTTATTACCTCTATTAGAACTCACCTTTCTGAATATGCATTTAAATTTGAGTCGTGTTCATCAAAAGATGACGAAGTAATTTTATCCTGGAAGTAAATCTAGTCTACCCTCCCCTCATTAAAAAGGTTCATTTTTATCATTAAGACCATTTCCCCAACGTTGCTAATATGCAGGAGAACAAAGACAAGGAAAATCCACGTGAATAGTGCCTGTATTGGGCTGTGGGGTGTATTTTCATGCTCCTGTTACATGCTTATGTTAAACTGATGCTGTGGCATACTCAGCACTTGAAACTGAATCATAAAGCAATCTCAGGCAATCTGATAAGGGAGTTCTAGAAACCAGACCTGCATTCCTCTCCAGATTTCTGCTTTTGAACTGTGAGGATTTGAGCATAATGTATCTTAATATAAGCAATTATTTGGATATATTTCTCAATGACTAAAACAACAACAACAACCCCCCCCCCAACTCAGACATTAGTGTTTCGTATTAATTAATCTAAGACCTAACCTGCTTTAACTTCATTACTCCCAACACCTGAAGTCCCTGTCTGCTTGATCACAGGTTGACTCAAACGTGTCTCATTGTTTGCTTTATGGCAAAAGTCTGTGTCTTACGAATCTGAGTTACTATCATCCCTTTGTTTTTAAACCCCATTTTCTCAAACAAATCTCATTCGTATTTTGGACCATAGCTGTTTATTTTCCCCTAAGAAAGCAGAGTTAGGAACACACTGTTTGTCATCTATAAAATGAAAAGTTTGTAAACTGGTTTATGAGTAGGTGACCATATAATTAATCATCGGAAGCAGTGTGCTTGTAAGAATGACCAGGAATGTCAATAATAATTATGCTTGGAACAATAGGCTTAAACTGGGCAGTCCCAATCAAATGGGGACATATGGTCACTGCACCCATGTGAGCATATTGTCACGTATACTGTCTGTGAGGATATAAATGGGATTTGAATTACTAGGCCTGGAGTTTTGCAACTGAAACCACAGAAGTCTTCCAACCTTATTGTCTACTTTGAATCTAAATTGATTCAATTAAAATCTGATCTGACTAAAATTTTTGGTCAGAAAGCTTTGTTAGAAAAAAAGAGTTGTTATTTTCTTTTTTAAATATTTTTTAATCTTTGTTTTTGAGGGGGGGGGTGGGGCAGAGAGAGAGGGAGACACAGAACCCGAAGCAGGCTCCAGGCTCTGAGCTGTCAGCACAGAGCCCGACGTGGGGCTCGAACTCATCAACCGTGAGATCGTGACCTGAGCCAAAGTTGCACGCTCAACCGACCGAGCCACCCAGTCGCCCCAGAAAGTTGTTACTTTCAACAAATATCTGGCAATGCTCTTTAATACCTTGCTATCAGCCAGGAATGTGCGAGGCACTCCAGGGATGCAATCGTGTGCCAAGTAAGTGGAGTCAAGCCCATCAGGAAGTTTATAGTCTGTGGAGAATGTGGACGAATACGTGGACCATTTCAGTACTTTATGATTAGTGAAGGAAGGAGGTCGTGAGAATACGCAAGGAGGACGCTTCCCACAGCCGTGGTATGAGGAATAGCCAAGCACAGAGCTAATGGATGTGCAGAAGTTAAAAGGGTGGAAGAGAGGAGCCAAGTGTTCTAGGCTGGGGGGAGAGCGTGTTCAAAGGCCAGGAGATGAGAGAAAAATAGAGGCAGAGATGGACCACTCTTGCTGGGTTCGCAGCCCCGGGTAGGGAGCAGTCTGGCAGTGAGGCTGGGTAAGAGGTCCCAGACCTTAAAAGTCCTTAAAAACTCCGATAGGGAATTTTAACTTTATACCGAGGGCAAGGGCAGCACCACTGAAGAGCCTTAAAGGCAATAATAGCGAGTGCTTTAGAGAAAGACCTCTCAGTCTAGGGGTGAGGAGTAGATTAGGGGTCTGGGTTGGGGGAGCAGGAGGGCAGGAAAGCAAACCGGGGCGCCTAGAAGAGAGCAGTGGCAGTGATGGAGAGTTGCTTAGGGTCCGCAGGACTGGGCAACAGCTTTGAGGTGGGGACAGGGAATTAGGATTTTCTTATGGGTTGAATTATCTTCCCCTTAAATTCATATGTGAAATCCTAACCCATGATGTTCTTATACAGGGGGGAAGTTTGGACACAGGCATAGAGGAGGGACAGTGAAGACACAGGGAAAAGACTGTCCTTATGAGCTAGGGAGAGAGGCCTGAGACACACGCTTCCCTAGAAGCCCTCAGAAGGAGCCAACCCTGCCCGCACCTTGGTCATGGACTTAGAGCCTCCAGAACTTTGACACAATACGTTTCTGTTGTTTAAGCCACCTGGTTGGGCTACTTTCTGTGTCGCAGCTGCCCTAGGCAGCCCATACAGATGGCTACTCGGGTTTTAAGCTTGAATACGTGGGTACTTCTCTCTAAGTGGTTTTAAGCAAGAACAAAGAGGCAGAAGCCCACCGTGGCGGATGGTAGTGACTCAGTGTTGACATGTTGGCTTTGGGGCAGTTGTCGGATCTCCGTGCCGAGAGCTCCAGCTGGCCACTGAACGATCAAGGCTCAGGAGAGACAGCAGAAACGGAGTTCCAGGTTCAAGAGTCATTGCGTGTAGGCAGGAACTGGCACCTTGGGGGTGTATGTCAGGGAAAACCTGGGAGGGGGGTGAACTGAAAGTAAGCCCTACCGTCACCTTGGTTCTGGACACTTCCCCACACATCAAGTAGATGAGAAAGGCTCTGTTATGTGTTGCTTTAAAATATTTGCTTGCAGGAGGGTGCCTGGGTGGCTCAGTCGGTTGAGCGTCTGACTTCGGCTCAGGTCATGATCTTACAGTTGGTGAGTTCGAGCCCCATGTCGGGCTCTGTGCTGACAGCTCAGATTCTGTGTCCCCCCACCCCCTCTCTGCCCCTCCCCCACTCATGTTCTGTCTCTCTGTTTCTCAAAAAATTAATAAACATTAAAAAATTTACAATATTTGCTTGTGGGAATTACCACACATAGAGTTTGTAGCAAGATTGGGATATCAAGTAGGCTAGCCTTGGCTACCCCTCAGGTTAAGGAATTACCCCCTTTAGGACTGTCCCAGAACAGACCAGAAATTCTGACTCAAACTCACAAAGCTTAGAGAGACCACAGCTAGCCCTCAAATACCCAATGATTAATTTATAATAAATAGAACTGGCAGATGGAACAGATATGCCCTCTGCCTAACCAGCCTCTTCTATCATTTACAAAACCGCTACAGTGGGAAACAAATTCTCAGAAGGTTGTTTGGTAGCACGGACTCAGAACAAGGGGGTTAGTTTAATGATTTTAATTAATAATGAGGTCAGGTTCCAGTTGCCTGATGTGGGGCTCCCCATAATCAAGAAGGGATGGTCGGCTGGTCTGCAGCCCATGCACCCCCAGCCACATCCGCTGGCTGCCCTCCACCCTGGACAGTGCTTGGGGGGCCAACTTTCATTTCTACAACTTCCCCAGCTTCCATACATGATCCACCCCATTTTCATGAACACACGATTTGTCTTTGGAATATGAATATCTCCGATCAGATTAAACACCCTAGGACCGACTCACTTTCTTTGAAATAACCGTGCATCTCTTTGCTTTCATCCATCACATGTTAATTTTAAAGTTTCTTTCCCCTTGTTTCTACATGCTTGGCCATGGGGGGTGGGAGTAGGGGTTGGAGATGAGAACTTGCTGTGGCTCTCATTTAAAATTTGTTTAGGGACACCTGGGTGGCTCGGTTAAGCGTCCAACTTGAGCTCGGGTCATGATCTCATGGTTCGTGGGTTCCAGACCCGCACCCAGTCCCACGTCTGGCTCAGGCTGATAGCTGGAAGCTTGAAACCTGCTTCGGATTCTATGTCTCCCTCTCTCTCTCTGCCTCTCCCCTGCTTACGCTCTTTTTCTGTCTCTCAAAAATAAACATTGAAAACAAAATTTTTAAAAATTTTTTAACGGTTATTTATTTTTGAGAGAGAGAGAGAGAGAGAGAAATGTCCCACGCAGGCTCCACACTGTCAGCACAGAGCCCCATGTGAGGCCTGAACCCATGAACCATGAAATCATGACCTGAGCAGAAATCAAAAGTCGGACGCTTAACTGACTGGGCCCCCTGGGTGCCCCTCTCATTTAAATTTTTTAAGTAGGTATGGACATAATAGTTTCAGAACAATGATTTTGGTAATGATTATTTCAGGATAAATGTTTTTCAGCAAATTTTTGTAGGAGTCAATTTGTGAAGTATTATTAACTGTTTTGTATGTAATGGTTCACTCTTCTCTCTAATTCTAACAAGAAAGCCAAGCTTCTCTGGAGTCAGCTGACTCTCTTACTATGGGGGCACCTCTGCTTTTAGGATTTTTTATAATTCAGATGATATGGTATCATGATGGGGAGGGCAGCGCACATTTATTTGAGGTTTGTTGTTTGATTTCTTTGAGACCTTTTGAATACTTTCCCTTCACTTAAATATTTTTTTACATTTATTTATTTTTGAGAGACAGAGAGAGAGCACAGCTGTGGGAGGAGCAGAGTGAGAATGAGACACAGAATCTGAAGCAGGCTCCAGGCTCTGAGCTGTCGGCACAGAGCCCGATGTGGGGCTTGAACCCATGAACCGTGAGATCATGACCTGAGCCGAAGTCGGGTGCTAAACCGACTGAGCCACCCAGGCACCCCTCTGGTGTTCTTTTTAAATGTTTATTTATGTTTGAGAGAGAGAGAGAGAGATTAATCGGTTCTCTCCTGTTAACACAGTCTGTCATCCAAAGTCGTATGTTCTACAGAGATAAACACGAATCTCTTTTACGCATCCTCTCTTTTGTCTTTAGCTGCTTCTCGATGGTGATCTGGGTGGGGCCCTGGATGGGCGAACCTGAGAGTTGGGATTTATCCAGGCAGGTTTGCTTGCACGATGCAGCTCTTCGCAGGAAAAAAAGATTTCAAAATGTAGTCAGGGTGCAATTTGCAGTCAAAAATGTTTCCTCTGACATATGTGAACCGGCATTTGCATTGGCTACACCCCCAAATCCTCCTTATTGGTCTGAGTAGGGGTGGAGATGAGGGCAGAAAGACCAAGTGAAATGAAACACAGTCCTGTTCCCAAAGGGCCCCCGATCTGCTGGGGAGGCGGACATGTATGCAGCAGTCGCACGGTGGCGGGTGTTCTCAGAGAGCCGTAAGATGTTGCAGAAGAATGAGGGTGTGTTGAGAAGCCCATTGGATGATGGGGCAGTAGGCGTGGGCCACACATTCGGAAACCAGGACCTTGATTTCATAAGACATTGCTCTTTCTGTGGAGTTGGCTTTCTGCACACTTTGGGGGAGCCATGGATTGGAAAGAGAAGGGCGATCCCTTTCCATCAGAGGGACCAGAGCAGGAATGCAATGGCGACACTTCTTGAGCAGAACAATGGATAGTGGATGTCACCTGAGTACAGTGCCAGCTTTCCACAGGGAGCAACCTGCGGGGGTGTGGGACCAAGCCCCCCTGCTGTATGTGATCAGTCTTAGAGAAGAATCACCTAAAATCTTTTCAGCGAGCCCCTTAGCAGGAATGAGTTAATGGCGGGGAGGGAGTCCATGGCACAGGTGCCTGGGGGGTTGAAGAGGAGAGTTCAACAACGGGGAGTTAGACGGTTGCCACGGTGTCCCCTCCTGGCCACACCCGCCTCTGTCCATAGCTCACATTTGTCTCTTATCAACATTTCTCCAAGAACCCCAAAGAAAATGCATTGGAACCAATGGCAGTGGAGTCTTGTCTTCCAGAGAGCAACTCCTCCCAGAGGCGAGCATGGATGTGGGCTCCAGCCTCAGTTTACAGGAAAGACAAAAGTGTCTCCTCACGCTTCACAGTGGGGGCCCAAGTATCTCTTCTACCCGTGGAGAAAAGGAGGTGTTTAGGACAGGGTGTTATGCTGACCTTACTGAGCAGGTGGCTGGATCCCCTGGGAAATGTGAGGCATCACTTCATCTCAGAGGAAGTGAAAATCCCCAGACCAATGGTTCCCGCTAGTTTATTAACTCTGAAGCCCCATTGCAGTCCCCAACAGCCAGCGGTGCCACCTGGAAGCAATACTGTTTATCTTCTCAAAATGCTTTCACCCCAGTGATGAACCTCTTCTACTCCCAGACGTACCTATTTCAATATCACGGTCTAATTCTGCAGTGGGGGCTGGAGGGTGGGTGGGGCATAGCACAAGTTGAATGGGAAGGGGTCACTTGTGATGAGCATCACATTTTGACGTCACTGTAAGAAGGCTCTTCTAATTTTCAAGTATCTGTTCTCTTAATTTTTTTTGATGTTTATTTATTTTGTGGGGGGGGGAGGGGCAGCAAGAAGGAGACACAGAATCCAAAGGAGGTTCCAGGCTCTGAGCTGTCAGCACAGAGTCCGACACGGAGCTCGAAGTCATGAACCGTGGGATCGTGACCTGAGCCGAAGTCGGATGCTTAACCGACTGAGCCACCCAGGCGCCCCTCTGTTCCCACTCTTGATTCAGAATATCTGCTGTTGCAGATGACTTAGTTTCTCTCTTCTCCCTCTACTCAAATCAGATTCTCCTATCTTCTCTCCAGAGATATTCCTGATTATTTGGCAACCGGACAACCATTGCATACCTTTTTAGGTGTGTAAGTTGAAGTAGGTATTTTGCATGCCAGGGAGCACCCAGCAAAGCTGTGCTCACGCTGAATAATGAGACCTTTGCTAAGTGCAGCTTACTGAGATTTGTTGATAATTATTCTACGCTGCTAGAAAAGAACCCAAACACACAGGAGTTTCGAATGATTTCACAGCTGATTTATATGCACAAAGAATAATTAGCATCATGTAATTTTCCTTGCCAGATTGCCAGATTGATTCTCGTTTGAATATCGAAAGATACGTCATTTAAAAATAATTTCATACTTCACTGATGAACTAAAATTGAGACATTGGGCACACATGGTTTGGTATATGTTAGGGGGCAAGGCAACAATCATTCTCTCTCTCAGGAAGCAGGGACAGCAAAACCCACAAAAAGTAATTACCTACCTTGGAGAGAAACAGCCATCGTTTCCAAGCCTGTTGTCTTGCAACATGAGCCTGGGCCTCACTACTCAGGGGCTAACTGGGTCCCCTCCAGTATTACAGAGGAGTTCGGAAATAACACCATGACATCAAGACTCCACAAATTAAGGAAGACAGATACGGTGAGGGTTTTCCACTCATCTTTTTCAGGGTGAACAATTGTATTTTTAATTTTTTACGTTTATTTATTTTGAGAGAGAGGAAGAGAGAGAATCCCAAGCAGGATCCATGCTGTCTGTGCAGAGCCCCGTGCAGGGCTCCAACTCACCAACCTGGGGGTCATGACCTGAGCCAAAATCAGGAGTCGGATGCTTAACCAACTGAGCCACCCAGGTGCCCCAGGGGTGAATGACTTTAGGGCCACAGCCAACTGACTTGGTTTTGAAGAAAGGAGGGTGTTGGGAGTCAGGTGCACGGATCATGCTGTCCAGGGCCTGCCCTGTGCCCACACGGCACTTTCTCTGTGGCATTCCGTTGAATTCCCCGGGCCTTCTCGTCCACAGTTCTCCAGACTTTGAAAGGCCTCCACTGCCACCAAAATACCCGACTTGGGTCCCCGCTGGTGAGCCCCCCAATCCTATGCTTAAGCAGTTAGCCCTGACTGCCCAGGCCAGGCCCTGAGCCAAGCCCCCACAGCGGTGACGGTCTAGTCAAGAGTATAGAAGGCCCCACGGGTCGGCAGGGCCTCACCAGAACCACGGTCTGGGACCAGCTTCGCCTCGGCTCTGTTCCATCCGGGAACCTGGTCAGTACCTTGCTTCCACACTGCCTGAGTCTTGCCACCATTGGCTGCACGATCCCTTGTCTTTCAGGAGGGCTGTCCTCAGCTTTCCTGCCCCTCGCTCCAGTCCGTGTCCAGGATTTTCAGGACCAGGTGGTCATCAAGGACAGCAGCTATGCCGGCTAGAAAAGCTGTCTCTTGCTTCACAGATGGTCTCTGTGGTGAGGTTCATAACAGATCACATAAAAATTTATTCCAAGAATTCCTACATTTCACCTCCTGTCTTGAAATAAAGGGAAAAGTACTTTTATTGCTCTCAACTGCAGGCGCTTGCATATTAGGAAGGACCGCTGTGACTAATCTAAAAAATTCAGGCTCTGGCCCAAACTGGATTTCCTCCTCCTGCACTCAGGGGTTGCTCCTGAAAAGAGTGCTTGCCCACTTTCTGTCAGCACTTCAGAAGTTCTCAGAGCCCCTGTCCGAATATTCCATTTGGCTTAGCAGCTTGCTCCTTGGGTCTTAAAACACAAAACAGAATGGTTAGTGGAGGCAGTCAGGATTCCATGGGGTGGCACAAATCAGTAGAAGGAGCAAAAATTTGTAGCATGAGACTTGACAGAACCCTGGGTTGGCCATGACCTACTCCTGTGGTCTCAGATAGATGTCTTACCATCTTTGGGCCACAATTTCCTCAGTGACTAAGAAGAGTGATATCCAAATACAAATAGGACTAGTAATACCTACTTTGCAGATTTAGTGGAAGGATTAGAATGTGCCGGTGTGTAATATGTGCTCGGTAAATATTTGTAAAATATGGTGGATTAGCAAATTTCACACACATCCTTGGGGATATATGTTCCAGGACATGCAGGGCCTCATCACAAGCATTGGGCAGAGAGGACAGAGAGGTGTCCTTGAACAGTGAAGAATGGTTCCTCCCACAAAGGGCGTCCCCACCCTGTCCCAGCCCAAGGTGCCCCCGGTCACTAAGAGAACACACCTTAGTACCCAGACAATGCCAAACAGCCTTTGGGATGTCTTTATTATTCTGTTTCTCATTCTCTCTCTCTTTTGGAAGTAGTGTCTATGTGCATCATGGGACTTGAATTTATAACTCAGATCACGAGTCACATGCTCTACCAACTGAGCCAGCCAAGCACCCCTGTTTCTAGTTCTCTTGGTCACATGGTCTGAGCCCCATACATCTGGCTTTCTCTTGCTTTCTTTTCCACTCCTTCTCACCTTCTATTTTCCTGCCCCCTTTCTTATTCTCCTTTCCATCATGAGCAACTCCATAGCTAAGATTCATCTTAATCCAGCCCTATGACCTATCACAACTCGGGTCGATTGTGTGAGATGGCGTGAGATTCTGTATACAAAAGAAGTCTAAAATCTTATACAAATGTAAAGAATTATGATCTTGGTGGTGGGGATAATGCCTGTAATGATGACCAAAACCCAGGGGGTTAATCCTGAGGATGGTGACTCCGCAGTTTTGAGTTCTAATCTGGGACAGTTAATGAACTCTGAAAGCGACTCTGCCTACTGGGTGAAAGAAAAAATTAGCCCAATAATCAATTAAATTCTCTGTTGGTGTGAAAGAGCATGTGGAGAAAAAGAGGACCAGTGTACGTAATGTTTAGGAAAGTCTCCAATTGTATTTCACACCAGTTCAACAAGCGGAATCATCATGGAGTTGGGAAATGATTGGATGTAGATTGCAGAAGAAAGAGAGACAGTAGGGATAAATGATCCTGATTTTGGAGGACTCCCTGTGTGTCCACAAAGCACCTTTTCGAGAATTTTCAAAAGGTGGTCCTTCCTGCAGGTGGAGGGAGTCTGTCCCAGGAGAGGGGGCCTGGCCCGCAGAGAGCAGTTGGAGTTCAGCCCCAAGGCCACTGGGACCAGGCACTCTCCTGCAGACCACCACCCGGCCGTCCTGCTGGGGGCTCCAGAGTGGGAGTCACGGGGTCCTCTACTGAGGGGCATTTGAGACGATTTTGTTTTAAATCTATTAAAATAATCTGAGCTCCTGTTGAAGGCCTGTTTCCTAGGCTACAGATGGGGGACTTGGGGCGCCTGGGTGGCTCACTCGGTTAAGCATCCGACTCTTGGTTTTGGCTCAGGTCATAATCTCACTCCCTGCATCAGGCTCTGCACTAACAGCACAGAGCCTCCTTGGGATTCTCTCTCTCCCTCTCTTTCTCTGCCCCTCCTGTGTGTTCTCTCTCTCTCTCAAAATAAATAAATAAACGTAAAAAAATAAAATAAAATCGTCTGTTAAAGAGAGTGTATATTCCTTTTGAAAACTTATCCTGTATAGCAAAATGTTGAATCAGAAAAGAAGCATACACCCAGCATGATGACAGAAAAGTGAGGCAGTGAAGGAAACACTCGAGTAAATCATGTGGACCACATCTCAGGAAGAGATGAGCACACTCCCGTGATCCTGGCAGCCAGTCATGTCTCAGACACACTACAGTCACCTAGGAAATTTATGGGAAAGAACTAAAGGGAGGATGGGAAGTTGGAAAAAGGGGAAAATTGGAGAATGGGGGTCACGACTAATTGTGAATGCCACTTCCTTGAAAGCCACACTCACCTTGTCCTCCCCATAGTGAAGTTAAGAGTTCATGTTGGCAACTGATTTTATTTTTTGGAGGTTCGGGTGTCAGCTGTTTAAGGATCTGATCCCTGTCTCCGGGATATCATAATCTCACCATAGAGTGGGACTTGTGGGCGAAGAGGTGACAGGTGCAAGACTGACAGTTTGCATCTTCTTTGAAAAACTTGAAGCATCCTCTTCCTATGACCAAAGATATTTATTTTTTTATTAAATTTTTTTCAATGTTTATTTATCTTTGAAAGAGAGAGAGAGAGAGAGTGCTAGTGGAGGAGGGGCAGAGAGAGAGGGAGACACAGAATCCAAAGCAGACTCCAGGCTCCGAGCTGTCAGCACAGACCCCGACACGGGGCTCGAACCCACGAGCCATGAGATCGTGACCTGAGCTGAAGTTGGACGTTTAACCGACTGAGCTGCCCAAACACCCCTGACCAAAGATACTTAAAAAGAAAGAAAAAAAAAAAAAAAGCCCATTCGAATTTTGAGCAAACCCAGGCAATATCCCTACTTGGAATTGGGAGTGAGATTCCTGTGGCATTGATCTGGAGAAGATTAAAGAAACAAGGAAAGAGCCCTAAAATGTTGGGGTGTTTAGGAAGAGAGGAGAGAAAATCGAACTGCATTTGATTATGTTTGGAATTGATTCCATCGCGAATGGTAGTAAGGACGGGATGAGTGCTTTTTCAGCAAATCTCACCATCCCGGAAGGAATTTTGAATAACCACATTGTATGGGAAGCTGGTGGGCTTTCCTAAACCCAAACCTAAGAGTTCAAGTCCAAAAGCGGCAAACATGGTCTCAGATGTCACCGTCAGAAAGCATGGTTGAACTTCTTTTCCTGATGGGGATTGCAATGTTAGCAAAACAGGATTTTAAAAAGGAAAACAAATCAAAGCATTTTTTTTTTTTCTTCCAAGAAGAAAATGGAATGGCCTGCTCAGGAGCGTAAGGCTTTCTAGCAGAGGATACAAGGCAGCTGGGAGGCATGGAAAGTAGCAGCGAGGCTCCCATGACTAACTTCTTAAAAAGTGTGAAATGGTTCATTTCACAGTAGGCTTTCCTCGTTCTTTGGTAAAACTTGGTGGATTTCCCGACTGATTTGTTAATACAGACTTTCACTCACATGTTTGTACTATTCTTTCAAGCTTTCCACCCAAGCTCTTCAAATAGAACCTCTAAGAAAAGCTTTCAACCTGAGTGGGAGAAACAGCTGAATACCTTGCCGTAGTATCCTGTGGGGAATTGTATTATTATACTCAATTTTATTAAATCTTCTTTTCTTTCCATGTAATGCTCATTTTCTCCAAAAGAGGGAAAGCAAAAGGAGAAACACTGTCTGAAAATCACTTTTGTACTTTTGGTTTACGAAGTTAAAAAAATTACCATAAAAAAAAGAGAATCGTTCTTTAATGCAGGGGCTAAGATTAGGCATTCTATAGTCTGAATAATTATATTCTGCTGTTAAATTAACTTTTGAACAATGCTCTGCAATTCAAGCAACAGAAGGCCAAGAAACCAAATTGCACATTATTTCATTTTTTATGAGTAAGAAATATAGGTCCCTTTCAAACCTGAGTAGTTCATATTGATGGCTTTAATTATTTTAGGGCCTGGCTTGTTTTTCCCTTAAGTGTACACATGGAATTTAAAATAACTTTTGAGTCCCCGAAGGTTATTTATTTTCCACGAATTTTTCCATTAACATTAAGACATTGGCTTTAGAGTTGATGGCATCTACCTTTTTCCAACCTGACTGGCTGCTATCATGACATGTCAACTGTCCAACTGTTGGCATTTTTAAACTTCACACTGTTTTGTCTTTAATCTAATTAAATGGCCCAGTTCACCATGCTTGCCCTAATTCAGCCACAATAACAAACTGCAAAAAATTGGGATAGTGTGCTTTTCATTACATGCCTGTTAACTTTACTGGTGTGATTCAATCGTACAAATTATGATATTAATGTGTAAATTAGCAAGGGGCTATTACTTAGGTAATTCTTTGTTTACACTTAGGCACAGTACAAGGAAGATTTTTAAAAATCACAGTTGGTTTCCTTCCTTTCTGTTTCTCCCAGAATGCTACAGTTTTTGTTCTGTCCGGCTGGTACGATGACAATGGACTTGCAGACCAGGGGAAAGATGTCAAGTAGAAGGTTATCTGTGGGCCGTGGAACTCTGAACATCAAAAATCAATGAAATAGTGATTGAGAGTCTAGGGAGACCCTACCTCTAAGAAATGCACACTCTTTAGAGAAATATGATAGAAATGGGGATGTTGGAAATAATTGGAATAAATTATTAGTTGGAATAAATAAATATAAATAAATAGGAGATGGAGATATTAGAAATATGATAGAAATGGAGATAATGGAAATAATAATGCTGTATGAGATAATGTATATTAAGCACTAAGTTACAAATATTTTGAGTTCAAAAGTGACAAGTTATAAAATTTTGGAGCTAGCGGGAAATTTAGGCCTTCTGAGTCCCGCTCCCTTATTTTGCAGAGAAAAAACCGAGGTCCAGAAAGGGCAAATGATTTGTCTAGGGTCACTCAGCTTACACGTAGCAGAGTGGAAGCTAGATTCAGTGTCCACTAACTTCCCGCCCAGCCCCTTAGGTACCATCACTGCCCCCCCCCCCCGTCATCTCCAAAGGGCAATCAGGGAACACTTCATAGCAGACATGGGTTTGAATCACACTTTAAAAACCCCAATTCAGGGCCTCTCAGTAGAGTTGTGCAGGTTGGGAACTGCACATCTCTAGCAGGTGCCAGCCATTCCCATAGGCTCTGATGACCACCTCCCGGAGAGGAAGACATAAGGCAGGATTTATAGAGGCAGAGAACATGAAGTGGTGGTGGGTTGGGGTGCTTTGACTCCTTCTGGCTCTCCTGTTCCCTGGGTGTGTTTCTGTTTGAGTCGACCACCTTAGCCCCAGGACACCCCTCAGGGAGGTCAGGTTGGATCTGTAAGGCATCACTTCAAGGATGGGCACTTCAGGAATCCTTGGCATCACTAAAACCTCCACTAGGGCTTGAGTACTGGTTCTATTGTCTGTGTGATCTTAGGGAAGTTACTTAACCTCTCTGAGCTCAAAGATAATGGTAGCACCTACCTAACAGGATTCTTGTGAACCTTAAATGAGAGCATGTTTATAAAGCAATTATCAGAGCACTTGGTCTGTAGAAAGTGACTTGGTTCATTCCAGCTGCCATAACAGAAATACCACTGGCTGGGGGGCGTAAACAGCAGTCACTTTTCACTAGTTCTGAAGGCTGGCGAGACCAAGATCAAGGCACCGGTAGATTCAGCTTCTGGTCCATGAACAGATGTCTTCTCCTGAGTCCTGATATAGCTGAAGGGAAGGGGGCGCTCTGTGCAGTCTCTTTTATAAGAGCACTAATCCCATCACTGAGGGCTCTATCTTCTTCACCTCCCAAAAGTTTCACCTCCTAACACCATCACCTTGGGGATGAGGTTTCAATGTGAATTTGGGGTGGAGGGTTGGGGTATACAAACACTGAGTCTGTAACAGTGAGTATGTTCACTATTTTAAACACTAGGGTTCTAATCCACCCTGAGATTGTACATCCAGCCCTTGGTTTGCCCTGAGCAATCCCTCTGAGGACGCTGAGGCCGTGGGGGAAATCAACTCCACTTTCTTCCTCGAGGCAACAAAGTCAAAGGCATGTATCTGGGCCATCTTGAAAAACACACTCATGAGCAAAGCCTTCTGGCATCTCTCCCTCGGTGACCATAAAGCACTGTGCATTGATTCAAGGAGCATTAAGACCATTCCAGTTTTCAAATTTTGAAACACCTTCTCTAAAAACAGCTCACCGTGTTGCCCATGACAAGCGTCTGTCACAAAATTCCCAAGAATCATTCTGCTCTCCTACTCTGGTTTCAAAGCATCTGCATGTGCTGTAAGGGCACACAGATATATTTCTCTTCCTGGTCTCCAGCGTCCAGAGTAGAAGATCTGGCTGAGCTGGCAGCTTGGCATCACAGGGACTAAATGATTTTCAGTATCAGGAGTGCAGATCTGTGCTTCCATTAAGGGGGAAATACAATCACTGGATGCTGGGATCTCAGAGCAGACATCTGATACAGCCCCGTCTTCTCTGATAAGGTGGCATTGTGGGTGTGGGGGGCATTTAGGCGAAGCTACAAGGACAGCTGGGGCCAGCCCATCTCTCACTAGAAGCAGGAGGGTCTAGAGACACTAAAGGGTAACAACGCACTGTCGCTTATAATTAATATTCTCCCAAAGGCATTCCTTCCTGGGCTGCTAATTCAAAGACCTCTGCGCCTCTGAATTTTGGTGTGGGCACTGCTGAGTGCTCCTTGTTAGTGGGGGTCCCCTAGGGAAGGCGAGGGGGTGATATACTTCAGAGAAGGGCCCACCCCCTTTCTCCTCCTGCAGGAGAAGGGCCAATTTGGAGCTGTCCTGGGGCACTTCTTCAGCCCAGACAAAGACTTACTGTCTGGAAGCTTTCAAAGGGGATGTCTATTTATATCCTAGGTGTCATTTTGGAGCTTGATTCTGCTTACTTATACCACACGGGTTTCCACTAGAGATGAGGAAAATCCCACAGTCTGTTTCTCCGTGCTAAGCATCACTGAGATACAGAAGTGAGGCTTTTAGGCACTTTAAATTTAAATCTCTCCCATGGCAGTCTGTCTACAACTTCCATTAGGAAATTGGATTATAATATGTCCTAATGTCTGACAGTTTTTCATTCACTTAATCTGACTCATTCTTGTGGTTCTTACTTAAGTGTTAAATCCCAGCTCTAAACACTTTGTGGTTTGGGGAACACCAAAATTCATTATGATCCAGCCTGGCCCATCCAGACACTCAGTTGTCATTTGCTCTCTCTAGGGGACAGTTGGTAAATCTTCAGGGGGACCCAAGATAAGTAAAATACAATCTTTGCCTCCACAGAACTTATCGTGGCAGGGGAGAGAAGGGGGATTTAAGAGAAAAAGTCAGTAATCCTTTATAAGTAATCTGCATAATTTGGTCTGGTTATTTCTGGAGCACTGTAGAAATATCTATGAACCTTGGTTTCCTTGTCTGTGAAATGGAGACTGATGACTTACGGGGCTCTTGTAATAACACAGTAACTAAGAACATAGTGATTAAGAGGGGTAGCCCCCAACCAGACTGTGTCAGTTTGAATCCCAGATTTGCCACGTGGATCTAGCTGGTCTGAATACTAGTTCTGGAACTCCGAGTGAGTTATCTTACTTCTCCAAGCTTCTTTGTTCCCTCCCCTGTCCAGTAGGGTTTATGACAGTACCTGCCTCTGGGTTGTTTAAACAAAAGATTAAACGACCAAAGTACTCAGAGTAGATTTGGCACAATGTAAGCTGCTGCTGAAAATTAGCTATTGATATTATTCATGTTCTCACACATTACAAATTAATTTATTTCAAAAGGACTGATGAGCCAGGGAAGTGTGGCTGGAATAGGAACCCAGTTCTTCTTTTTTTAAAAAAATAATTATTTATTTTTGAGAGAGAGAGAGAGAGAGAGAGAGAGAGCGAGCGCATGAGCAGGGCAGGGGCAGAGAGAGGGAGAGGGAGACACAGAATCTGAAGCAGGCTCCAGTCTCTGAGCTGTCAGTGCTGTGGGGCTTGAACCCACGGACTATGACTCAAACCCCAGGCCAAAGTTGGATGCTTAACCAACTGAGCCACCAAGGCACCCCAGGAACCCAGTTCTTCCAAGATAAAATTCCTGTTTTTCTCTCCCCTATATAATAACACTTCCCTAGAATATGAATAACAATACTTCAAGACCCAACATAAGTCCTCTCCATGCTGTTGGAGATCTACAGACTTGCTGAGGAGCTGGGACCCTGACTTCACCATCCACATTTCTCTCACACTTAAGTCAGCACATGGTGAATGCTCAGTAAATGGTAGTTAAGGACACTGCTGCTGAATATGAACACATAATAAGGAGGCAGGACATCCCCTGGCATGTTCAGGGGTGAAAATTCAGCATGTCTGGAGTTTAGGGGCTGTATTTGCTAAGACGAGAACAGATTTTCACAAGCTTGGTGTCTTAAATTTATTCTCTCATGGGTCTGGAGGCCAGAGTATGAAACTGTAGGGGAGGAAAAAGTTTTTCTTCCACCCTGTTAGGTTTCCTCCACCCTGTAAATTAAAGTAGCAAAAGTCACATTAACATAACAATTTTATTCGATATTAACATTTTAACATTTATGTGTATGCCGGGGTCTCATAGAAAAGGAAATGAAAACCCATAAAAGGGGGTTAGGCCTGAAAGCTTGTATACTACTTTAACAAAGAATGATAAATTTGTGAAGAAATGACAGGACGAAGGAGAAGTGTTTAGGATCTTAAGGGGCAGTAATTGTGAGAAAGTAAATATATGGAGAGAAACTAATGGAAGATAAGGATTATTTATTTATAAGGTGTGTGTGAAGATTCAAGTTGGTGCTATCTTCAGTGATAAGAGTTGTCTCCTATTCCTGGTACAGGGGAGAGGAAGGAGGACACCTCCACAACGGGAAATTTATACTCTACTCTTATGCAGAAGGAGGGGAAGAGTAGAGAGCTTTTCCTGCATCTGCAATTTCTTGATTGCCTCCAGCTCAAAATAGTCTGTATGCCAAAGTGGTATATTTTGGAGGAACATAGTTTGATCCCATTCAGAACCAAGTTGTGTGCAAGCTTGGTTCCTCTTGGATGTTCAAGGGACACATCCTTCCTTGACTCTTCCAGCTTATGGTGGCTCCGTGTTCTCCTTGGCCTGGGACCACATCAGTCCAGTCTCTGACTCTGTCTTCACATGGCTTCCTCCTCTGTGCGTCTTCTCCCTCACTCTTCTCTTACAAGGACACTTGTCATTGGATTCAGGGTCCACTCTAAGCCAGGATCATCTCCTCTGAAAATGTTGAACTTCATTATATCTGCAAAGACTCTTTTTCCAAATAAGGACACATTCACAGTTTCCAGGTAGACATACCTTTTGAGGGACCACCATTCAACCCACTGCAAGAGTGTTAAAAGGCACCAAGGAATCGGGGCACCTGGGTGGCTCAGTTGGTTAAGTGTCTGACTTCAGCTCAGGTCATAACCTCATGGTTTGTGGGTTCAAGCCCCATGTTGGGCTCTGTGCTGACAGCTCAGAGCATGGAGCCCGTTTTGGATTCTGTGTCTCCCTTTGTCTCTGCCCCTCCATGGCTCACTCTCTCTCTCTTAAAAATGAATAAACATTAAAAAAATTTTTTAGAGGCACCAAGGGATCAAATTATTATGGAAAATAATTTGCTTTCTTTTTTTATTGAAGTATAATTGACATACAATGTTATATTAGTTTCAGGTGTATGACATAGTGATTAAATGATTCTATACGTCATTCTATACTCACCATGATAAGGGTAGTTACCATTTGTCAGTAAACAATGTTATGACAACATTATTGATTATATTCTCTATGCTGTACTTTTCATCCTTGTGATTTATTTATTTTATAACTGGAAGTTTGTACCTCTTAATTCCCTTCACCTATGTCAGCCCCCCATCCCTCTGCCCCCACTGCTCTGGCAACCACCAGTTCTCTGTATTTATGATTCGGTTTCTGTTTTGTATTTGTTTTGTTTTTTAGATTCCACTTATAAGTGAAATCATATGGCATTTGTCTTTTTCTTTCTGACTTATTTTACTTAGTATAATACCCTCTACATCCATCATATTGTCACAAATGGCAAGATCTCACTCTTTTTTATGGCTGGGTAATATTCCATTGTGTATGTATGTATTATGTATGTATGTACACACACACACACACACACACACACACACACACTCCACATCTTTATCCATTCATCTATCCATGGACATGGGTTGTTTCCATATAGTGGCTATCGTAAATAATGCTGCAATAAACATAGGGGTGTATATATATTTTTGATTTAGTGTTTTCATTTTCTTTGGGTAAATACCCAGTAGTAGAATAACTGGATTATATAGTATTTCTATTTTTAATTTTTTGAGGAATCTCCATACTGTTTTCCACAGTGACTGCACCAATTTACATTCCCACCAACAGTCCACGAGAGTTCCTTTTCCTCACCAAAGCTTTTTATTTCTTGTCTTTTTGATACTTGCCATTCTGACAGGTGTGGGGTGATTGTTAAGGTTTTGATTTGCATTTCCTTGATGAGTGATGTTGAGCATTTTTTCATGTATGTGTTGACCATCTGTATGTCTTCCTAAGAAAAATGTCTATTTAGGCCCTCTGGTTATTTTTTTAATTGGCTTATATTGTTGTTTTCTGTTGAATTGCAAAGTCCTTACATATTTTGGATATTAACTTCGTAGCAGATATATCATTTGCAAGTATCTTCTCCCATTCACTAGGCTGTCTTTTTGTTTTGTTGATAGTTTCCTTCGCTGTCCAAAGCTTTTTATTTTGGTGTAGTCCCAATTGTTTATTGTTGCTTTTGTTTCACTTGTCTAAGGAGACATATCTAGAAAAATATCACTAAGGCTGATGTCCATGAGGTTACTGCCTATGTTTTCAGTTAGGAGTCTTAGGATTTCAGGTCTCACATTTAGGTCCTTAATCCATTTTGAGTTTAATATTGTGTATGGTGTACAAAAGTGGTCCAGTTTCATTTTTTTACATGTAGCTGCCCAGTTTTCCCAGCACCATTTATTGAAGAGACTGTCTGTTCCCTGTTAAGCATTCTTGTCTTTGTTGTAGATTAATGGACTATAGAAGTGTGGGTTTATTTCTGGGTTCTCTATCCTGTTCCATTGATCTATGTTGTCTATTTTTGGACCAGTACTGTCCTGTTTGGATTACTATAGCTTTGTAGTATGTCTTGAGATATGAGATTGTGATACCTCCAGCTTTGTTCTTTCTCAAGATTGCTTTGGCTATTCAAAGTCATTTGAGCTTCTATACAAATTTTTGGATTATTTGTTCCAGTTTTGTAAAAAATAGTGCTGGTATTTTGGTAGAGATCATGATGAATCTGTAGATTGCTTTGAGTAGTATGGACATTTTAATAATTTTCGTTTTTCCAATCCATGAGCATGATATATTTTTCCATTTGTTGGTATTATCTTCAATTTCTCTTATCAATATTTTATAGTTTTCAGAGTACATGTCTTTCATCTCCTTGGTTAAATGTATTCCTAGGTAGTTTATTCTTTTTGATGCAATTATAAATGAGATAAATTTCTTAACTTCTCCTTCTGTTATTTTGTTATTACTATATATAAATACAACAAAGTTTTGTACATTAATTTTGTATCCTGCAGCTTTACTGAACTTTTTATTCTAATAGCTTTTAGGTGGAGTCTTTAGAGTTTTCTATATACTGTATCATGTCATCTGCAAATAGTGTCAGTTTTACTTTTTCCTTACCCATTTGCATGCCCTTTCTTTCTTCCTTTCCTTCCTTCCCCTCCCTCCACTGCCCCTTCCTTCCTTCTTTCCTTCCTTCCTTCCTTCCTTCCTTCCTTCCTTCCTTGTCTGAATGCAGTCGCTATGATTTCCATTATTATGTTGAATAAAAGTGGCAAGTGTAGACATCCTTGTTTTGTTCCTGATTGAGGATGATGTTAGGTGTGGGTTTGTCATATATACCCTTATGATGTTGAGGTACATTCCCTCTAAACCCATTTTGTTGAAAGTTTTTAAAATGAATGTATGTTGAATCTTGCCAAATGCTTTTTCTGCATCTGTTGAGATGATCATATGGTTTTTACCCTTCATTTTATTAATGTGATATATCACATTGATTGATTTGCAGATATTGACTTATCATTCTATCTCTGGAATAAATCCCACTTGGTCATGGTAAATGATCCCTTTAATGTAATGTCAAATTTTATTTACTAATATGTTGTTGAGGATTTTTGCATCTGTGTTTATCAGGGATATTAGCCTATAGTTTGCTTTGCTTGTAGTTTCTTTATCTGGTTTTGCTACCAGGCTAAAGCTGGCCTTGTAGAATGAAGTTCAAAAGATTTCCTTCATCTTATATTTTTTGGAATAATTTGAGGAGAATAGGTATTAAATCTTTAAATATTTGGTAGAATTTACTCGTGAATCCACCTGGTCCTGGTCTTCTGTTCATTGGGAGTTTTTTGATTACCAGTTCAATTTTGTTACTAGTAATTTGTCTGTACACATTTCTATTTCTTCCCAATTCAGTTTTGGAAGATTTTGTGTTTCTAGAAATGTATCCAGTTTTTCTAGGTTGTCCAGTTAGTTTGCATGTATTTTTAATAGTATTCTCTTACAATCTTTTGTATTTCTGTGGTGTCAGTTGTTACTTCTTTTCTTTCATTTCTGGTTTTATTTATTTGAGTCCTCTTTTTTCCTTGATGAGTCTGGCTAAAGGCTTATCAATTTTGGCTACCTTTCCAAATAACTATCTATTGGTTTCATTGATTTTTTTCTATTGTCTTTTTAGGCTCTGTTTTATTTATTTCTGCTCTGATCTTTATTATTTCCTTCCTTCTACTAACTTGGGCTTTATTTCTTCTTCTTTTGTTAGTTACTTTAGGCAGGATATGAAATTGTTTATTTGAGACTTTTTTTGTTTCTCGAGGTGGGCCCATATTGCTATAATCTCCCTGTTTAGAACTGCTTTTGCTGTGTCCCAAAGATTTTGGACCACTATGTTTTCATTTTAATTTGTCTCCATATTTTTTTTAAATTTCTTCTTTGATTTCTTTATTGGCCCATTGTCTGTTTAGGACCATGTTATTTAGCATCCACATAGTTGTGATTTTCCAGCTTCCTTTTTGTATTTCTTTATTCTCTGTATATCATATCTAATAATAATTATATTAATGTATATTAATAAAACACATTATATAATATATATTACACACATATGTAATCCAACTCTTGTTGGATTGTTCTCTTTACCATTATGTAATGCCCTTCTTTGATTCATGTTACATTCTTTGTCTTAACATCTGTTTTGTCTGATACAAGTACTGCCACCCCAGCTTTCTTTCTCTCTCTCTCTCTCTCTCTCTTTTTTGCTTCCTTTTGCATAGAATATCTTTTCCATCCTTCACCTTCAGTCTAAATGTGTCTTTAGGTCTGAAGTGAGTCTCTTGTAAGCAGCATATAGATGAGTCTTGTTTTTTTAATCCATTCAGTCACCTGTGTCTTTTGATTGGCACATGTAGACCATTTACATTTAAAGTAATTACTGAGGGAAGCCTAGGTGGCTCACGTTGGTTAAGCATCTGGCTCTTGACTTCAATTCCGGCCATGATCTCACAGTTGATGAGTTCAAGCCCCACATCGGGCTTTACATTGGCACTGTGGGACCTTCTTGGGATTCTCTCTCTCTCCCTCTCTCTCTCTGTCCCTCCCCTGCTCATGTGCTGTCTTTCTCTCTCTCTCAAAATAAACTTAAAAAAAATAATTACTGATAGGTTTTTGTATTCTTCTCTCTTTCTTTTTTCTTCTCTATCTCTCTTTCCTTGTGATTGATGACTTTTAGTGTTATGCTTGGATCAAATAATTTGCCTTTAATGTAATTACCTGTGAGGTTAGCAAGTGACTACTTTGTACATGTACAAGAAGTGCCTCCTGCCTAACTTCTTCTCCCACCCACCCCTCACAGAACTTCCATGAGGGAATCCCCCACTCCAGAGTGTCAAGAATATTGAACATTGACCATTCTAAATATTGAAGACCTCAGGATGGGGAAGGTGGGAGAAATGCAACTTGTTGGTACACATTACCCTTTACTATCTCACTAACACGGATCTTCCAAAGATCTAGGAACAGGGGACAGGACAGAAGAATGTGAACAGAAAGAGGCCAGCGTCCCAATCTGTGCCTTTTCTGAGTAGGACATTTCACTGAATCAGAGATGAGCATTGTTACAGGAAAACATATGTTAATAATATTAAACATAGAAAATTTATCAGGTCCTTACTATGCCTGGGATTTCTTTTGAGCACTTAATCCTTTTCACAATCCTTTGATGTAGGTATTATTATTATCCCCGTTTTATACATAAAGAAATAGACCCAGAAAGGTTAAGTCACTATACAAGGTCACACAGTCACAACTAGTAAAGGCAGAATCGAAGTCCAGAAGGTCTGGGTTCAGAGTCTGTGCTCTTACCCAAAATAACAAGTAATAACTTTAATAAAAGGTACACAATAGCCCCTCCTCCACCACCACCTGCAAACACAACCTTTAAGCCTGGGATCTGGGCATTGAGTCCATTTTTCCTATATTCACCCACCCAGGTCTTAATCCTGCATTCCGTGAAGTCCTACTATGGAAGTATCAACACAAAAGGTACAAGTGGGTCATTTGTAATCCTTTCTCACATACTGGAGGATGACCAATGGAGATAAATAGCTTTGCTTTCTGTGGGCTCGATAGGTAGGGACTGAATAAGAACTGCAACTTTAGTCTGACGTTTCACGCAGTTTTTTCAGCTAAAGAGATATTCATGTGGCCTCATATATTAAGTCATTTGTTTTTGCATCCTTTTTTTTTTTTTCCTTTAAGAAGATCTTAAATTTTTACCGTTGAGAGCTGGGAGGTCATAGGGCGGTGTCCCTATTTCTAAAGGGAGAGCCTGGGGCCACAAGTGGCAGCTGACCACAGTCACAGTTCCGTTCCCTGCAGATGGCCCAGAATCTCCTGCCCCCATGATGGGGGAGAGAGGGCGAGGGTTCGGCCACCAGCACAGGCACTGGCTCGCAGAGCAGTTGCTGCTGTTCATGGTGCTGATACAGGGTCCTGAGGTCTTCTCCTCAGCTTCCTAGTTCTTTGAATTAGGGGGATCTGGGGCTGCTGGGGAAGGTGCTGCAGCAGAGGGTGGGGCGGTCAAGCCACTGACTCTTTTTCCATCCACCCTGGGAGAACTTAGTATTTTAACCCCAATTTGGCAGATTCTCTACGTGCTGGCTGAATGTCAGCCCTACCCTGGGCCTCAGTTTTCTACTTGTAAGAGGAACATTCTGGATTCAGGGATGACCAGGGTCGTTCTGGCCCCTATATTCCAGCCTGTAGGCCTGATGGGCCCACTGGGAAAACAGAGGCTGGGGTAGGAGAAGGGGGAGAGGCAAGCGAGTATCACAGAGGCACCCCTTCTCCAGCCCCCCGGTGGGATGTATCAGAACGAGCTGTAGGCTGTCAGGCTGTTGGGATTAACTAGCATCCGTGCAGCAGGTAAAGTGACAGTGAACAAGCGTGAACACGAATGGGTGTGTGTGCGGGTCCATGAGCATGTTAATGAAATTCTCTGGTATGGGGTGACATTCCTGATCAGAGACCCAAGGTAGGCCAAGAGCCATGGACAGCCTGATCAGATTTTCTTCCTTCAGCAGCTATGGCCAGAACCCTCACCTGTGACCTCTCCAATATAGCATGTGGTATTTCAACAAGTATTTTATTATATTACAGTGAGGTTCATACTATCTTCTTCAGACTACAAATGTAATATATGCTCATTTTGTAACCCTGGAAATGCAAACAGTTTAAAGAAGGAAATAAGAAAGGAAGGAAATAAAAATCACTAGTAATCTCATTGTCTACTGATACTCTGTGTATTGCTAACTAGATTCTCGCTCGTGTGTGTGTGTGTGTGTGTGTGTTTGTGAGAATGTGTGTTTTGCCACATATAATGATGATAGCTAACATATATGGCTCTCCTGCCTGTGTTAAACACTGTGCTAAGAATTTACAGGGTTGTTTCATTGAACCCTTATAGAAAACCTAAGGTGAAAAGGCACCATAATTAATAGCAGTTTACAGGTAAGGAGACTGGGGCCTCCAGTGAGTTCACATTTCATATGCAGGTTTATATTATATTATATATTATACATGTTATTATGTTAATATAACATGTATATAATATATATTCTTTTCTATCCTGTTATCTTACCTACTATAATGTATATTCCATTATGTAACATAGTAACATGAGCAGCTTTCATGATATTAAGTTTTCTTTAAAAGCCTGATCTTTAATGGTTTCATAACATTCCAGAGTGTACATATATGGTTCATGTCACCAAATCTCTCTTGAACATTTTTGGTCCCCTCTCTAGCTTTCAGCATCAAAAGTAACACCGTCATGAACATCCCGGCACATAACTTTTGGTGGGATGTCTGACTGGTTCTTTAGTTCCCCCAAAATAAAACATATTAGGTCAAAGGTTGGGAGCCATTTTAAAACCATTGATTGGTCTGGATGAAATTGCCTCCTAGAAATATTGGACCATTTTGCATTCCCATCAGTGGAACATGAATCTGTTGATCTTACCTCCGGTGTTTTATGCAATTTAAAGATTTTTATTTCTCCTTTTAATGATTGGGTTTCAAACTGAGGGTTGATGGGGGGTGGGGGCCCAGGGGTGGCAGGGAAAATGGGTGATGGGCACTGAGGAGGGCACTTGTTGGGATGAGCACTGGGTGTTGTATGTGAGCGATGAATCATGGGAATCTACTCCCAAAGCCAAGACTACACTGTATACACTGTATGTTAGCTAACTTGACAATAAATTATATTTTAAAAAAATAATAAAATAAAATAACATTGATTTTTAAGAAAAAAAATAAAGATTGGGTCTTGAAATAGCTCTTTAATAAGAAACATTTGGGCTTACAAATAAGAGACAGAAAAAAGAAACAGGGATTAAAGGGGGGGGGGCAACCAAGCATGCAGTTGTTGAAAATCTATTAAAATTCAAACCACAGGCCTCTAGTACGGAGGAAACAGCTGCAATCTTTTTCGTTTTAAACATACATGGTGGGTTCTCCTTTTAATTCCTTTTTCCCCCAATTTAAATGCTGGATGGTTGTCAGTATGTTGCTGGGAGGGAAGAAAAAATGTGAACTTCCCTGTTGAGAAGGTTATGAGAACGTGTGTGTGTGTGTGTGTGTGTGTGTGTGTGTGTGTGTGTGTGCATGCACACAAGTCTGTTAGATTGTTCTGAATATTTCGCCTCGAGAATAGTCAAACAACCACTCAATTGCTGGGCTTCTGTTAGCAGTAGCTAGACATGCTGTACCTCAAATAGAGAAGCAGACTGATCACTGTCACAAGGGCTGCTCTCTGGGAAAACCAGCCGAGAGCCAGCTTTTATCTGTCTGAACCCACTCCCTCCAGATTACAGTATAAATCGTGGCAAGGGGCAGCTGGGTGGCTCAGTTGGTTAAGCTTCTGACTCTTGATTTTGGCTCAGGTCATGATCTCACGGTGCATTGAGTTTGAGCCCCGCATCCGGCTCTGCACTGACAGCACGGAGGCTGCTTGGGATTCTCTCTCTCTCTGCCCCTCCCCTGCTCACATGCACACACGCTCTCTCTCTCTCTCAAAAAAAAAAAAATTGTGGCAGGAAATAAGAGTCTGAAGGAGTGACAAGTTCTGGGGTTAGTCATTTGCATCGTTAATAATCTCAGAGTAGATCCAAGCCATGCAGACCAGACCAGATGTGACACACGGCTGTCTCCCAGGGAAGGGTGCTGGAGGCTCGGTGGCCCCCAGTACTCGCTCATTACTCTTACCCTGTGTATCCTTGGCATTATCTTTGTTGCACTTCCAAGACTGGAAGTGTGAACCCTCCAACCACTAAGCGTTAGCTGGTGCTTGTGCCTGGAGCCTGGGCCCTTTCCCGGAGGAGCGGTCTGCCTGTGTTTCATGTCTGGGGGGGTTGGAACTAGCTCACGTGATTAAGGAGTCTGCACACTCCCATGATCCGCGTCTGGATACCCAGGAAAGCCGGTGGTGCGATTCAGGTCGAGTCTAAGGGCCTGATGGGAGCTGATGGTGTAACTCCCTCTTCAAGGGCAGAAGGTGAGATGAGATGCCCCAGCTCATGCAGGGAGGCAGGGAAAAGAGGGGTGAATGCTTCCTTCCTCCACCTTCGGTTCTCTTCAGGCCCCGGATGGATTGGATGAAGCCCACTCACACTGGGGAGGGTCACCTGCTTGCCTGACTTCACCCATTCAAAGGCCAGTCTCATTTGCAGACGCCTTCACGGACACATCCCGCAGCAACGTGTAGTCAGGGCACCCCAAGACCTAGTCAGGTTGACGCACACTAGTAGCCATCACGGTGACTGTGGGAAGCCGCTACAAAGATCAGGAAGAGAGGTTTCCCTTTTGTGTCCCACAAAACAGAGGCCTCATAGCCTGCAGGACTGAACAGTTTCTACGTAACCTGAGTCACCTAAGCCCCGAGGCTCTTCTGGCATCTGAGCCCACATCGGTAGGAATATCAGGAACTCTACCAGGAAGCAGGTAGAGCCAATCCTCGGAGGGTCAGAAAGCTCATAGGAATCGAATAAATTGCGTTCTGGGAGGGGAGCCCCGTTTCCTGGAGGACTTTCTGCGGTGATGGGCACGTTGTCTCCACACTGGCTAGTCTGGTAGCCGCTCGTCACGTGTGGCTGTTGAGTACCTAAAATGTGGCTGGTGCATCTGAGCAGCTGAATCCTTGATTTTATTTCATCTTGACTAATTTTAATAGAAACGGTCACCCGTGGCTGTTGGCTGCCACGTTGGGTAGCACAGAGGTTGCAAACAATGAAAAAAGCTTTTTAGTTTTATGGCTAACCACGTTGAAAGCCCGAATCCTGTATTCAGAAAACTTTCGACTTATACAGTCGCAAGGAAGTAGGTGTTGCCATCTATTCAAAAAAGAAGAACCAGGGGAGCAGGACTGAAATAGAACGGCTGAGTCTGAGACACATCACAGGGGTGGAGAGACGGTCATGAGTTTGTTTGAAATGCAGCCGGGTCTGCGTCACTGTCTGTGCTTTGCTGGGGCATTTATTCCCTTCCTTCCTGGTTTTAAAGCAGTTATTTTGGTGGTTCAGTGCTTTCGTGTTCAATAGACTTGATTTTTCACACAGCTGGGTTATCTCGGGCATGAAAGCTCTCTGCCTAATCTTCTCGATTTCTCCCTGTTCATCCCAGCTGCACAGATGTGAGCGTGACGTTTTCATCTTTCTCTCCAGGCGCTGATCAAGTATGACAGTTTCTGTGATGTGCCCACACAAATATAAAAATGCAACTTTATGAAGGAAAAAGAAGGCCCCGTAAAAGGAACCCAAAGGCCCCAGATGTGGTTTATCTTCCCTGTTCCTTGGCCAAGTGGGGCCTCGTTGACTCATTTTACAGTTGGGGGGAAAAGGTTGAACCCTGACTCTGGCAGCTCATCTTGATGTAAGATCATTTAGCATTTCCACTCTTACCTGAAGCCTCAGTTTCCTAATGAATCGTTATTTCCGGATGGACTTAGTGATGTCTTCCCAGGAACCTCCGTTTCCTCTTTCCAGTAATTTTTCAAAGCAAAGGCACCTGGTTACACGAGAGAGTTGACTATCTAAAGTGTAACACTCGTTTCCCCGTTGCCAACAAGAGATTTTCCATCCACTTCTCCTCCCGGTAAATGCAAACACAGAAGAAAGGGGAAAATTGCAAAGGTTTCTAACGATGGTGGAACAGAGCCAAATGGCAAGTTGATAGACGAGGCATGTGACGCCTGTGGGAAGCCCTTACTGGTTCACAATCCAAATGATCAAGACTGTAAGGAAATAGAAGTAAATGAGCTGAGTCAATATCTGTTCTTTATGTGACTGAAGAGTGGAAGGGACCACTTGGTGTTGTTACTGTTGATTCACTAATACCATCGCTTCTAGGGTCTAGATTCTTTCCAGAATCCGGTGTTATCTTGAGTCAGATGTTTATTGGGTGCCCCCTGTTGTGCGTGTGATATTGCAAAAACATTCTGTGCCAACCGCAGGAACACAGGCCTGTGTACTATAATTAGGCTCATTTTAGGAGAGCCCATCCCTACCAGATTTTGAGACAGAAAATGAGAAAATAGTGATGTCACTTGCCAGCTTCTTTTACATGACGTCACATATTCAAACCCCTGGTTGTTCGATTCGTTTTAAAAATGTTTACGTGCCGCAGCACAAACTTAAATTTTTAAAAAGGGAGGAAATGGCGTTAAAAGGAAAGCAAGGGACGTGACGCCTGGTGGTTCAGTCAGTTCAGCGTCTGACTCTTGTTTTCAGCTCAGGTCATGATCTCATGGAGATCTTGAGTTGGAGCCCTGCCTTCAGCATGGAGCCTGCTTGGGATTCTCTCTCTCCCTCTCTCTCTCTCTCTCTCTCTCTCTCTCTCTGCCCCTCCCCTGCTCACTCTCTCTCAAATAAATAAACTTTAAAAAATTAAAAAAAAAAAAAAAGGAAAGCAAGGGAGATGACATGTGAATGTTTAGCATGCCACCACCCTTCCACAGGCTTGGAAGTGTCAGGCCCAGATTTGGCTCTAAACTATCCAGTGGCCACTGCAAAGTGAGACATACCCGGTCATAAGCTGCACAGTGAGTGTATGGTCAGAACCCACCGGGTGCTTGGGATGAGGACAGCTGTCATCACACAGACACGTCAGAGCACATTCCTCTGCCTTCGCGCGTCCGAGGGGCACCGCCGCCCTCTGCTTCCTCACCAAAGTCGGGCCCTGGACCGCCACGAAGTCCGCTCCCGGCTGTCCGCTCCCGCCCACCACTGCCTTGTGTCCAGCCACTGACCTGGTTTCCAAAGTCCAGTGGCTCCCCCTGGATTTCAAAAACAGCAGGTCCCCCTACGCGGAGCAGTTAGGGTGAGGTGTCGGGAAACAAGCCTGTTGCAGTAATGCCCTGTGACACCGTGTGGAGAGAATCGCAGCTCTGGGGGCGGGTGGGTCTTGGTCAGGGGCCCCCTCGTTTCTCAGCGTGGTTTCAGGAGCAGCTGAAGAGAAAAACGGCAGCTTCCTCGCTTTGGTGAGAAGCTTCCCTCCTCTAGGACCACACTTTTTGCCGGACATTATGATAAATAAAAAAAAACTTTTTTAAGGCTTATTCATTTTTCAGAGACAGAGAGAGACAGAGCAAGAGCAGGGGAGGGGTAAAGGGAGGCAGACACAGGATCTGAAGCAGGCTCCAGGCTCTGAGCTGTCAGCACAGAGCCCGATGCGGGGCTTGGACCCCTGACCCGTGAGATCATGACAGAGTCAGATGCTTAACCGAATGGGCCATCCAGGCGCCCCAAAAAATAAATTTTAAGGGAGTGGAAATGAAAGGTAATCGAAGGGGTGGGCACGATGAGGATAACTCAAACTGTCAGCCTCTGAGATGCCTGTACGATTTCCTCCCCCAAGCCCGATCCCAAAGCCTTCCCTCCAGAAGAAAATGTGCTTTTCATATGCTAATAAATATATCAGTCCTGGTCCACTCAGAGGACAGAACCCAGGCCACTTATTCTACCAGTGAGAATTTGATATAAAGAATTAACTGGGTAGCTCAGAGGGCAAAGAGGGGAAATCAAGAGATCGAAGAGGACGCAGTTACCTCTCCCTGGGCAGGGGGCCAAGAGAGGAGCTGGGATCACTGAGTCTGAGAAGGTTGGAGGCAGAGCCCTATGGAGCTGAAACTTAGACCTCTAAGCGGGGGGGCCCTGTGGTGCCAGGACATCTGGGCGCCAGGACCTCCATCCCTGTGGAGCGGGCACTGGTGTCTCTGAGCTTGTCATCACAAGGCTCCTTCCGCCGGTGCTGGAAAGCCTGGAAAGCAGATTCAGCTACTCCTGTTGTTAGACCCAAACGCTGTGGCAGGTGGACCCAGCCGGGCTGCAGTGATGTAGACAGGACAAGAGGCAGACAGTAAGAAATGAGTCCTTCTCCCCCTCCCCCTTTGCAGGCTTTCTCTGGTGGCTGCTGCACTCAGAGCCCCACAGAGAAGTGGAGGGCCAGGCTGGACTGGGAACTAGCCCAAGCATCAGGAAGAAGTGTCTGGAAGGGTGGGTTTGAAACTGAGAAACAAGAGGTTAATTACTGGCCTGGTGAATCGTACAGATTTTATTGAGGGGTCGGTCTGTGGTTCTGAGAGGGGACTTAGATTGTAGACTGGTCAGCACCGAGTGATTTCTTTCCACCAGGATCAATCCCCTGGAAATCTCTCTGTCCTTCCACCAGTCCTTCTCCCTGACCCCTTCTACAGCTGCCTCTTCTTTTTAGAGCGAGCCGCACCGAGTTACCTGCTCGCAGATCTTACCTCCCCCTCACCATTGCTCTGTAAATAAAAATGATCATTGGGGCGCCTGGGTGGCTCAGTCGGTTGAGCGTCCAACTTCAGCTCAGGTCATGATCTTGCGGTTTGTGAGTTTGAGCCCCGGGTCGGGCTCTGTGCTGACAGCTCAGAGCCTGGAGCCTGCTTCCGATTATGTGTCTCCCCCTCTCTCTCTGCCCCTCCCCTGCTCATGCTCTGGCTCTCTCTGTCTCAAAATTAAAGAAAACATTAAAAAAAATTTTTTTAAATGATCATTCTCTTGGGGCGCCTGGGTGGCTTAGTCGGTTAAGCGTCCGACTTCAGCTTCAGGTCATGATCTCACAGTTCACGAGTTTGAGCCCCGATCAGGCTCTGTGCTGACAGCTCAGAGCCTGGAGCCTGCTTCCGATTCTGTGTCTCCCTCTCTGTTCCTCCCCCGCTCATGCTCGCTCGCTCGCTCTCTCAGAAATAAATAAACATTAAAAAAAAATTTTTTAAGTGATCATTCTCTCCCCTAGAAGGCGGAAGAAGTTTACACAATATATTTTTTCTGTCAAAAATAGTGTCTTTTCTTCACATCATTGAAAGATAATAAAGAGTGAAAAGTTAAGGTTAAAATTTAAAAAAATTGGAATGAGATAAGAGTAAATTAAAAGAAACAAGACTACAAGAATAGAGAATTGTCTGAAATAAGAAAATTAGTGAAATAAGCCAGACAAGCGCAAATACTGGGTGGTCTCATTTACATGTGGGAGTAAAAAAAAGAAAAACACATAGGAGTCAAACTCAGAGAAACAGAGTAGAAAAGTGGTTGCCAGGGGGTGGGGGAGATAGAAGGAGTAAAAGGGGACACAGCCTTTCTGCTGTAAGATGAATTAGGTCTTGAGGAGCCCGTGTCAAGCAGGGTGACTGTCATTGGTAAGACTAGGTTAGGGGCCCCCGGGTGGTTCAGTCGGTAGCATCTTGATTTCAGGTCAGGTAATGATCTCATTGTTCGTGAGTTCGAGCCTCTCATCAGGCTCTCTGCTGTCAGCATGGAGCCCACTTCGGATCTGCTGTCCCCCTCTCTCTCTGTTCCTTCCTCATTCATATTCTCTCTCTGTCTCTCTCAAAAATAAGCTAAAAAAATAGTTTGGGACTATTTGTTTCTCAAAGCTTGTGTACCCGATATGCTCATTTTCTAGGGTTAGTAAACTATAGACACTCAGGCATCAGCCTGAAGTCGCCATTTTAGTTTACATGTATTACAAATACCTTTAAAGCAGGACCATGGCCCTAGACAGGTATGGGCCCTGGGGGGCACCCCTACTTTCTCTGTTCTACTCAGCATCACTTGCTGCTTCTCTCACTGCAAAATACTAAAAATATAAAAATAAAGCAATGTAATGCTATAAACTAATAATAATATAAACCTTGCCATAACTAGGCTGTGTATCCTACTTGCCCTGAATAGTGTTGGTTTCACTTTTGCTCCATTATTATAGTGTCTCCTTTCACCCTTAAAAATTATCATAACACAATAGCCATAACACAACAAATGGGGTCCTAATTTGTCCATTGTATAAAATACGAGGTTCCTTAGTTGTGAGGTTAACGAATCGAACAAGGGAGCGGCCAGACGGCAGGGAGCTTCTGAGTTGGGCTCTTGGGCCCAGTCTTGTTGTGGCGCCACCTGGTGGCAGATTTCTGAATTGACTTAAATGTCCATGGGGACCATTCTGGGTCTTGCTGAGACCATTAATGGCCGAGACCATTAATGACAGTAGCAGCCATGCTAGGATCCTCCCATTAGTTGGTTTCCAAGTCATGGCGACTGGGCTGGCAAACTGCTGAGATCGCATCAACTCACCCTCCACAGGATTGCCTGCCTTTGCTGTCTGGCCTTGTCGTCCCTCGACATCATGCCTCCCCTAGACAAGAACGTCGCCCACCCCATTTAGGCAATTAGAGCTGGACACGGAGGATGGGGGCGAATTGCCTCCCACTTGGTATTTGAGTTCAAGTTATCATAGTTAGCATTGCTAATCACAATAATAGTTCACATGTGTTGAGGGATTTCTCTGGGTCAGCAATTTACATTAAGAAAGGCATTTCTAATCAAACACCAAATAAAGACAGGCAGAAGTCACTGTAGGCTCTACTGTGCCACATATCTGCCAACTCCACTGAGGTCAATGTCTCTACGTATCTATGATGTATTTTATGAGATATTATTTTGGTTTGCACATGATTTCCTTTTGTTCTTTTATAAAAATAGAGCCTTCAGATTTTGGTTTAAATTGAATTTTAGCTTTTGATTCAAAACTTCCACGTTTGTCATGTGCCCCAGAGCACAAAATAGGTGCATTTTAGTGTTTGACAACTTATCTAGAACTCTGAAAGTTTGGGCTATTGGGTCCATGGCTGAAGGCCAGTCCGGTAGGTGACTCTGGGATCAGTTCTTGGAGGGTAGGTCATATTTGAATAGGTCAAGTCTGAGTTGATGTTAATTTCTGGTTGACCCCAGAATCTCAGTTGACCCCAGTTATCCCCGGTTTCTACTAATGAGACCCCTGCCATATTTCCCTTAGGTTTGTGCATGTGCCTCGTGTGTGTGTGTGTGTGTGTGTGTGTGTACATGCGGGTGCATATGCTCGCTCGTTGGCATGCTGGAAGGGTTTTAACATTAGAGTCAGAACATGTTTTTGCAGTTTCTGCCATTTTGATTGACTTGTATTCCTTGGGAAAGTCTTCATTGAATCTCTGCCTCTCCACTGATCTTTCACACAAAGCTAATAAAGAAACAAAGTAGCTGCTCCCTGATTATGCTGAATGAAAAATTTTGGTGTTGCAAAGTGGAAAATAACAACTTGGTTCCGATTCTTGGTTTGTATGTGTTGAATGTGGGCACCAGAACCTATGACAGTGTAGACGATGGCTGCCTTCCTCTGGGTCACTTGTCCTGGGCTATACATGTGTTAGAGGGTGTACCTAATCCCAGGAGCTGCTACTTTATTTTTATAATTGGATACACCCTCAGAAAATACTATCAGCTCCCTCCCTGGCAGTTGTGTAAGGAATTGACTGGCCCCAGCTTGAATCTGCCCGCAACAGAGGAACCCCTGGAGATCACGCGGCCGGAAGAGTCAGACTCCATGTTTAAAACTGAGCAAGTTTATTTATTACCTGAGGAGAGAACAGAATAAATGGGGAACCTTAGGGAAATAATTTTTACAGGTAGTTTTCAGTCTGTAACTGCAGCCCTGAGCCCCTCTGCTATTTACTGATGGTAACTGATTTTTTATGCAAGGGAGCACAGGGGAGACGTTTTACTTTTGTGAGAAAGATTTACTATCTCACAAAGAGAGGCTTCTCTCCTAGGTATGTTTTTCTTTTCAAATCTCACTGAACTGCTGGGCCAGATTTTGAAGATTTGGTTTCCTGGTCTTGCTCTGTTTCTAATTTACTGGATTATAATAGGCAATATCCTTAACCCCTCTGGGTTTTTCCACTCAGGCAAAAATAAAAATTAGGACATCTAGCCTACATAAAAAGGGATGTCAAGGGAATATGGTAGATTATTTTTGATGTTTGGAAGAAATAAATAACAGATACTACTAATAATTCTCATCGCTCTATTTAAACCTGCCCTGAGAATAAGAATTGCTATTTCACTCTTAGGGAATGAAGGAAAAATAAAACTAGGCAGAGAGACGGCTGTTTAATGCTTTGGAAGCATCTAAAGAAGAGATGGGATACTCCTCTTCAAAACCAGATATGGTTGGGGCACCTGGGTGTCGTCTTAGTTGTTGAAGTGTCAGACTCTTGATTTTGGCTCAGGCCGTGATCTCATGGCCGTGAGATCGAGCCCCATGTTGGGTTCTGTGCTCACAGTGCGGAGGCTGCTTGAGATTCTCTATCTCCCCGCCCCCCTCGCCCCTCCCCAGTTTACCCACGTGTGCACTCTCACTCAAAAAATAAAAATTAAAAAATAAGAGAAATAAAAAGTTCCTAAAAGTAAGAACCCTCCTTGTTTTTTTTCCACCATCCCTCCCACATTGCCCAGCCCAACTCTGTGGGGAGAAAAAGAGCTCAATATGTGGTCGATGAATGAATGAAGAAGGGTGGAGATGGATGAAACACTGAAGAAACAAGTGGATATTAGGGAATCATCTCCGTGCTTTGTTGTTTGTTTGTTTTGTCATAGCATTTTGCATGGTAGGAAATCTGGAAAATGGAGATAAACATGAAAATGACAATCATAATCACAGAGGATCCCATTGTAAATATTTTGGCACATTTCCTTCTGTTTTTCAGACACATATGGAGAGAGACACATACACTCATACACAGACACACACAAACACACACATATGTGTTTGTATATAAATCTATAGCATCATTTTTATAACTTGACGTCATATTATGCAGTTGTGATTAACTGTTTCTTCAGTGAATAGCCTATCGTGAACACTTTCTCAGATAAAATGTTGTTTAAAAGTTGATTGCGTGTACCTTGATAGAATTACATTTTCTTACAGATTGGACCTTTAAATTTTCGCTATGAAAATAATTTCGTAATAATTTCTTTGAATATAAATATGCTATCTTGGGCGACTTTCTCAGGGTAATTTCTATACATCAAAGGGAAGGTCATTCTTGAAGCTTTGGTTGAGTTTGCCACACATTCATTGACCTCTTGTATTTCTCTTTTTACCTACTCGTGGCCTCTGCTTACAGGTGCCTGTGTTCCTGGAGGAGATGAAACCTGTCACTCTTTTTTTTAAAATTTTTTTTAATGTTTATTTATTTTTGACACAAACAGAGAGAGAGAGAGAGAGAGAGAGAGAGAGCGAGCATGACAGGGAGGGGCAGAGAGAGAGGGAGACACAGGATCCAAAGCAGGCTCCAGGCTCTGAGCTGTCAGCACAGAGACCGACGCGGGGCTTGAACCCATGAACCGCGAGATCATGACCTGAGCCCAAGTCGGACACTCAGCCGACTGAGCCACCCAGGCGCCCCAAAACCTGTCACTCTTGTCAGGAAGCACACATAGCCAGTTCTGTCCCCCGGATACCTGCTAGGGGATAGGATGGGTCAGAGAGCAGCTTGAGAAATCTACATAAGATTTTCCGGGGTTCTCAATATTTTCCAGCTTAAATGTGGCTGTTGGTTCAGTCTTGTTGAGAATAATTGGGGGGTTCCTCAAAAAGTGAAGCGTAGAATTACCCTAGGACCCTGCAATTCCACGCTCCGATATATACTCCCCAAAACTGAAAACAGGTATTCCAACAAATATATACACATGCATATTTATAGCAGCACTGTTTACCGTAATCAAAAGCCAGAAACAACTCACATGTCAACTGCTGATTGGATAAACAAATTATGGTATATACATATCATGGATACCATTCATAAAAAGGAATAGAGTGCCAATGCATGCTGCAATGTGGATGAACATCAAAAACATTTTGTGGGGCGCCTGGGTGGCTCAGTCGGTTAAGCAACTGGCTCTTGATTTCAGCTCAGGTCATGATCTCACAGTTTTTGAGACTGAGCCCTGCATTGGGCTCTGGACTGACAGTGCAGAGCCTGCTTAGGATTCTTTCTCTCTCTTTCTCTCTCTGCCTCTCCCTTATTCATGCACATGCTCGCTCACTTGCGCTCTCTCTCTCTCTCTCTTTCAAAATAAATAAGCCTAAAAAAATAAAGATTGCTTTAAAAAATTTTTGTTATGACAAAGAAGCTAGATGGAAAAGGGTCACATGTCACATGGTCCCATTTATATGAAATGCCAGGGTGAGTGACTTTTTCGAGACAGAACGTAGAATGGTACTTGCCGGGGGCTAGAGGTATAGGGGAGCAGCTGCTTACTGGGTACAACATTTCCTTTTTTTTATTTTAATGGTTAGGAATCCCCTTTTTCTTTATGTCTAGGCTTAAAGGAAAAGAAATTAATAAGCGCTGATGAGGTCACAACTGTTATGCTGTGTTTTCCCATGACTGTAATTTTTCAATATAGGACTTGTTTTTTTATTGAGATATAATTGACGTATAACATTATGTTAGTTTCGGGTATGCAACGTAACGATTCGGTATTTTTATGTATTGCGAAATGATCACAATCAGTTCAGTTAACATCCCTCCCATGTAGTTACAGCCTTTTTTCTCTTGGGATGAGAACTTTGAAGAGCTACTCTCTTGGCCACTTTCGAATATGCAGTGCGGTTTTATTGACCATGGTCACCACGTTGTACATGACATCCTCATGACTTACTTATTTTATAGCTGGAAGTTAGTGCCTTTGACCCTTTTCATCCATTTCACTCACCTCTCCCCCCTCCCCCACCCCCCAACTCTAGCAGCCACCCATCTGTTGTCTGTATCTGTGAGTTTGGCTTTGTTTATTGTTTGTGTAGAAGTAAGATCCTGCGGTATTTATCTTTCTCTGTCTGACTTATTTCACTTAGCATAATGCCCTCTAGGTCCATCCGTGTTGTCGCAAATAGCAAGATACCATGTTTTCTGTACCCCTTCATCCACCGATGGACACTTAGCTTGTTCCCATGGCGTCTCGGCTATTAGAAATGACGCTGCAGTGAATACGGGAGGGCAGATCCCTTTTCAAGTTAGTGTTTTCATTTTCCTTGGATACATATCCATAAGTGGAATTGCTACAGCACGTGGTGTTTCTATTTTTAATTTGGTGAGGAACCTCCGTACTGTTTTCCACGGTTAGTCGCCCTCATTTACATTCCCACCAGTGCACGAGGGTTTCTCTTTTTCCCAATTCTTGCCTTGCTATTTCTTGTCTTTTTAATAACAGCCATTCTAGTAGGTAGGAGGTGACATCTTGTTGTGGCTTTGATTTGCATTTTTGTGATGATTAGTGATGTTGAGCACCTTTTCACGTTATGTGTTGGCCATTTGTGTGTCTTCCTTGGGAAAAATGTCTACTTCGATCCTCTGCCCATTTCTTAATCAATTTTGGTTATTGAGTTGCACCATTTTCTTTTATGGTGACGACAGTTTTGGAACTAGAGAACAGTGGTGACTGCACAACATTATGAATGTACGAAACGTCACTGAACTGTTCCCTTTAAAATGGTTCATTTTATGTTATGTGAATTTCACCTCAATAAGAAGAAGGAAATCTAAATGGCGAGATGCGGCATTATGCACATACCTAAATGATCCTGGATCAGTCTAACAGCAAACTGTGAGGTTGGGGCACGTGGCAGGGGTGGAGGTGAGGGTTGAGCAGGAGGATGGACTCGTGTGTGAAATGGGAGTAATCGTTCCTTTGTGAATAATGGGAAAGGATGTTTGTAAAGGTCCATATCCTGAAAGTAATTTTCTTCCTGTAAAAATTCAGGGTCTTCAGTGTTTCCCCTTACCCACCCAACACACACACACACACACACACACACACACACACTGTACCACACACGCACACACGCACACACGCACACGTGTCTTTGCATGACCAGAGAGGGCAGGAGCCTTCCCTGGGCATCAGCAGATGATTTTACAGAGTGCGTGATGGAGGGCATGAACTTCCCCGGGGTCTGTACATGTTTGTGCTTTACCAACGTGTATAGCTAGTCATATAAATCTAACTCATAAAAATTCTATTTCTTAGAGTGTCATCTTCAAGGCGTAGAGGAAGAGTGGGAATTTCCATAGCGTGTGCATATCCACCTTTACATGGGGGAAATTTCAGATAAGTATGGGACATGGGCAGGGGACATTCCACGTGTTCAACATCCACAACAGAAAAATTGGGGAACAGAACAAAGAGGCCCCGGAAAGCAGCAATACATTTCCCTCAGTCTCACCAAACTGAGAAATGTGCCAGTGGCTTCGTAAGAGGAGTCTGGGGTTGACAGCACAACTTCATAGCAATATTTCTAAGCATACATGTTTGTTCAAAAAACTATGCGGGGCGCCTGGGTGGCTCATTTGGTTGAGCGCTGGACTTCGGCTCAGGTCATGATCTCACAGTTCGTGAGTTTGAGCCCCGCGTTGGGCTCTGTGCTGGCAGCTCAGAGCCTGGAGCCGGCTTCAGATTCTGTGTCTCCCTCTCTCTCTGCCTCTCTCCTGCTCGTGCTCTCTCTCTCTCTCTCAAATAAATAAATAAACATTAAAAAAAACATGAATAGCAATCTAACTATGACTACATCAGTATGTCATTTCACATATGTCTATAGTATATATACATGTATGTGTACTTTTTAGTTTATTGCTTATGTGCTATACTTAAGAAAATTGATTAACAAGGTTTCTACTGTTCATTCCGTGGTATTCAGGGTTTTTTCCCCCACGAATCCTATGCCTTTATAAAGCCTCAGGTTTAAAGAAGCTCTTGAATTATTGCTGACCAGGCAAACTAGATACACAGAGATCTAGGTGACAATTTCTGACGAGCAGTACCCACGCGCAATGGTATCTAAGCAAGAACTATCTTCTATCACTCTTGCCCTGCATAAATTACCCTGTGAGGTCACCCACTCTGTCTTTCACTGTTTGGTCTCTGCCCCTGTCTCTGATTCTGCCTATTTGGAAAATCCCAAGCCACATCTCTGGGGAGCCATAAGGTTTCCCCCCACGCATTCTCCTCTTTAACTTATGTGTCTCTGCATTCTTATAGCACTGCTGGTGTCTGCTACATCTTGTCCCATGTCATAGGCCATCTTCTACTTATTATGACTTCTCGTTTCTTCCCTGCCCAACAAATTTGTATGCTTTTTGAAGACTCACCTGGGTCTGGTTCTGCACGCATCCCTATGCATTCACTCCCTCAGTGGTTATGTCAAAGTTGGAACATGATAAGAGACCTATGCAAGTTAAATGGCAAGGCACGGTGCCATTTTTGTTTCTTGGGAGTTTGGTGTCTCATTGATAACAGAAGGTCTGCAGACCTGGAACAGTTAAGTAAAAGTACCAGTAAGGGCTCTCTCATTGCCCCACAGCATAGTTATCGATGCAAGGCACATCCCTTGGTGCATTATTCTTGATTGGCTGGTTGATTGACTGAGAGCCAACCTTTCAGGAAAAACCAAGGTAGAGTACAGTCCATTGGTTTGTAGACAATAGAAACATGTTTAAAAATCACCTGAAGCAAGAGCGTGTTCTTCGCCAGGTAACGATCGCCAGAAATTGTATTCAAACGCCAAACAAAATTAGCCATGGTTGCCCCAGAGTAGAATTTCTGAACACAGTATTTAACTTGACCTAGATATTGACAAGGGCACAATGCAGTCCGTGAAGTAGGAATCAACAAATCAGGCTGTTACTCTTTCTCTCTTTTTGTGGCATTGCTCTCTGTGCAAATATGTTTCGCTCACATTGCTCCATACAGCCCTGGCAAGTGCAGTGTTTTTTTTTTTGGGGGGGGGGCAGATTATAGTTGTAGTAGTGAATAAATAAATCATCCTCTGGAAGAGTCTGGTGACCCCTGGAAGAAAAAGGTGACTCAAAAATGCTGAAACGCTCTTTCTAGGAATTCATTATGCTTTTAAATTCAGTAACGCAATGGCAGAGACGTCAGTTCCTGGAAATTCACAGATGAAAGTCACACCTTGGTAGTGCCACGCTCACCAATGTGCTGGAGCTTATCTAATACTGTGGAGAAAACAAGAAGGCATTTCTTTGGAGAGGTTTAAAGAAGGGAAGAAAATAAATAAGTCTAAGAGAGCCTGAAACTCTCTTAAGCAAAGGGGTTCAAAGGAGAAGGCTCTTAACAGAAACCCGAAGGTGTGAAGAGGCTGGTGCTGGGTGAACAAAATAGATGTGGAGGACACTTGTCACACAACAGTGTACTAACTTAACAGCTTTCCTTGAGCAGAATTTGTATTTCCCGACTCTATATTCAGAATTTCCCTTTTTCTTTCTTCTAAGCTAACTAGGTTATAAGAGTCGTCTTTCACGGCCGATTAAGCTCTTTTAACCTCTTTAAACAAGATAAACAATGTATTAGTGAGCATGTGTGTGCGTGTAGACACATATATCCAAAATGTGGAGTATACAGAGTTAAACCAAATACTGTTAGCAATTCTCCTAGGGGAAAGTGGAAATGACATACCTACGATTCCAGATCCGGAAAAAGATTTTACACAAAGCCTGGAAAAGTCAGTAAATGGGGATCACCTTGAATGATAAGGGGATGGCAACCTGAGAGATAATCACCAGGGAAGCAGCCGTGCCCCTCTGGCTGGGACTCAGAACAGTTCATTATTAGCAGCTAAGGCTTAAAGTGTGATCGGTTAAAACCAGTGGGGATTAAGACCTAGATGACGTTTCCACTAGGGAAATGAAACATACAACTAGGGAGAGTCTGGTGGAAGAGGAGATAGGCAGCCAATGAGAATATAATTTTAATTATAGAGTCAAGAGAAAATAAGATACACGACTGAAGCGACATCTAGGAAATAATGTGTATAAAGAGCTGCACTCTCTCTTAAGGAGACGGCACATTTCCTAGAAGAAAAAAAAAATTCCCGTCAGTTGAACTGAAAAATCCCATCTAAATATGAAAGCGGGGAATGTATTCTGAAGCTGGAAATACTCATCAGTGTGTTAAATGTCACACATTCTAAAAATATGAGGTAGATTTCAACAGCCCTGTGGTTAAAGGCTGATGATTGGAATTTTGCTTTTATGATGCCATAGCAATTCAGATGGTCCTTAGGTTTCCATAGCAACAGCCTGATGCTACTTTTTGTTCTGTGTAGTCACATGATGCCTCATGTACTGCTGCATAGGAAGCATAGAGAAGCAGTTGGTTGTATTTTCTAATTAGTGACACAGAGACCAGGGGCCACGATGAAGGACTTCCATTCCCATTGGTTCTGAGCCTTACAAACAAGAGCCATCTTGTGACTGTTTTTTTCCTGCCAGTTGGCCCTTCTACTTGCCTTGAGGAGCCACAGCTCTATGTCAACAGTATTATTGTTTCAGGAATTGCATATCCATCTGGATAAAAGTCCCTTCTCCTACGTGTGATGCCCAATTGTCTTAGAAGTTGCCACCAATATATGAGTGGTGGTCATTAGCCATGAAAAGTGTACCATTTTCACCCTAGGTGAGTGGCAGCCTAGCCCACGAGAGCCAGGCCATAATAGTGTGTCATGAAAGGCTGTCACTGTAGTGATCTGTACCTCATTTTTACCATCTGTGAAAGCGGAGTGATGACCAAAGTGATGACCCTTTTCTTACTCAAAAGGTACTATCTATAAAACATTTAGACAAGTTTTGGGGCACTTGAGTGGATCAGTTGGTTGAGTTTCCGACTCTTGATTTTGGCTCAGGTCATGATCCCAGTGTTGTGGGATTGAGCCCCGCAATGGGCTCCATGCTAAGCATGAAGTCTGCTTAGGATTCTCTCTCTCTCTCTCTCTCTCTCTCTCTCTCTCTCTCTCTTTCTTCTTCTTCTTCTTCTTCTTCTTCTTCTTCTTCTTCTTCTTCTTCTTCTTCTTCCCCCCCCTCTCTCTCCATCCCTTCCCCCTAAAATAAAATTTTAAAAATTTAGACAAGTTTTTTCAAACCTGTTTGGAAGGTGTTGTCATATCAAGAGAACCCCAGCTGCCCTGGGTTTATGTATGAGAAGTATCAAGGTGCTACGTGGCCTCACTTAGAATCAGAGAGAACACCACGAAGCTTGCAAGCATTAAGTAATACAGATAGAAATCTCTCCAGAGCTCTCATTAAACTTATAAGTGTTTTCTTACTGAGGCCGACTTAAGTTCCCAACATTTGTACTACCGTTCTCAGTACTGAGCATCAGGTTAAGATCCATCTAAACTAACCTTGATGTTGGCTGTTTTTCAGTGGGCATTGGAAATTTATGGGTTCTAGGCCTAAGTGATGACAGCAACATTTGTTATCCTGGCAGAATCAATTCATTCCTTTATATTATTTTTTCTTTATATGGGAGGACATTCATAAAAGAACCAAAAAAATGGTACCTTGTATAAGAAGGTAGCCAATAAATACATGTTCACCTTCCTCCTCTTATCCCTTTCTTCATCTAAAATTCTTGCATTTCTGGAATTTTGCTGCGTGGTGGTTAAAAGGTGAGCCAGTGATGTAAGCATGTTTGGAGCTAAGGACCACATTCTGGTGATGCCACAGTATCATCAATGTGAGGGATTAAGCTCTTACTATCTATGGGACAGGATGCTATACATACTGATGGAAACACAGAGCTCTGATAGCCTGTGCTTGAGGGTTACAATGAGGTAAAGGTTACAAGATAACAATAAAAGATAACCTAAACTAGATGTCCAATAGCCATTACAGAAGAGAAGCGGATTGGATTGAGGAGGAGAAGCTTCTTGTAGGAAGAGGAGTAGATGTGGACTTTGAAAGGAGCATTTAATATTTATGGAGTACTTACAAAGTTGTGGGTATTGGGCTCTTTATCACTTGATATCATTGATTAAAGGGGAAATTCTTGATATGGGAGTAAATGTGGGAAGGTGGGGGGCACCCGGGTGGCTCAGTCCATTAAGTGTCTGACTCTTGATTTAGGCTCAGGTCATGATCTCATGGTTTGTGAGATTGAGCCCTGCATTGGGCTCTGTGCTGACAGTGTAGAGCCTGCTTAGGATTCTCTCTCTCCCTCTCCCTCAACATAAATAAACATTTATAACAATGTGGGAAGGTGGGAATGGTAGCTTCCAAGTGGGAATAATTGAACAATGTGTTTGGCAGGAGGGGAGGTAAGTAGGAAAAAGGGTGGTGGATGCCTCTGAAAGCCAAATTAAGGAGTTTGGACTTCACTGTCATGTAGTGGGGAGCCATTGTACATTTCTTAGTAGGGACTGCTATGCACGCAATTGTACAGTTTAAGAAAGAAACACTGGCCAAAGCAACCAAGAGACCACTGACACAGCCCAGGCATCAGGCGGTGGGAACTTGGCACATGAGGAGAGGCAGCAGACAAGGATGTGGATAACATTGGCCGTAAGAATTAGTACTGTTGATGACAGTGTTTGGAAAGTCTGGAGAGGGATCTCATTTGGGAGAAAGAAGGTGCTGGGATGTATAATATTTGAGGGAACTACAAGCATATGGGGGTATCTTTCCTGGAAGGTATTAGACATGAAAACTCGCATTATGGGATACATATCTCCTCACCTTCCTTGTGGGCAAATGGGGAGCCCGTGACCATACAGCCCATGAGGCCAATGGCACACATCATCCTCCCTCTTCAAGCAGTAGAGAGATTGGCCACCACCAGAAACTACTTTCTGCCTCCTTACTGGACAGAATCATACCTGGCTTTCATTTTCCAGCCAGTGCCCTAGGGGAATGCATCATATGTTTCGATTTAGCTCCCTTTCTCTTTGTTTTACCTTTCTTTTTTCCTAGCAAATTATGGACTCAAATAAAAACCAAGTTGTCTATTGCTAACCCCCAAATAGGTCATTCAGCAAGTGTTCTTGACTACTTCCTAGTAATGGGCCCAAGTCCCCTCCAACTCTACTGCCCACCACACTTGGCTGGCCTTTTCCCCACATACGCTGAGGGTGAGCAGAGAAATGGTTGGATGCAGGTCAAAGCAGATGTCTACGGAGAGTTTCCAGGTCATTCTATCAGCATTTGTTAGCCTGGTCTAAACAAAATACCTTTATTTACAAAGGGCATATAATAGACAGTATGTTGGAGTAAGAGGAGTATCGGATTTTTTCTAAGGACTTGTGTAATCTAAAGAGATTCACTGAGCTCCCTGGGACTCAATACCCATCTGTGAAATGAGTGGATAAAACACTTGATATAGAATTCCATTCCAGTATCCTTTGCTTTTATATCATGGAGTTAGGCTTACCATGCCTTTGAGAAGTAGCATCATTGTATTAATAGAATATAAGCTGTTTCTTTTTTGTAAATTAGTCTTTGAGGGTAAAACTTTCATCCAGGGCCACCTTGACCAGGTGAAGGCCACAGCTCCCTTTCTGCATCCTCTGGTCAAAACTCCTGGGCTCAACCCAACAGCTGCAGCCTCAGGCTGAATAACCCTTTCCTCTCTTAGGAGGCTATGAATATCATTAAGAGGAAAGAAGATGCACGGTCTATTCCTGTGGGTCACACGTGGGTGACATTGAATAAAAGAGCAGCAGGGTTTTCAGACCATCGTGTTTCCTTACATGATCACGTGGGCCCAGCGCACACTCCTACCTACTCCACTGCTCCATTGACCATGGATTCTGTGCAGCCAGTGCTCTGACTGACCTCCTATCCTTACCATTGACCCAGGTAACTCTGCTCTGGCTTTACTTTTGCCCGTTGCTGTTTTGGAGCCACTGCTGAGGCTATCTGTGCCTCACTGCTGTTCCTATCCTGTCCCACTCCATACAGAACCTGGCCAGTCCTGCTGCTGCTGGGTCTAGCCCAGCTCAGCCCGTGACTTCCAAGACTAGGCTGGATTTCACCTCCCTGTTGTTTTGACTGGTACCAGCGTTCTCTCCTGTCAGCCACCACCACATCCCTCTAGAACTGCCTTGCTGTCATGTGGCCACTGGAGATACTCCATGTGGCTGCCAAGTCCTGGTTCTGCTGCCAGTCATACGCACGTCCAACTCTGGTTCCAGGGCCACCCTATCACTCTTCTGGCAAGCGTATTACGGATATGTGCTGCAACATCAATGCCATACCTATGTGGCTATGATTACCTTCACCTATAATGCTGTTACCCTTGTACCTTCTTACGCATGAGGTACGTTCCCTCTGCATACATGGAGCCTTTTTTTTTTTTTTTTTTTTGTCCTGCCACAATAGGTCCTTGAGGTTTTAGTGTTCTAGTTCTGTTTTGGTAGACTTAACCCTAAGTCCTCAGGAGGGTCAGGAAGGCTGCACATAGTGCTGGGGCTTGCCAGGGTTTTGGATTTTTGCTTTCGTTGTGGGGTTCTGATCTTTAGTACCTCTCCTTCTGCTGAGGATGATCCCTCTTTCCCCAAGAACACCCTACAGATGTTGAGGTTAAGTCACAAGCATCTCTCATGTGGATGTCTAGAACTAAATGAAAAAATGAAAAGAATCCATCTCTAAGTCCTTCTTCCAGGGTCTCCCAGGAAGCAAGAGCCTTACGCAAACAGCATCTTCTAGGCTTCTTGAAACAGACATGCAGATTCGACCCCATAGTGGCTTTGGGCTACACCATATCATACACATCATAGGAAAAGGTGGGTGGAATGTTCTTGCAGAGATAACTGCCTAAGAAAGACCTGTCCAGACATAGACTCTGGCAAAGGATGGCCAAAATGTGTAATAGGCCCAGGTTGTTTAACAAAGAAGAAGTGAAATCAAGGTCCAGCGACCCAGATTCAAAGCATTCCTCTCTCCTGGGCATTGTTTTCTTTCATTCCAAGCTCTCTGGTTGTGTAACTATGTAAACATATTCAGACATGAAAGGGAGACACCCCACACTACTTTAGTGGTCATGTTTGTTTGTGCTCCACTATGCCCGCAGAGTTACATCCTGGCCATCCATGCATGAGGATACAGCCAGGAAAGCCAGCATTTCCTTTAAAAAAAAATGTGGCTTTACTCACCAAACTTCTCTCCTCTCTATTCTGACACATAGCCTGTGTGCCATACATCTGAGTTTCTTTGGACAGAAGCTTCAGGAGATATTTATTTCCTTGAGGTGAAAAAAAAGTTGTGTCTTGTCCAGCCTGGGCCTGTGCTTCTATGAATATTCAGACTGTCCCTTGGGAGCTGGGCACGGTGCCTTGCACCGAGATCTTGAATCTTTGTTGAGCAAATGAATGCACTTAAATTGGAAAGAAAATACCATTTTTTTCAGGAAGGTTTTGGAACATGTGGGAACTAGTGATTTTCCCATTTTACATTTAATGGACTAGAAAGCTGGCCTTGAGAAGCCAGGAAAGATCATCAAGATCATTCCATAAGCTAGATAGAGAAAATGAGTTCAGGTAGAAGAGTTTTGACGATCTGCTCCATTTCCTTTCCCTTGACCATGGCTGGGTGATCATTCCGTGACCACGCTTGGAAACCATAGCAAAGTTTTCAAGCAAAATCTTTTTTTCTGCAGCTGTGTTTCATACCTCAACATTTCTCTTGGTTCGTGTGATTAATTGCCATTATGTTTAAAGTCAATACTGTTCGCATTCAGAATTTGGTTTCTCAGGTGCAGGCAGAGGTTCTGAATCAGAAAAATCATGTTTTATTAGAATTGAGGCAGAAATATTCCTCACGTCTGATTGATCCAAAAGTCAATGACTTTGTGACCTCGGGCACTGGTGCCTCTTTTTCCATTTGTGAGAAAAAAACAGTTCTGCTTCTAAGGCACATACTTGGATATCAAGGTTAAGATATCGTTTGCAAAACAGAGCATGCTTCCAGGTTTTTGGATAAAAGAGGCCCATCAGTATCTACCATTAACTTCATGATTTTAACACAAAGAAATTGAGGTGAGCAATTATTTTCCTTTGTGCCTCAGGTCAAAACTGGCCAATGAAATTTAAGATGCAGAATTAATCTGAAAAACCCCTCAGAGCTATGAAAATAATGCACGTGGAGGCACATTTATTGTTTGAAAGGTCACATTCTCAACATAATTCCACTATTAAGTAATCCCACTACTGTCAATTAAAGAGACAAGCAAGTACGGTTCAGGTAGGCGCACTTCAACTTGCGATATTAGATAACTTAAAAGAATGAGGCTTCGTAATATAAAAGAACTTCCCGTGGAATTTTAATAAATTAACATGCAACTTTTCATAAGAACACTGACAGTATAAAGTGAATTATGCCTATTACTTGTGCATGTTGTGTAGATTTTTTTCAAAGGAGGAAAGGTATAAATTAAGTTTTAAATTAAGAAAAATAGCGTCAGAGATCATACAACCTGGAGATTGTTATCAGCACTCTGCACACCTCAGAGTTCTTACCTCTGCCCTCACATATCATGCTACTTTCAGCCCCCAGATTTCCTTGGCATGTGTTTCTTTCTTGGCCTGAAATCCACTCTTCAATCCCATACTTCAGCACGCCCATCCCGCCATCTTAATGGCCCCAACATAGTGATCTTCTCTAGATAGCCATGAAGCCACAAGAGTAGCCCCCTCTAGGAAGCCTTAATCCAGAATGCCGGGTGAATTGTACTTCCTCCCACCTTTGGTTCCACTTTGTGGTCCAACCCTCTGTGCTAGTTCTCCCTCCCCAAATTGGGATTTTCATCTCCAATCCTTGGAATTTTTCAAGAGCCATCACCCACATTCATTACCTTTGTAACAACCTCAGGGCAGAGCCTCTGACTGGGCCTGACATCCAGTGGGTTCTTTCTATAGACTGAATGTTTGTGTCCCCCTAAATTCATATATTGAAACCTAATCCTCAGTGTGATAGTATTGGGAGGTGGGTCTTTGGAAGGTGATTAGGTCATGAGAGTGGAGTCTTCATGATGGGATTAGTGTCCTTAAAAAGGCCCCAAAGAGCTTCCTTTCCCTTTCTGCCATGTGAGGAGACCGGGAGAAGGAGGCTGTCTGTGGACCTGGAAACAGGTCTTCACCAGACACTGAATCTGTTGATGCCTTGATCTTGGACTTCCCGGCCTCCAGAACTGTAAGAAATAAATGTCTGTTGTTTATAAGCCCCCCAGCCTATGGCATTTCTGTTATAGCAGACTGAATGGACCGAGACATTTCTTAACACATATGTGTGGCTTGAAAGAACCCCACAGCACCCCAGTGCCAAGCCTAGATGAGCTCAGTGGTTAATGATGTGCTTTTAGGATATAAGATGGAGAGGGTTATACAAGATGACCACAATCACACCCCCAGCTTGCAGGATTGGCCCTTTAGAGAAAAAAGCTCTCCTTCTGTTTACACAGCTTCAGGATTCCAGCAAGTCTCAGAAGCAGAAACTGCTTGGATTCCCATCTCTTTGGATCGCTGTCATTCTTATCCCATCCAAACGCACGCTTCGATAAACAATTGCAAGCCAGTTTTTGAAAGGGACTTGTCTGAGGCCTGACCTTCCTGAACATTTTGAGGGAGATCTCAAGAAAAAAATGTTCCCCGTTCATGACACCCTTTAGCGCCGTACTGCCTTATTTCCAGCAGAAACAGGAGACCTTATAAAATGCTAACTGAATGCCCTCTTTGAGGGAAGGTGGGTGGAGAGGATTAGAGGAGCATCCGAGCGATTCCGGCTCTACAGGGATGGGAAGGAAGGAAAGTGCCAGCAGCTTCCTCAGCGCTTCTGCCTGCATGCTCCTCTCAGCTTTTTCCTTGTCTCTGCTCCCAGAGGTCTCCTAAGCAAACACTGGAGTAATGATCTGAGGCCAGGGCAGCTGTTGGTTGCCTCCCTCTTCACAAAAGCGCTTAAACCAGAAACCCTGAAAGCAAGCAAGCAATGGAAATACCTCTTTCCAAACCCTTTGCAGAGTAATGTCACTCTGTTCCTCATACTTCTTCATAAAACACAGGGGTAGGTAGAGACCCATTTCCAGCTCAAGCATGCACAATAATGCAAAAAAAGAGGCAGGTTTGTTCTTCCCACCATACAGCACTTTTTCAGAAAGACAAGAGCTGCTAAGGAAGTCTCCCAGGGCTAGAATCCAATTAACTGCTGTACTGATTGCTGATAACTTTAGGCAATCACTTGTGCTTTAGAAAATGGGACAGAGAATCTGAAAGATCATAAAGACAAGATGACTGATCAACCAAGACATAGAACCTAACACCACTCTTTCCCCTAGTCGTCCACCATTTTCGAATGAAAATAAGGGAAGAAGAAACATGGGGAATGAAATGCCGTAGGTCTTATACTTGGTGTTTTGTAACATGAAAGTGCCAGTCTGTATGTCTGGAAGCTCAGATTCTGATGTGGAGCTCTGGGAAATACTTGAATAACCATTAAGTATTTCCATCACTCTACATGACTTGCTCTCAGAGCTGCAGTAGAGTAGGAAATCTTGACATAGGTGGAGTTCTAAGTCTTCCTGTGTCAGGTTCTGGTTCCTGTGTGACCACTTAGGAACTCTGGTCTTGGATTAGTTATGATATCCATTAGTTGCATAACAAACATACCGCCGGGTGCCACACAGTGGTAGATGTTGGGTGTTCAAAAGTTTGCAGTTTTACTGATCTATCCTGGGCTCAGCTGATGTTGGCTGAGCTTGCTCCCAAGTCTGTAGGTTGGATTTCTTTCATCCTCCTCCAGGAATCAGCAGGACATAATTCCTATGTCCTACCCAGGAACATCTTTAAGCTTCTGTTTGTACCATATTTGTTAACATCCACTCCATCAGTCAAGGGAAGTCACATAGCCATACCCAGAGAAAAGTGAGAAAAAGAGTGCATGACCAAGTCTGAATGGCAAGTGGACAGATGACAAAATGCATGAATAACTGAGGCTACATGATGCAACCTACCACAACACTAATTCTCTCAATCTCAGTTCTTGCATCTGTTAGATGGGAATAATAATATTATTATAATAACATATCATAACATACCTTTGAAAATGAAATGAGATGGCGCTTTAAAGGTCAAGGCTGGAACAAAGCTGGTGCTCAGCAAACATTATTTTCTTCCTATTCATCTCCCTACTCTTGCAAAATGGAAATTAATACCTGCCACACACACCTAACAGAATTATTGTGAAGTTTTAAAAAGATAACACATGTGAGCGCCCTTTCAAAAATGCCAGTCACTGTAAAATCTCTGTTTTACAATAACGTATAGAATGCTTATCCTTACACAGGTAAAACATAAATTCAAGCGCTTAGAAATTAAATCACAACTTTCATTGAGCACTTTAGTTTAGCGTGTAGTAAGCGAAAATTTTCTCCGGAATCTGTTTTGGCAGTTAAAGTATGAAGCAAAACCAATACATGTGGCTCAAGGTGAGGGGCAGAGGCCAGGGGGGGTTGAAAGCAGGAGGAGATTTATAGCCTCAGCTAAATAACTCCCTTAGTGCTGCCCAAGATACCTGGAACCAATCCAGGAATAAGGTCTTTTCTATCCTTTATCACCCCAAAGCTTAAGTCTTAATGAAGATGTTTCCCAGTAGGAACTCAAGAGTGATGAGTCACAGAGGAAAAGACCTAAGTGGTTGTCAGGTCACAATCCTCTTACCTTAATGAATCGAAAACCATTTATGAAGCAAGGCAACCCAATCCTCAGATAATGAACCTTAATTGTGCAACTGGCTGTGGTCCCCAGAGACTACAAGGGGCCTAAAGAAATTAACCTTGAAGATGGTGAAGATGTGAGGAAGAAAGGGTCACTGTTTTCATGCAGGAGAGATGGGAAATCTGAGCCTCTGACCACGTCCTATCTAATGGCCTTTGTGACATTTCCAAGTGCTCCTGGTCTAGAGAGGTTTATTATAAAGGTCATCCATCCATCCATCCATCCATCCATTTCTCCTCTCCTTTTTTTGAACATCAAAATGGGGAAGAAGAATGGCTCAAATGCAAGGAGATTTGCTAAAAGAGGTTGCTTGGAACAGGGACACTCCCTCTGTAAGTCAGAAGCCCTCACCACCCAGTGGGAATTTGCTGAGTTGGATTGCAGCTAAGACTCCCTTTCCTTGTGGTACACACTTAATTGATATTTCACCAGTTTCTATATATTTGATATTCATTGACTTTTTCTTCCAAGGCTGAGTTAATCCCAGATTGTAAATTCTGCCCTTTTTGAAGCTGAAGGAACTCTCTTAAAACGTGAAGTTGCAAGCAGAGAGCACCCCTACATAAGGGAACCTGGGATGTAGAGCGGTGAATGGGGTTTCCTGTTTCTGACTGTTTTGGCAACAGTGATCATTCTCCATGGTGTTAGGACACCTAATGATCCGATGATTATTTTCATTGACACGGTACATCTGTTGCCTAAATTAGAGTATTTCATAAGCCCTCCTGCAACTACCACCTCTCCTCCTGCCCCCTCCCATCGCTAAATAAGTCTAACTACTTTAGGTGTAAGACATGGAGTGCTCAGTAGGTAAAGGACTTGGAGATGCTAGTAACAAATTTACTGGCACATTCCACTTTACAAATAGCTTTAATAAATACAAGACTTGTGCTTGATAAGTGTCTTCCATGGTACCTGGCTTGAGACGGGTGGCCAATGAATATTGGTTCTGTGAACAAGTCAATGAATGAGATACAGAAAGTTAACACGATGGCCTAAAATAATACACTTTCAAATGCTTAATTTGAAGCCCCTGACTAATAAAGAATAGAGGATGAAATATGCATTTAAGTCTTTGTATGTTGGTGGAGATGAGAAGGAAATAGCATTCTCACTATGTGTGGCCTCATGGAGCTAAATACAGGTCCATTGTGTGCAAATTAACCAAAGCTTCTGCAAAATAGCCAGAAGAATGGTACCTCCTTCATAGGAGGAGCTAATCCATGAAAATCTCTGAGTGCAGTGCCTGGGACAAGGCACCTGTTGCCACCTTCATCTTGATCATCACCATCAGCATCATTTCAAGATCCTAATATGATCCTGAATCCTGTTGATTCCCAGGGGGTTGCTTTAGTCAGGGACCTTGCAGACCACTATAAAAACACGATGAACAAACCCAGACTCCAGGGGCTGGGGGACTGGAATGTAAACAACCAGAAAAGCTAAACCTTCCTTATATGGTGTGATGATCTAGGATATTCGCAATTCCTTGCTAAAGGCCCTTCCCCTAGCTTTGGAAAGTAGTTTTGGTTCCAGAAGCTATGTTTAGAGTTTGTCAGAAAACAACCAGTCTTACACATGTAATTAGTCTGATTTTTTTTTTTAACCTTGACACCATCCCAGTCTGTTCTACCCCTATAACTAAAGTTTAGGGTCAGACTGACAAGCAGCAGGGGGTGATCCGTTGTGCCACAGACAAAAAAAGGTCAAGGAGAAAACTCTAGAGGAGTGATTCTGATTGATAATTCTGGTGAGAGGGTCTCTGGGACTAGGAAGGGACAAAGACCAGAATAGAATGGCTCAGGAAAGAGTTGCCAAAAGTAAAAAGCAAGTAACAGATATATCTTGTTCAAATCAGGACCAATCAAACAGGATGAAACCTGAACGTGGTATGTGGGATGAGTGATGTCTCTACAACGGCCAGGGTAAAAAGCCTGTCCGAATATCTGGGGCTAGTAAGTCAGGCAGAGGAGGAATGATACCTTGAACATACAAAGAGTGATTTCCTCCCCCAACCCCAAAATAAAGCCTTTGAGAAGATGGAGGGAGGGCTGAGGAAGAGGAAAGGAAATAAAATTAAAGATGGCAGTGAAGGAATGTAATTCTTGTGAATAAATTAGTTTTTAGTCGCCTCAAAGAAAGTTGATAATGGGTACCCAGTTAGGAAGAGGGCCAAAAGAAAGCAAAGCTCTAGGGGAAGGGACAGTCTCCTAGTAGGGTTTGCAATCCTCTAGAGAAACACAATATCATGGGTAGAGGTTGAAGTAAAAAATGAGATGACAGATGAAAGGGCTTGGTGAGTTGGTTGAGTTTTGTAGCAAACAGAATATAAGGGCATGGGGGTAAGAGCTTTCTCTACCTTACTCTCCACTCTATAACCTGAAACTAAAACCTCCTGGCACACAGTAGGTGCATTATATCTCCTTATTGAATGATTGAATGAATAAAACAAAAGACTAAGGGACCCCACACACTAGGATACTGTGTAAGAAAACGTCATGGTTAAGCCAATAGCAAGAGATAACGAGGTCCAGAGGCCCCCAGAAATGGCAAAGATATTTTATATAAAGACAGAGTATTACTTTCAGTAGGTTGGAGCCATTGAGGATTTGTCAGGACGTTAAGACTCTGGTCAGAGGAGGTAAGCGCCTGGTTAAGTATGAATGAGGCTGTAGACATGCACCTAAGATAATAGGGGGAAAACGTTAAGAATAGAGAACTGGGGACTAGCCAAGGAAATGAATCAGTGCAATGTAGTTGGTGTAGAAGCTGAAGTTCCTTAGATACAGATGAATGAACTGGAAAAAAACTTGAGGTAATCAAGGATTAAGAACTAGAGTAATGGACCATCCTAGGACACCATCTGGAGAACCAGCATAGATGGCCCCATCTTCAAGACGTCTTGGGAGTCATGGCAGATAGAGAGAGGGACAAGTGCCATCCAAGGAACAAAGGACACAGGATGTCAGCCTTAAATATCATCGGTGAGTTCACGTATGGTCTGTGTGTGTCACATTATATAATGTGAAATCCCTTATAATGGTATAGATGTTCTTAGCTACAATTAAGGAGTCACCTGCTGAAGTAGAGATGTTGAACTATTTTCATATAGAAAACTCCTTAAACATAAGAAAGTTCAAAAAAAAAATCTGTTTTCAACTTCATTATGCCCTGACCCAAGTCTTTGCAGTATTTTCTCACTGGCTACTTTTTACAAGTGACTGGCAATGCCGAATGAGAGAGTCAATCCTGGTTTATCTGGAGTCCTGGAGAGCTACACGTGCTTATTATTTTATGCTCCGCTGTTAGGCACTGAGTCTATAAATCAGTGTTGAAACTTTTCCTAAGAAGAGGCTTTGCTTATATGCTCTTAAACATCTGGTCAGACAGGAAAAAAAAATCCAGTTAACTATCCAGATGCTGTGTCAACAACTGGGCTAAACAAATGAGCATTTAGAAATATCCGAGAGGTGAGATTTCTTTTTCAGCTTTCAGAAAAACAGCTGAGTAATGGTGACACCTGGATCCACTGCTCTCAGGGTCCTGTTCCTTAAAAGAGAAATGAATGGAGAACCAAAGCAGTGCCTTCAGCTGTCCGCTCTAGAGAGAGCGACTGCACAGCTGAGCTCGGGAGCCCAGGATGCCCGGGCAGAGCTCAGCCCCCCTCGCCTCCTTTCCTGGGTGAGCCGCCCCTGTGGTTTGGTTCAGATCACTTTTCTTGGCTCAAATGTGGTACCTAAGACAGGGATCATTTGTCAAGTGAGCACGGTACACAGAGAGCTCTAGGCAGATTATGGAAAGAGAGGGAGGAAAGGGAGGGAGGAGAGAGCTCGGGAGAGAGAGAAGCAAGAGAGGGAAGAGGGCGAGGAAGCGAGCGGGCTGCTCTAGGAACAGCGCTTTCCAGGCACTGGAGATTCAAGTTAGACAGGGTGACGGTGCAGAGGCACCGCCCGGGAGAGGGGAGAGACCAGGACTCCCCGCATGGCTCTTTTCGTGTGGGATGCTTAAGGACAGCACACACACAGAGTAACTTGGAGAGGACAGCAACTGGCATGAGAATTCCGCCAAAATGGAAGGGCTCCTGTCTCCGATGAGGACCAAGGTAAGGAGAGTGAATCTCGATTTCTTTTGATTCTGCTTGGATGTTGGAAAAAAAAAAAAAAAAAAAGGCAGCTGAGGTGCCCGGAGCCTCTGTGAATGGGAGGCTCACTGAGCTTTTGTCTTCTTTCACAACTAGGCTGGATCTCTGAAAGAATAGGCTAGCCTCAAAGGCAGTGGGAAGGGGAAAGCAGGGGGGAGAGAACCATCTGTCAGTGCGGACAATGGGAATCCTGGTAAATGAGTTCCCCTCTCGCTTGATTAGACAGCCATATTTTAGCAGGATTTCCAATCACTCTTCTTGGAGGCTGTGCAGCCCCGGGAGCTGTTCGTTGCAGGAAGTACCAATTTCTCTGGCGGCATTGCTGTGTGTAGCAGGAGGAGTAACACGTTTAAAGCAGAGCGTGCCCAGCTCTTACTGGAAATACCCTCTTTCCTCCTCCTCTTCTTCAGAGCAAGAGGGTCAGGGAATCCTCTGTGGAAAGTAGGTTAATGCATTCTGGAAGCCAGTGTGTTCTCGGAGAGCTCCCAGACCTGCAGAAAAGAGCCCAGAGCACCGGACTCGCCTGACATCTTGGTCAGAACTTGGTACTGTAACATTTAAGGGTGCACCCAGGGAGCTGCTTACAATCTCCTGGAGGCTCTGGGAACTTGTTCTCCTTGGCTGGAGTTTGCTTTTTCAGTCGAGATGCCTTGGAGCTGGGGCTTTCCATTAAAAGCTCAGATGATGGGGAGTCTGTGTGGTATTTGCTGCATCCACAGAGAACTCTACATGGGTGGGCCAAAAGTTCTAAATAACGCTAAAAATAGTACTTTCTTTATTCAGAAATTTCCAAAAATATCAGGGGGAAATTGGCTATATAACCACACAGAATAGTTACAGCCAATAGAGTAAGGCTTTGATTTACCTCATCTCTTTGATGCGCCGTTCAGTGGTTCCAACACAAATAGACTCTTTTGTTGAGCAGGTTTTTTTCCTGCTAGTTAATGAGCACGACCACGAAGTCATAAGGGAATGTTAAAACTAGGGTCTCAAGCATGAAAGCATCCCATCCTTTGGGAGAATTCGTGATCTCCCAGTTGTCTGATAGTCACTCATTAGAAGGATCACCCCAAGAGAGTTTGTTACCAGAGGTTCTAATTCCAGCCCTCCGGCTGGCTGGCTGGCTGTCTGATCTCTGGTGAGATCCCCTCAGTGACCTGTTTGCACTCCCTGAGCATGTAGCCGAGTCGTGATGGGTGCAGGCAGCATGTCTCAATCCAAGGGGCCGTGGAAACGGCGGGTACCAGTTCATTTATCTTCTGCCGCTGCAAAGAGAATGGCAAATGGCGCCCTTTATTGACAGGGTAGGGTATGGATGCCTTAGGGGATGGCGTGATAATCTGTTTATTCGGCTAGCTTTTGAAATTGCTGCCTCAGACCTTCTGTCCTGGTATCGTGCAGTTTCATGCTCCCATCAGATCAGTGGATCTGAGCTCATAACCTTAGGTGAGTACAACTCTGCTAGACTTGGAAGGCAGGTCCCTATGCAAATGAATAGGACCCAGACACTGTATAAATCACACTGTGGGCCCATGAAAATGGCATGCTGTGATAGCGGAAAAATAGATATCAGGGGTCAGACTGCTCGTATATTATATTTATCATTTAATTCACATCGCAGCTTGTTCCTTAACTGTCACGTCACCCAATGAACAATGAAACTATGGGGGTTTGGGTCCCACCAAACTTCAAACATAAAATCTCTCCATAGCAAACTGAGTCTCATTCAAACCCTTTAATTTTTAGACTTCAAGCTGTGTGTGTGTGTGTGTGTGTGTGTGTGTGTGTGTGTGTGTGTTAAATTGTTTCTGTGGATTCTTCTTTAATCTCCTTATTTCTGACGCTGGAAATTTATATTTCCATATTGAAGATTCAAGTTACACTTGAATTTGGTCACCTACAGAATCATCATACTTAGGAAACAAGACCTGACTGTGAAATAAGATCCCTCGGTGAGACTCGGCTTTAGTTTCTAAATTGTTATGTCCTGTGTTGTTGAAGTTACCCAACGTTTCTCAAAAATTTACCCAAAGACTTATATCAGTGGCAATGTGTTGTCATTTTTAAACCTTATCCCACATTATGCCTCATTAAGCCTATTCTGGAATATTCTCCCCCTTTCGTAAGGCTTCAGCTTGAAGTTTCTGATTTCAGGGTATCATGATGGGCTGGACAAAGAAAGCCTCCCAGAGCTAAATTTTGCCGTGTTGTGGGGACTTAATAACTTACTGACAGTTTAAAGCAAGTGTTGAGGTAAATTGGACATCATGCAGTAATTTCATTATGCCATGTAATAGACTTAACCAGTCTAAATCATGGGTGCTTAATGCATTTTTATCTGGGGATTTGCATAATTGGTACATAAATATGCATGAGATTAACTGGAAGTGGCAAAACGGGGTGGAAAAATGTTCACGAGTGTGAAAATTAAGGCAGTTGCAGAGGGGGCACCTGGGCACACGCCGTCTCCTGGGTGGTGGCCACACTTGACGTACCTAGAGACAGACAGGACGGCAGCTGGCCTCCGCATGGCCCAGGCCGTGTGTTGTCAGTGATACACGGGCTGAGCGTAGCTTTTGGCTCTCGGCTGGATTCGCTTGGGCACACTACTTATTCTTTCTTTTATATATAATGCAACGTAGAGAGTCTCTAGGCTGATGGATATACTTCTGACTGGCCTCCTGGCAGGCCGTGACACAGGCCTCAGGATTCTAACCATAACAAATGATGTTTGCAGAGGCAGGGGGAAAGAAAAAGAAAAAAAAGAGAGAGAGAGAGAGAGTCGCTGATTGAGTCATTTCTCCTAGGAGGGTAAAGGAAAGAATTTGATAATTAATCATTCTTTGGGCACGTTTTAAAACGTGTCCTTTTCTGATTCGAGTTTTAATCCTCCAACCTTCATGATTCTCTTTAATCCTCCGTGCATTGCCTCCAAGTGCACGAGGCCGCCAAAACCATTGCCCTCATTTTCGGCCCCTCGCGAATCCTGCTTGCCAGTGCCTACTGGGGCATCGGCAGTGAGCGCCCAGCTTGGGCCACGTGCGGTCAAGACGAGTCTGTACTTTGCACGGAGTAGGTTCTGGGTCAGCCGCAGCATCAGGTGCGAATTTATCCTTCTCCACCACACTGCAAGAAGAGAGGGAGGAGGGGGGGGCCGAGGACGTCTCGGTTGGACGTCCATCTTTTTATCTTTCCGTTTTCTTGAGATATGATTGACATGCAGCACTGTACCAGGTTAAGGTATACAACGCCACATGAGTTTATTTAACATCCATCTCCTCCTGTAGTTACCAAAAAAAAAAAAAAAAAAAAAAAGTCTCTTTCCTTGTGGTGAGAACTTTTAGGATTTACGCTCTTAGCAGCTTTCAAATATACCACATGGGAGAGTTAGCTGCGGTCACCACGCATACCTTCCGTCGTAGGACCACCTGATGTTACAGCCGGAAGTTTGCACCTTTTGACCACCTGTCTCCAGTTCCCTCACCCTCGCCCCCATCCTCGCCTCTGGCAACCATAAACGTGATCCCTTTCATTAGGAGTGTGGTTTTTTGGTTCGTTTTTAACTTTTTAGACTCTGCGTGTAAATGAGATCATGCAGGATTTGTCTTTCTCTTTCTGACTTCTTTTCACTTAGCATAATGTCCTCCAAGTCCATCCATGTTGTTGTAAATGCTAGGATCTTCTTGGTTTTTAATCAAATGCTGCCACAGGAAATGGTGAGTGGACCTGAAGTAACCTCTCTAGCAAGGCTGCAGTGTTAAATTTACCAAGTTTAACTTGACAACTCAGTAACCATTGTGTGTGCTGACTAGGCTTTTTAGTATACTGTGATACTATTGTCTTTAATATCTGCTGTCCATTTACGATTAGCTAACTCTCCAGAGAAGATGCTTTTCTTTAAATTGTTAAAAAAATTTTTTTTGCTGTTTATTTTTATTTTTGAGAGAGAGAGAGAGAGACGGCGAGCATGAATAGGGGAGGGGCAGAGAGAATCCAAAGCAGGCTCCAGGCTCTGAGCTGTCAGCACAGAGCCAGATGCGGGGCTTGAACTCACGAACCGCGAGATTATGACCTGATCTCGGCAAAGTTGAATGTCCAACTGACTGAGCCACCCAGGCGCCCCCGGATAAGATGCTTTTTATCTGTCCAAGCTTCCCTTATTTCTGCTGCAAAGACATTGTGTCATTAATTGCATGGCAGTGACCTTTTCTGAAGGAATGACTTCAGATTTGTGGCATAAAGTAGTTTTTCTAAAGGAAGTCTTTCTAAAAGGATCATCCCTTAAAAAAAATTTTTTTTTAATGTTTATTTTTGAGAGAGAGAGAGACAGAGACAGAGACTGTGCATGAGAGGAGGAGGGGCAGAGAGCGAGGGAGACACAGACTCTGAAGCAGCTTCTAGGCTCTGAGCCGTGATCACAGAGCCCGATGTGGGGCTCGAACCCATGAAACGTGAAACCATGACTGGAGCCAAAGTCGGATGCTTAACCAACTGAGCCATCCAGGCAGCCCAGGATCATCCTTTGTTCATGAAAGGGACATTTCCAGGGAAATGAAAGCCGAGAGAATAAAGGATGAGCATTTGGCATGAACATCAGAATAGTGTCCTGTGGGTCCAGCTCTCATGTACTCACAGTAAGTGCCACACGTAGCTACAATCAGTTCAAGATTTATCCTTCTTCACCCTACTGCAATTTTGGAAGTACATTCGATATAGATGTAAGATGTAAAAATTCTAAAATTACAGACAATATAGATAGCAAAAGAAAGAATCAAAAGAGTATAATCATTTGTTTTCTGGTTCCTTAAGCCAATTATCAGACAGTACCTGAAACCCTTAAAGTCGCTTAGAATTATGCTAAATCTGCTTGAAATTTTGCCAGGACTCCATGGAGAGTACTGCCTGAAATGATCCACTGGGTTCTATCTACTTGATACGTGGATTCTGATAAAATATTGGACTCTCCCTTTCACAGAGCTCTGTGAACTAGAAATCATTAAGGCCTCCAGAATGGTAGCACCTGAGCAGGGAAGACTAAGGAGGGCTTGACAATTACTTTCAAACACATTAAATATCCACAAGATTATTCACGGGCTAATGACAGGCTATCCTTTATCTTAATGGAGGCTTAAATAAGAGGAAACCTTCAGGAGCTGGTGCATGACAGGTTTAGATTAAATTCAATGCACCGTTTCTTGACATCAAAATGTTTTCCTGAGGAAGGTTGATATGGTTTCTAATCTGGAGACCTCTGAGACGGCTAAGGATGATCCAACTTCAGAAGCCAGAAGCCTTTTAAGACATCCCATGTTTTTATGGCGCCATGAATTTTTACCATAAAGCCAATAACCAGAAATAGGTTTATGAGACACGCATCAGATTACTTTACAAAGAGCTACTGTAATGCATTTATTGAACCACTGACCTCAGTTGCATACAAACAGGAAACAACTTGATTCATTTTCAAACAACCCCTTGCAAGGCATCTGTGAACCGTGCCAAGGAAGGTAGGGACTATAGGACCATTTGTTTGGTGAGTCTGGAAAAGGAGATGTGCGAGGCACCATAGCCTTGTTTGAATCAGACTACAGACTGCGCAGGTTCAAACCCTAGCTCTGTCACTTCCTAGGGTATAACTTTTCTGGGCCTCAGTTTCTTCACGTGTAAAATGGCATACAATAATAGGATTTCTATTAAGTGTTGTTGCAAGAAGTAAGTGTGTTAATGCCTGTGAGGTCTTGGCACACCACAATAAAAGTTAGCTATTACTAGTATGAATGTATGAGCAAATACATAAATGGATATATGCAGAAATATAAGTTGAATGACAAATGTTTGGAATGAATTGTCATAGTCATGAGTCCAAGTAGGGAAGGCAGGCCATCTGTCTTCAAGATGATGCTGTTAGCTGAGACACAGAGAGAGAGCTCCTCCTCCTGCAAGACCCCTGTGAAGTTGGGTCCTCACCTGTCCAGGTGCAGACTCAGCTCAGAATAAAACAGATGCCTCTGTAGCATGAATCAGCTCTCATTATAATAAAGCCTTTCATGACAAATAATTATGGTAGGTAGAAGGTTTAGAAGAAAGGATTATAGACTCAGCCTAAGCCAAAGATTTCCTCTCCAGGACCTTAAGAAAATTACTTTTCTCTTTTGGTCCTTGGTTTGGCCATCTCTTAACTGACCTCTTAGTAAAAGAACAATCTTCCTTTGGTGCTTTGGGTCTTGCAAAGTTGAATATACATCATCTCATGTGATCTTCACTATCATAGTTATAATCTACCTGGGAGAAGAGGACCTGGAAAAGGCACAGGCACCAGGGTGCCTCTTCTTGGCTTCTCCAGATGGAACAGCTCATACATTGTCCAACAATGAAAGTTTGGGCCTCTAAGACTAGGCATGGGTAAGTTCAGGATGCAAGGCTTGTTCCACACCCCAGCAGATAGATAAAAGAACCGGGAACAGACCACAAGTGCCAGCCTGGCCACTGTTGGGCTTTCAAAGCCATGGTTGGTTCAAAGCCCTTTCTGTCATGTGTCAAGAAAAAATTCTGTTGACCTAGAAGATTTTATGAAGTCATGTTGAAAGCCGTCTGGATGGCCCTGTGGAATGAGAAGATACATGGGCCACTGGCTTCATCAAAGGGACCCCAGGTGGCCACTCCCAGGGGCTGGGAGGCCAAGCTGTACTTACAGGGGGAGATACTCAGTTAGTAAAAAGAAGATGGATGAGAGTCCCTAAGCCACCGACCTCATGTTGTATAATTAAAAACGGATAGGAGTGTGGTGAGTGAAGCATAACATGACTGAGGGAGGGGAGGGAAGGACGTGAGGATTTTCGAGGATTTCCGATGGCTAAAAAAATTGAGGAGTTGATTAATTCGTGGTAATTCCCTTCATGCTCTGGTCAGATCTGTTTGCTACATCCCAAGCAGGGGAGGAAGAGAACTCTGAGCAGCCAAGCTGTTGGGAAGGGAAAAGTCATCACAGCAGTTCTTCTATCTCATTTACTTTTTCATCCAGTGGGGATTTATTAACTGCTCATATCGAGTGTCAGGCAATAAATGCTTCCTTCTGTCACCGTTGTACAAACACAAGGAAAAGTGTTGAAGGGTCCACAAATAAGACAAAGCAACCCAATCACTTTCTCTTGAAAACAAGGTGGGAGTGCACACTCTAGAAGCTACAAGCAGGAGAAAATGATTTTTCCAAAGGCCACATTCCTTTTCACTAAATGTGATGCTTTTAATACAAGAAGATGATAGCAATTGGGTAAATTAACTCCGCATTGATATTCAGAGGGAATTACCTTAATGGTAATAACTGAGTGTCTTCAAAGGGATAAAAATGCCTGAAGGAGGACCCTATTTAGTCTTGGAAGGTCTACTTTATCTTAAACAAAGAGCATGAACTCGGACATATTTCCTAAATGGGAAACCAAAGTGTAGTCATTTCTCCTCAGATTTCAAAATAAAACACTGTACTTAACACTAGGGAAGCCAGTTTAGGAAACTATAGGAAACTATGAAATTATATAAAGACCAAAGTCCTTATTCCGACAATTAACTTTGAGAACTAAAATAACCCCAAGGACTTTCTACGATTCTGTAGTCTCTACAAATTTTTGGTGAAAGATTCGTATTTAGTGCACATGCATGTGCACACTCACACATGGAGTGTGTGTGTGTGTGTGTGTGTGTGTGTGTGTGTGTGCATGTTTGTGTAGCTGTCATTCACTTCCAAAATCGATGCTTCTGAAGTTGATTCCAATACCAGTGTATGTGATAGGAACAGCACAGGATTTAGATATTACCCTACAACCTATAAAGCAAGTCTTTACTTTATAGGTTGAGTAAAGCATGAATACTTCTCAGATAGAGCTCTTGGGCAGGTTTCTCATTGGTAGATTGGAAAGAGATGAACATTTACTCTGAATTGCTTTGTTTTCAATTTGGGGAATAAGTAAAACAATGAAGCCTGGTATGTGCCTACGACATGCCTAGAATATGCTAAGGAGTGAAGGTTATTTAGGTTCTAGAACTCAGTGTTGGCCAGTCGAAATAGAATTCAAATCACAATGGGAGCCACATGTATAATTTTAATTTTTCTAGTAGCCACATTGAAAAAGTTAAGAGACACTGGCATATGTAATTTTAATAATATATTTTATGTAGCCAAATGTATCCATTATTATCATCTCCTCACGTAATCAATATAAAAAATATGAATGAGATATTCTATGTTCTTTTTTTTTTTCAAACTGTCTTCAAAGTCTGGTGTGCATGTTGCCCTTACAACATGTCTCAATTCAGACTGGCCACATTTCAAGTGCTCAGTAGAAACACATGGTTAAAAAATTAAAAAAATAAAAAATAAAAAAATAAAGGGGTGCCTGGGTGGCTCAGTCGGTTAGGCATCTGGCTTCAGCTCAGGTCATGATCTCACGGTCCGTGAGTTCGAGCCCCGTGTCGGGCTCTGTGCTGACAGCTCAGAGCCTGGAGCCTGTTTCAGATTCTGTGTCTCCCTCTCTCTCTGCCCCTCCCCTGTTCATGCTCTGTCTCTCTGTCTCAAAAATAAATAAAGGTTAAAAAAAATTTAAAAAAAAAAAAAAAAAAAGAAACACATGGTTAGTTGGCTGCCATGTTAGATAGGCCAGCTCTACCTGACTTATTGGTACAACCAAAGAAGCCATAAAGCTGGGATTTGTCTAATACTGGTAAATTGCTATCACTCTCCTAATAGCTTATTTTGACCATGTAGTCTCTCCCCAGTGCTATTTTGTAGTTGGATTTTGGCACAGCCCGGGACCTCTGGTACAAGCACATTTGGTCAGATGAATACCCCGAGCGCTTTGACCTCTGCAGTGAAAGCTGATGATCACACACAAAGAATGAATTAGCTCAGTGCTTCCATTGTGCAGGAGAGACACAGGGTCAGGTCAGAGGGCACATGTGGATACAGGGGAACGGAGCAGTTCTAAGCAGTTAACTTGGTTGTTTTCCACACTTTCTTCCCAGTCAATTTAACACTGGTTTTGAGTGTTTCTCAATCTCTCTCTCTCTTCCATTCCACGTATTGTTTCAGAGCTTTTTCTCCTTTAGTTGCATTCCCGTAGGGATTTTCTGAACCAGTTGCTGCAGATACCAAGGCACTCTGTGTAAAGGTATTGTGAGCTGAGGGAGCATTTCCTTCCACTCTCCTTGGATAACAAGGTCCAAGTTCTTGGCCTTGCTGACCACTGTTATGTGAGGCCTCCACACTCTCCACCCCTGGCCTACACCTCTCTCAAGTTTCATGGCTACACACCTGAGTCCCTGTTGGCTTTTGTTGTTGTGTTCAACAGCCCCTGTTATAAGAGGAGATATATCCCTCTGGGATATATCCCAGAGACGTATTTAACTTACTCTAAGCCTGGACTCCTTGTTATGCCCCAGAAGCTACTCCTCTTTCTGGATCCATTAACTCACTGAGTGACAGACCCCTCTCTCCAGGCCCACATCAGACACCTGGGTCTCTGCACCCCTCCCCTTGTCCCTGACTCTTCATATGTCTTCAGTTTCCATGTCATGTTATTTCCTCTCTTCACCCTATCTTGTGCCTTCCCCTTCCCCTTCCCCTTCCCCTTCCCCTTCCCCTTCATCCGCATGATCACAGTGTTGGTGCAAGTGGCCATCTTCGGACTGGATTCTTCCCATAATCTCCTGGCTGGGCCTCTGGTCTCCCAGCAAGACTCACCCCCTCCAATCCATCAACTCATGGCTGATAGAGCCCCTGTTCCAAAACACAAACCTAGTCATGTAATTTTGCTTTGCAGAATTCTCCCCTAGCCGCTCTCATTGCCAGAGAAGAAAGTTCTACCCTTAGTATGACGCTCAGGTCCTTCTTGATTGGTCCCTGCCTCCCAATTCCATCTCTGCTGCTACCACCACCTTCTGGGATGTTATGCTCTAGCGTTACTGATGCTTCATCAACAACCCATGGCTTGCCTGGCCTCTGTGCCTTTGGATGTCCTGCGTATTGCATCTGGATTCTGCTCTCCTCCTTCTCTGCCTGGAAATTCCATAGTCTCTAAGAGCTGATTGTCTCTTCTTCCATGAATCCTTCCCTGACCTGAGGGGCAGACTCATGTCTCTTTTTCCTGTGTCTCCACTGCCACGTCCATTACCTCCTGTACACACGTTGCACCTGCTACAACAGATCATTCACACAGCGTTCACTGGATGACTGTTCAAAAGGCAAAACCATCATCTAAGGATTAAGCCCTTAGGCTTGTCCCATGTAAATGGCAAGTTTGGCTTAATGCAGAGTTAACATTTCATTCATTAAATATTGGCCTCATGTCCTGTGCATGCCACGCCATAGAAGACTAATATTCATCTACAGATGTGTGGGTTCCGGTTGCATAGGATCAAGTGGCCTTCACCTCAGCCAGAGCACCAGGGCTCACCTGTAGCAGGAGTTGTGTGTAGATGCTGGTGTTGGCTGGGCTTCAGAATGATAGGGACGATGATGTCATCTGCTGAGTTCCAGCCACTGTGATTAGTGCACGGATTAAGTGTTTTCATCTCCATTGTAATGCTGAGAAAACTGAGGGTCAAAAAAAGTCAGGTAACTTTCCCAGGGAAGTTCCGCGGCCACAAAGGGGATAAAGGCAGGGTCTGAACCCTTGTTTGGCCAAATATCTCACACTCCCTCCTTTTACTACACCAAATGCCTCCCAAATTTATCCTGTGGTTTTGGTATTCTGATTATGATATACAGATGCCAAAGTTCCTCTGGAAGAGGAATGAAGGATGGGCCAGATGGCAGTAGGTTTTAGGTTCCACTGGGATGCAGAGGTAGACAAGGAGCCATGGAGAAGGCCCAAAGACTCTACGCAAGACCCATGTCCCACAGTGTTGGAACAGTTGTCATATGCTCCCTTATGACATGAGTGTGATGTATGGAAACTCTTTCAAGAACCCCAGGGGAGTTTTTTTTTTCCAACTTGGTTTTAGATTCAGTTTAGACTTTGCTATAGCTTTCAGACCTGAACCCCAAGGCTCCCAAAGGGTGGTAAGTTCTGTCAGATGAAAATATACATGTTCCTTCGCTCTGCTCCTGGGAGCCTTTTCTCTATCAAACAAATGAACCGCCGAGAACAATCAAAGCAACTCCTTTAACATGGGCACATTTGCTTCAAGAAAAACACTTATCCAGATTGCTGCAAAGTTTCTTTTACTTTCCAGACTAATGTTTTCACATAGAGAGCCTTGATAGAATAACAAGAGGGTAAATAAGCCTTTTTGATGGAGAAAGCCAATGAGGTCATCAGGCAAGTCTTGAGCTCAGGTTTACAAGCTTTGTTCCAGGCATGTCTAGGAGTCTATGGAAGCTTCAAAGTTTCCATTAAAGTTTTTTCCAAGCAGAGTTGTGTTTTATGTGAGATGACTGATTCATTAAGATGTTTTCTTTATCATGACTTATTTCACGTACACAAAAACACATAAAGAATACAGACCGATATATATATATGTGTGTATATATATGTGTGTGTGTGTGTATATATGTGTGTGTATATATGTGTGTGTGGGTATATATGTATATATGTTATATGTGTTTGTGTGTGTGTATATATATGTATATATGTTTTATGTGTGTATATATGTATATGTGTGTATATATATGTATATGTGTATATACATATATATATATATATATATATATATATATATGTATATACACATCAGTCAGTGTAAGAAATAAAACTGCTGATGGAGTTGAAGCCCCTGTGTACCTTCCACAATCACACCCCCCACTTCCCTCCCAGAGGTAGTATCTATCCTGAATTTATCATCTCATACTCTTCTTTATATTTTTATTACAAATATTTTGTGCCTGTGTGTTTGTATTCTAAGTGTATGAATCTTCTGCACTAGTTCTTCTCACTCATCAGTTTGTGTGGGGTGGGGGAGGGGGGAGCATCACCAGCATGAATGTACATAGTTGTAGTTCATGCATTTTCCTCCCAGGGGAATTGCTTGAGCACAACAGAGCATTAATATACTGTCAGTCATATATCTGTCCTCTTGTGGGTAAACATCTCTCTCTCTCTCTCTCTCTCTCTTCAATCATTACAAACAATATTGCCGTGTCCATTCTTATACATGTCTCCTCTTAGACGTGTTTCCCCAGAGTCTCCACCTGGGAGGGGGACAGCTGGACTGTGAGGTGTGAGCCTCCTGACATTGACCAAATTGCTCTCCAGGGACCATGACTATTAAAACTTGTCTTACTTCCCTGTGCTACAATTCTGTGTTCTGTGGTATATGTATCTGTGCACAATTAAGGATGCCAGAAAATGAGCAGTGTGAGTGTCCTGTCTACACGCAGAGCATTTATTACACTTGTATCGCATCCTGAGAATGAAAGTAAGAGTGAATTTGGTCACTTCCTTCCAAAACCTCTGTTCACTATCGTTCCACTCAAACGTGTACTTACTTTTTTTTTTCAGTTTATTTTGAGAGAGGGCACCCAAGTGGAGGAGGGGCAGAGAGAGAGAGAGAGAGAGAGAGAGAGAGAGAGAAAGGGAGAGAGAGAATCCCAAGCTGGCTCCGTGCTGTAAGCACAGAGTCCAATACAGAACTTGATCTCACAACCATGAGATCATGCCCTGAGCTGAGACCGAGAGTCTGACATTTAACCGACTAGGCCACCCAGGTGCCACAAACACATACTTTCAGTATCATTCCAATGTCTCAGCGTCTTCCCTGATGCTCACTGCATTATCGAGATGCTCATGACATCGATATATGTCATTAATTGATGTATTAATTAATTAATGGATGGCATCCATCAACATGGCTGGATAAGGGATCACCTGATTTTATTTTCCTCATGCAAACTTCATAAAACCATAAGAAAGCCTCTTAGACTATTACTAAAACCAAGCCCACATCTTTTAAGGCTGTCACACAAAGGAGAATCTCCACGTGGAAAGGGACGGCAGCTAATTCCTCGAGCTTCCCTTCCCTTCCCTTGTGGTCTTCCTTCCGTGGGATCATTCATGATTATTGCTACCACTACTAGGCTGGCCTCAGGGACAATATTCCTAGTACTGTTTCTCAGGGGGCCTTTATAAGAATTTTTATTTTGTGGTTTTAACACAATAATCTTCAAAACACAAAGGGTAGGAGAGAAGTGTGCAGCATCTGATGACCACCTCACAGCTGGGCACTGGTCCATGATTGTACTGTCCACCATAGTTCTTTCAGGCTAATGAGGGAAGAGCAGAGATTTACTTTGTAATAAATGATGTGGTTCTGACAAATGTAGGCCAAGGGCATCACCTTGGATTATTAAAGTTTGTGCAGAGGTTTGAGCCGGAAGAAAACGATAGGAGAAGTGACTCCTTATCCAGCACGTGATAATATAGGCATGCCACACTCAAAAGAACCTACTGTATGGGAGTCAGAAACGTATTCAGTTTAGTGTCAGTAAAAAAAAAAGAGAAGACATATATATCTATATATACACGTACATACATATCATCAGATTACACACACACACACACACACACATCAGGTTAAATCAATTGTGTTCATTTTGATTTTTCACATATGTATATATTTAATTTACAAATTTGATTTAATAGTTATGTAAGAACTTGAGCACAAATGGATTTTTTTTTCTGGCTGTACACATTTAAGTAAGTAAAATTACAGTAAAAATAAGTTAGGCCAGCACTCGAAGCCTGGGAGTAGGCTGCCCTCGAAAGAGGTCCACACATTTCTGAAGTGAAATCAAGCCTCGCGGTACAGCTGAGACCCAGCTGGCATCGTCCCATCTGACTTTCTGAAGTCTCAGTGACGGCAAAGGGAGGCAGACAGAATTGCAATGGTGATCTCTATTAGGAGGGGTGATTTTTCCATCTCCAGCTTCCGGCCCTCCTGCGGTCTACTCTTTGCCCCTCTCTTTCTCAGAGGCCCTCCTTCTTCACCGCCCTGCCCTTCTTACAGAGCTGATAGAAGCTCTTGACATCCGTACCCTAGTGCTTGAGGTCAAGAGAGAACGTGTCTGCCCTGCCTATCTGGGGTCATTTCCTGTTTCAGTCAGGCTCCAGTCAAGAATTTCAAACACAGATCATTTCAGACAGGGAATCGGTGACCCAGGTGCTGGGAGAGCTAAGAGACCCAGCAGGGGGGTTGGTGAAGTGACAGCAGGAACTCACTGTCCCCCAGAAGGCTGTAGGGACACAGGAGGGAGTGGGGGTTACCTGCCATCTGTCAGGAGTCAGCCTCACAGCAGGGACTTCCTGGCAGGGGCTGAGCTCCTGGAGGAAGTGACAGCCCCCAAGGGAGGCAGCACTACAGGAAGCAGAGAGAAAGGTGTCTTCCTCCAGCCTTTCCTCACCACTTCCCACTGGGAAAGCAAACAAGCCTGGGAATGTACTTCCCTATGACACGGAGCTAGTGGAAGGGGAGAGAAACTCGAACGTGAAGTCATGCCCCCCAAACTCTGTTTTCATGTCTAATGACCCTCCACTCCTCTCAGATGACTAACGCTGGGAACCACCTTTATGAATGACCACCTTCTACACGCTGACGTGGCCTCACCCTGTGGAAGGAAAGGCAAATGGGATTCCTGTTCTGTATCAGTTCCGAGTGGTTGCTGTGGCTGCCTGAAGCCCTGTGTTGAAGTTCCTGTGACTCCATCTGTGTGTGTGTAAGGTTAATTTTATTGAATGTGTGTGTGTGTGTGTGTGTGTGTGTACTTAATTTACAATGAAAAGTATGATGATTTGATTAAGAATGTCTGCCATGAGTGCAGAAGGTGAGGACCAACACTCACATGTGGTCCATACCATCCCTGTCTTCTGGCTTCATCAGAAAAGTCTTTCAGGAGACACATACAAGGGGCACCTGGGTGGCTCAGTCAGCTAAGCGTCCGACTTCGGCTCAGGTCATGATTTCGCGGTTCGTGGGTTCGAGCCCCAATTCTGTGTCTCCCTCTCTCTCTCTCTGCTCCTCCCCAACTTGTACTCTGTCTCTTTCTTTCTCTCTCTCTCTCTCTCTCAAAAATAAACATTTTAAAAAAAGGACACGCATACAAACATTAGCATCTTTGTAGCACATGCGAATCTCAGTCTATCTACAAACAGGTGTGAGAGAATGTCTATTTCTCTATTCCTTAAATGGAGTTAATTTGAGCCTAAGTCTTCACCCCTCTGGATGGGTGGGGATTTCAGTCTCGATCTCATTACTCTTCTCATGCAGTGCCTGGAAAATGGGTACAGACCTTGCCATTCCCATCCATCGTGACACCACTGACTGTTCACTGTCAAGCCTGCATGGGAGAAGTGGAATCTATCTGCTTTCCTTCCTTGTGTGGGGCCCAGAAATCTTTGCCACGGTCTGGACCTTTAGTGCTCAAGGTCCAGCATTCCCAGCAGGCCCTTGCTAACATTTTTCCCTTGGATCACGTCTCCTTCCTGGGGCTGTGCCAGAGAGTAGGGTAAAGATCTCTATTGCTCATGGAGCATGGAACCACCTGACCTTTACCCCTTCCCAGACTGGATTCCCTCTTCTCTCCATTCTCAAATGCAGATGATGCTTAATAAAGGGGGTCCAGAAGGAGAACCTTTGTCCTCAGGTGTCCCCTTGATAGACACAACCCAGATGCTAGCCAGATACCATCTTTAGACTTCTCTAATGAGAGTACATGAATATATCCTGGTTTAGCTACATATTGATTTATTTTCTGGCAAGTCCTAGTGCATTGAGAGACAGCATAAATGCATTGCATAGCCTTCCCTTCATACTGCTCCAAGTCCCACCCCATCTCTGATCCCCACTGGGATTCCCGACAACAGCTTTTCAGTGAGCTTGGTTTGAGGAACTTCTGCCTTTGGCCTGGGGTGGAAACATTCCTTCAGTGAGGAGCACAAGGGCCTTCTGCCTTTCTAGCGAAGGAAAGGAACATACGAGAAAAGAAATGAATTAAACACGTCCAAAAATTAGCCTATAGCATTTCCAAGAAATGCACCCTGGGGGTGGAAGGAGGGGTGGGCTATTCTCACTACAGATTGAAGGTTCTGTTCCTTCAATCAGACATTGGTTCTCCTGCAGTGGACACAAGATGTATGCTACCAAATAAACTACCAGAGCCACCCCTGGAGCTTAGGACTGGGAAGTCGAGGTATTTCAGTAACCTCAGTCTTAGTCCTCTGAGCAGCCTGTAAAATCCCTGCGCCTGTGACAAATCCTATACTTAGGATACTAGGTATGATTCTACACTGAGACTTGTCTAAAAAAAGCCCATAGTCTGCAATTACATTTTTTTTCCCCATGAATGAGTATGAAATCAGTGGAGTAATTTGTAGAGTAATTTTTAAAAGTGCTGATGTAGTTTCACCTTGTTTCACTAGCTCAAGCTTATTAGGAGAGGAGGTGGGGAGGAAAATGGAAATGCGTAGTGTGGGGTCCTGGCTGTGAGCACATCTCCTAGGAAACCACCTGTGATAGAGTGCCATAGCTCTCCGAGGCATGAGATGTAAGAGGGTGAATATGTGCGGGGAAAGGAAAAAAGAAATCGTTGGCTGAGCCCCCCAGTCTTTAATTAATAAAGAAAATGTTCTTGGCGAAAGCTTTTGGAGCTGTCGATGAGGCCAAAGCAGGGGTAGGGTGGAAGGAGTAAAAACAGGTCTGCTGGCTGGACATGAATACAGCCTTGCCCCATTCACATGCAATAAATTAAGCAAGTGTACAAATGAACTAGGAATGTGTCTGCTTCAGCTCTGCAGTGTAAATGAAAATCCCAGCCTAGTTATCCTCTGACAATAAAGCTGATACTACTCGCTGTCATTAGGTCACAGGTGTTGGTTTTTACCAGTGGAGGCCATGTATTAAATGTTTTGGGAGCCTCTGCTCCTCATCTACTTCTTTTTATGGTCAACGGTATGGACCTAGGACCTCAATGAAAGAGAGCTGGCTAGGATGGGATGTCGCTTGGGGACTGGAAGCATGTAAGCTAACCATCTGCACATGCCTTCTTCCTCTGCCATTCCTGAGGGTAGGAAACGGAGCTGACTCCATATTTAAGGTGATGAGGGGGAATATTTAAAAGACACGTAGATTAAACCCACTGGATATTTTTGTGCCTCTGGCATAATTAATATTGAAATACTACGCATCTTATGGGAGGCATCCAGTTGCCTGATGAATATTGCGCCTTATTTTTCGATTGAAATTCTTCTGGGATGTGAGTTTTCTGTGAAAGCAATGGTCTGTGAAAGAGCACATTTAAGCTATAAACACGTGCAGCTTGGCAAGTTTTAAGAACTTAGCTTTTGACCTGCTCATGATGTTTATGGGTTTCTAGAATCATCCTTATCCATGTTTTGTCTTTCTGTGCTTTGGTGTGTGATTTAGGTTTATTTTCAGTGATATGTATGTAATCCCATATTATAGCTTGGTTGTAATTACAAGCATGTGAGCATTTGCGTATGTCTGGCTATGTATGTGAGAAGTAACTCTTCTCTCAACTCTTAGTGTAAAACTCTAATAATGTAGGAAACACATTAACACTGTAAGATCTTGACCCAGATCTTAGTCAAACATTCCCGGATCTATAAGTCCTCACAGAAACAGGGGAGCGCAGGGTTATTTTCCTTATTTCTTAAATTTTTTTTTCTTTTTTTTCCCCCCTTACTTCTTAAAAAAAAAAAAAAAGAAAAAGGTTTCCTCTTGATTCTTAACCTCTCTGAGCATGTCTCCTTTGTCCATTCATTGTTTGTAAAGGAAAATTCCCGGTTGAGGCCATGGTTAACTCTTGACCGTGAGCTTTGGTCAACTATGTTGAAAGATGGTAATTTCTATAAAACAATCATGACGTGTAAACTTGCGGAGCTCATTGAGGAAGGGAAGTTACAATCTTTTATTTTCTTCAATTATCTGACTACATCTCCCGGACTCCAGAATGGTAAACATTGCATGTATGCTCATCAAATGCATGGTGGTCTGAGTTTCTTCAACACCTTCTCTATAACATTGTGCCACTAGCATAATACACATTTATATAAGGTGTACTTCTTAAGGGAATGATAATACCCAATGTGATTGAGAGCATGCACTGTTCCAGATAGGGTTTCTGAGAACTTATTATAATTAAATTTTATTTAAACACCTTGAGGAAGGAATTATTTAGGCCATCGGCTCCTTTACAGACCAGAAAACAGACACAGAAAAATTAAGTAACTGTCCCAAGATTACATGGGAGGAGCCAGAATGTGAACCCAGACAATGTGGGTAAAGAGCCCACAATGTTAGCACTGAGCTCTGGCTCTCTGGTCTGGACATGTGGTTTGGCCCCAACATCTCCAAATGGCCAAATGACTTACTTCTGGAACACAATGACACCCCCACCCCCCATCCCCTGCTCCAGAAGTTGGCCCTAGACTGTCTCACCCCCTACCTGTCCTATAGACTCTCACCTACCCTGGCTCATAAGTCATCCTTCAGCCACAGGTTGGCATGAGGAAAGACAAATTTGTATCTTTTCCAAAGATAGTAAGTCCCAGGGCTCCCGAATGTGCAAAATCCAGGCCATCTTTCAATGAAATGGCCTATTTGGCATTTTGTTTATTTATTTATAATTTATACCTGTGTCCAAAAAGGTGTTGAAGCCACTTACAATAAAGACATGTGCACACGTGCTTATGAAATAAACACAGAAATTGCAAACCTGAAAAGGTTCTGAAGCAAATAAGTGATTATATTTACTGTGATTTAGCATTATCTTTAGCTCTTACCCTCTGATTTGCCCTAACGGATCACCGAACCACATATTCATTTTCAACTCATCAATGTACTCATTTTTTCCTGGCCATGTGCCTGGCCAGTGTGAGGTGTTCCAGGTGATTCAAAAATGTTTAAGACAAGGCCGGATGCTGACGTTCAGCCTCAGGGAAAGTCGGGCACGCAGGCAGGTAGCTGGCGACTAGATTACATCTAACACAGTGTCTTACTGTGTCATAAATGGTATCAGTAAGCGTTCTGCAAGGTTAAGGACCAGTCAATGTGGGCCAGCTACTCCCTAGATTTTTAGGATTCTCAGGTATAGTGACCCCATCATCATATGTGGATAATGGCCATGATAGGAGTCAACAGCGGTACTGAATAGGGCGCTGATCATATGTAAGACATTGTTTTGCTGTGTGTTGCATTGAATTGCAATGTATCCTGAGGTTACTGGACTCACAGATCTTAAGAAATGCGCATCCTGACTCCTTTCCACACTTTGTAGGAATCTTTCTCTCCCTGTATCATTGCTGTCACGTGATTGTCTAGCCGCCACAGTCAACATAGTACCTTTACACCCTCCTTATTATCAACTCGGTCCTTACAACAGCTCTCAGACATAGGTCCCGCGCCTAGCCACATTCCTGAGAGGAGGCAACTGAGGCACAAAAGCTGAGGGGCTAGGTCACGCCACCAGATAGCAGAGCTCTTAACCACCACACCTGTTGAGATGATTGTCTTGTTTCTACATCTTATTGTTGGGAAAATATTCTCAGTTTTGTCTGAAATCTGCTTTCAAGTGCCCCAAAGCCACTGATCCTATTTTATTAGACTCCGTACAGAATAAGCCCACTCTTATTCCAAAATGAAAATGCTACTAATCCCGTGTCAGAGACCTTAAGTCCTTGCCTCTACGGAAGGTGAACACAATCCCCAGTGTTTTGGATCAGTTTTTGTCTCTCAGGGCAGCATAGTGACAGACGGAGAGCCTGTGTTCTGGGCCCAGGCAGCAGAAGTTCAAATCCCAGTTCTGCCAACCATCAGCTTTGTGACCCTGGGTATGTTACCTGACCTCTCTGTGTTTCAGTTTCCACACATGGTAGGAGTAAAGACACATTTTGCAGATACAATTGCTAAACTAATAAACTACTAAACTAGTAACTGGATCTGAAAAATAGCCTTGTCGTAACGTACTAATCACTTGTGTACGTAAAAGAGGGCCTAACACAAGACAAGTGGGTGTCATTATTGCTGGCACCCTCCCCCTGAACCTGGGGGACAATGTCTCAGAGCAGTGCTCAGAACTGGACACAGTCCCTCCGTGACCTGTAAATAGAATTCATTTTTTAACTCCAGGAACATTAGTTAATTGTATACATTATCTTGATCTAAAGAAGAGAATGATGAGTTGGATCTGGGGGAGGTTAATTAAGTGACTCTTCCGAAGCAACTCAGTAAATCAGTGATAGAATTAGATTCGAATCCTAGTTCCCCATGGCTTTCTTGCTTACTGAGAATTTCGGTTCTATGGTTGCCATCCTCTTCCAAAGCGTGATCTTTATGCTTCTTCCTGTTGTTTTTGGACACACATATTTGCTGTCTTTCTGTTTCAGTGTAAGCTTATATCTGTCCACGGTGAACACCATTCCCCAAGTCACCCCAGAAATGAACCTTGCGGGGACCTTGGGTTCCCTCCCCTTCTCTGCCACCAAAATCCAACCAACCACCAGCAGTTTCTCCAGGCCTCAGTAAAATGAAGGAACAACCCTGCATGGTTCAAAGAAACTTTTAGGGTCAGACGGTAGTTAAAACAGTAAATACATGTTTTTATTAAGACCTAAGGCAATAGGGGAAAAGAGACTCAGGGAAAATGGAACTGGGCTCCATTCTGAATATGGTGCGGGCAAGTGAGGATCGAGAGCCAAGGGGCAGGGTGGGGGTCAGTGGGTGGGAAATTACTAAGAGAAGGTACAGGCATGGGGGGCCAGGGTTATCAGACATCACCTGGGGGTGGAGAGGGATGAGAAATTTGATCAGATATGGAGGGTGGGGATTCTGTCTAAACCAGCTTGACCGGATTCTTGCTCCCTCCAACTGGGCGATGCAGACACCATGCAGGGTGATGTCCTCCACAGAGGGCATGAAGACCCACCCTGGATGTCAAGGCCTAGAGGAGGGTGACTGCAGTTTAGTCAAGTACAACGTCTATGTTAGTTTCCATGTCTGAGTCTTCATCCGGCCATTCCTGCCTCTTGTACCCGTCTCCTCTGCCATTTCACCAGCTCATTCTGTGTTCTTCACTACTTAGCCCTGGAGCCAAACACAAGAGGAAACAGTCTGTAGGTTTTTCTCTTTCTGAAGCCACAACCTGTTCCACCCACGGCTTGGGAAACCGACCTCCCTTTTTCAGGCTCATAGGTGGCCATTCTATCCACTGGAACAAATTCCCACATGGCGCCCCAGCATGATGATACCCTTTGAGTGACACACATGCACTGATGACATTACCAAACTTATGATAATGCCGCCGACAGCAGAGAGAAAAAATGCTGTAAAGACACATTTATTGCCACTGGGGTGGTTTAGAGCAGAAACCCATCAGGGTTTTGTGCTTTTCAATTTGGAGAATGTAAATTGTGTATGATGCGGAGCAAAGATAATTGTCTGTGCTGTTTAAAAGATTCACCTGAACACACAATAAATTTAAAAAAAAAAACACAGACAGGAACAAGAGAAATAAGAAAGAATTCATGGGGTTATTAGACACCTGCTTCCCCTCTTCCCTCCTCCCCTCCCTGCCTCAGAACCAGCTCACAGGGGAGAGCCCGACCCTTCTCTCCAAAGGAAGGCACTGGTGACCATGACTGATTGTGCTGTAGCTCCCAGGAGCAGTGCTGGTTTGCATCTTAACACAACCTCAAGTCAAATGAATGAACTTCCAAGGAGGAAGTTTTGAGTATCAGCCAGCACATGGGGAGGACTAGAGGGTGGGGGGGGAGGACTTGAGTCCTCCCCAGGGGCATGTAGGGACCTCCTCCTCCACTCAGTTATGTTGTTCCACATTTCAGCATCTTTTTAATGTGGGGCCTTTTATTCCAGCTCTTTTAAACCCTCACTCTTTGTCCTCATTTACCAAAAGTGATACATATGTTCCATCTTCGTGCACCATTTTTATTACACCAACAACAAGACCTTGGCAGTTAGATACAGCAGGCAGACCCACGGTCAGATATCTATAATGCTTGGGCTGTTATTCTACCCACTGAAATACTCTCTGGCTTGAAGAGCTTCTGACCCTGTTCTCAGTTTCCCTCATCTGTAAAGGTGGCTGTTGGATTACATCATCTCTCAAAGTCTCTGGCAGGTTTGGAAAGTCCCGGATGCTAGTTACGATTCAAACATTAGTTTGGGGGAGGGGAACATATTGTATGCAAACTCTTCAAACCCGTATCCTAGAATCAGATTTCCAGTGAAGGATGCATTTCCTCCTTCTGCTTCTTTCAATTCTCTTAGGGTATATGATGGGTTTTTGACAGTATTTGTACTCTGAGAAGCAGTCACCATGAGATGACAGCTTCTGAAGGGTCAGCATTTTACGAGGTCACATTTTCTGCTTAAATTGCTTGACAGTTTCCCTTAATAGCAGAGAGTATACTCCACTTAGGAAACCTGTGCTCAACAATTTAGAGAATGTCACCAGAACATGTATATAAATGATGCACACACTTGAATAACCAGTATTGCATAACAGAGAGGAAGCCTCCTCCAGGGGTTAAAGATGAGAAAGTTGGAAGTTTCTGACAAAAAAAAAAAATCTTTTCTGTTAGTTGCACCTTTGTTTAAAAAAATATTTTTTCGGTTTCTAGTACTCTCTTCATCTATAATAGGGCTTTTATCACATATTAGCGATCCTAGTAAAAGCATTCACTTGAACCCTGCTTTAAAAAAAAAAGTTTATTTATTTTGACAGAGAGAGAGCACGAGGGGAGGGGAGGGGCAGAGAGAGAGGGAGAGAGAAGATCCCAAGCAGGCTCTGTGCTGTCAGCATGGAGCCTGATGTAGAGATCGAATGCACGAACCGTGAGATCATGACCTGAGCTGAGATCAAGAGTCAGAGGCTTAACCATCTGAGTCACCCAGGCGCCCCTCGAACCCTGCTTTTTGCCTGGACCTTCCTTTGTGACGATAGAGCCTATTACTGCCAATACGTATTTTGTGATGTTTCAAGGGAAGTGAGATTTTTCACTCAACCAATCTTTATTCAATTCAGTCACTATGTCAGGCATCAGAGGGTCCAGAGACACAAGAAGCTGGAAATATTGTGGGTCCACACACCCACCAAACTCTAAAGCACAAAGACCACATGGTGAGAAAAAGGTAGAGAGAGAAGAAAGTAGAAGCAAGCAAACTCAGTGTGAAAGTGGAGAGGAGGGAAGGAATTAATCTTGCCTGTGGGTGAGAGGAGTAGGAGGAAGGCTGGGAGGATCACAGGTGAGGCTTCACAGGAAAGGTAACCTCAGAGGTGTTCCTTCATGGAGAAAGGGCATTTCACTAAGTAGATGGGACAAGGATAGAGGTGTGGAGGAAAGGATTATGAGTAAGAGGAGCAGCTCACGTGTTAGAGTTCTCCAAGGAAACAGAACCAGTAGGATGTGTGTGTGTATGTGTGTGTGTGTGTGTGTGTACTATATATATGCATATATATGCATATAGTATATGCATATACTATATATATATATGCATATATATAGTACACACACACACACATATATACTTTTATAGATAGATAGATAGATAGATAGATAGATAGATAAAGGGATTTATTATAAGGAATTGGCTTGTCCAATTATGGAGGCTGACAAGTCCCAAGATCTGTAAGGTGAGTCAGCAAGCTGGAGACCCAGGAGAGCCAATGGTGTAGTTCTAGCTCAAGTCTGAAGGTCTGAGAACCAGGAGATTCAGTGCTGTAAGTTCTAGGCCAAAGGCTGGCAGGCTTGGGACTCAGGAATTGCCACTGTTCCAGTTGCAGGGGAAAAAGCTGATGTCCCAATCGTAAGGGAGTCAACCAGGAAGAATTTCCTCTCCTTCCAGGGAATGTCAGCCCTTTGTTCTAGTCAGGTTTTCAACTGATTGGATAAGGCCCACCCACATTCAGGAGAGCAATCTGCCTTACTCAGTCTACCAATTTTAATGTTCATTTCATCCAAAAACACTCTCGCAGACACACTCAGGATAATATTTGACCAAATATCTGGGCACCCCATGGACCAGTCAAGTTGACACATAAAATTAACCATCACAGACTGGGCAAAGGCAGAGCAGTGAGTAAATGTTCAGCATGTTTCGGGATGAGTCCCTCGAGGGAGAACACTGGGTGATGGTTGGTTTTACAGGAAGAAATGGGAGATAAAGTTGATAGCACAGGGTCCTATGGTAAAAGGGCTTGGGTGCCCTGCCCTCTGGGCCTCTTTTTCTTACTTATAACATGATGATAAAAATGCTTACCTCACAGCCGCGGTGAGAATGCATGCGTTACCTGAAGTGGTTTGTGCGACAGTTGGCACCTACTTGGTGGTCACTAGATATTCATACCTTCCCTTGTGTCTTCTAAGGGAGACTGTTAAAGGCTCCTCTTCTGCCCATCCCTAGGCCTCCAGGCTCCTGATCAAATATCAGATGACCACTGCCTCTTAAGCTCAGAAAACATGTCCAGACTCCGTCTCTTTGACATTTTCCGTCTCCCTGGAGCATGTCTTCTTGCCAGTGCCCGCTCCCTTTCGGACGGATGCTTCTTTGGGACAGTCACGGCTTCTCCCATTGCCCTTTGTAAGTTGTGGCTCTGTTGTCATTGGGCAAGTGCCGGCCAGTGTCATTTTGCCCGATCCTGGCCCCAGGAAAACCACACCCCAAGCCAGACCTACCACTGGGCCTCTGCTCTCTCTGAGAGGGATCGTGACAAACTACCTACCTCACCGAGGAGCTCAGGCCTTCCTCTATGGAAAATGGGAGAACTGAAGGATGATGAGTAGCTCCATGGCATGATTATATATTTATATTTAATGAGGGTGAGGTTTCCCATAAATGTTTGAGGAACAGGAGAGAGATGAACCCACAGCAAGGTAAGGTCTAAGGAGAAAACTCTGGGGCCACCAGCACTTTTTCCTTCAGAAAAGGAACCCAGAATAAATGCACAGAGAGAAGAGGAACCAGGGGTGGTACTGAGGAAGGAAGGGAAGAAAGAGTTTTAAGGCGAGGGGGGTGATGCCCGGCTTCAGAGGTCAAGTATAAAGGAGACATAAAATTTTCATCTCTCAGGTCCCCCTAAAAGATAATGGGGAAGTTAATGCCCATCTCAGCAGGTTGTGGTGGGTATTAAATAACATTTACAAAGCGCTCCGAACACACCCTGACACAGGGTAGCTTCTTATATCCTTGTTGAAAAGTTCTTGATGCTATTCTGGAGCTTTGGATGTAGGTATCCTTCAAAATATAGAGGCAAACAATTTAATATGAATAATAAGGAAAATAAATAATATATTTGTAAAAAGCTATCTTTCCGTCATAGGGTGTCATAGTTTTTTCAGCAGTGTGTGAGCACATACAAGGAGTGAAGCACATATAGCCTGTGTAGGAAAGTCACAGAGATTACTATTTGAGGGGTTTCCGGAAGGGCTGAATCAACACCGATGGCCAAGAACAAGAATGACAATGTGTCTTGTGAGAAACATATGTTTGATAGAATTTATTAACTTTCTTGGTCAGTAGAGGTAAGAGTAATGCCTAGTCCATAGCTTCAGCGACCTTTAATATGTACCATTTAAGAAACAGAATGATAGTTGACTTGGACACATACTCTGGGGAGCAAGTGATGCTTTTACGGTGCTGCTTATTTCATGACCATGTATCTCCAACTTCCTAGTATTGTTACCTTTGCACTTTGCCAATTTTCAAACAACCATTGTCTTTATTTGACGTAACTATCTATTCCTGTTTCTGCTATTTGTGTATAATAATATATAAACAGGGTGATTATAAAAATGTCTAACAACCAATAGGATATAGGTATTTGCTACTCAGAATGATTGCTGGTTTTCTTTTAAATGTTTAACTCTTTATTTGAGAGAAAGAGAGAGAGAGAGAGAGCTGGGGAGGGGCAGAGAGAGAGAGGAGAGAGAGAATACCAAGCAGGCTCCACACTGCTGGTGCAGAGCCTGATGTGGGCCTCGAACTCATGAACCGTGAGATCATGACCTGAGCTGAAATGAAGAGTCGGATGCTTACCAACTGAGCCACTCAGGTGCCCCAGAATGATTGCTGTTCATAGTATTGGAGCAGATCCCAGAGGCCCCAGGCATCTGGATCACAGGAAGGTTCAGAGGTCCCAGAGCAGAGGCAGAGTGGTTCCACAGTCCAGGCTAAGAACACAAGGACACTATGGCAGTTCAGGCTCTGGGGCTCAAGGTCATGGCTTGGGAAGTGTGTCAGTATTTTAACAACCAGTATAGCCGTGGTGGTTGTACTAGCTGAATATCATGGATGCTAGTAGGTAGGTTGAAATTACTAGGTCTCCAATTTTCTACTGGTTGATCCTCTCAGTAGCATTGGGAATTTAGGAAAGCAAGCTGAATTTATTTATTTTGCTAGTATTGCCATCAAACATTGACTGCATTACTGGAAATAGACCATTACGTTAGGGAGAAGATGAGCCCCTTAAAAAACTATAGAGATTCTTTTCTACTGGACATAGTTGTATTCAGCTGCTTTGTCCTACCTGCCATATTATGAAATCTTGGAGATCAAAGGCGCATACATCTTGGTCACCTCAGTGTTTTAAACATCTAACACGGAGCTAGGCACATAGACAGTGATCAACAAAAGTTTGGGAATGAATGAACAAGCTTGGTTTTGATTCCTTCAGGCTCCAGAGCTAGTTGAAAACTTGATGAGCCGTTTTCCATTCCCTTCAAGTAAGTATGTTTGACCCCTTTTAGTCTTTTGGCTTCCCTGCCAGGATGCTGAGGTGGCCTTTGTGCATAACAACTAGCTTCTTCTTGGGAAGAGCTTGCCCACACTTGCTTACCAGTGCAGAGTGCAGAGTGGCTTTCTTCAAAGTATTTTGGAGTGTGCCCAGCCCCAAAGTGCGTCCCAGAGAAAAAGCACTTGGGGCTTAAATAATTCCATCTCATAAGAGAAGGAAAAGAGACAGGTATGCAAATGTGATCAGACAGAATTAAAATTAAATTAAAGAATGGAGAGAGGGGCAGCAGGGCATCCTTGCATATTCAGAGGTGAGAAAAAAATACATAAGCAATTGGCAGCTAATGAGAAGAGAGATGATCAAGGCTAGGCAAGGAAGCCAGGGGTAAGGAGGTGCAGGGAACAGGGAACCACATCTCAGAGGTGTTTATCTTCAGTGGAAGCAGATTTTCCTGGGCTACGCAGCATGAATTTTTATCACGCCTCTCTATTCATCTCTCCTCAACTTCAATCAGTTCACTCCTATTAGGCAAACAACTTCTTGATGTCGAAATCAGCGTGCACTGCTAGCTCTCCAGTCGCGAGGCAAAATTCAAAGGGTGGCAGTTTCACTGGGAGAGGAAGAAAGAGAGAAAGACACCAGACCAACTCAAAGCTTCCGTTCAGCCAAACCCAACATCTTTTTGTCACTTTTCATCGCTTCAAAACCCACACATTCCCAGACAGAATCAAAAACCCGGCTCGAACGGCTCACCGTTCCTGCATGTAGACTGTGAATCTCATTTCAGAGTTGGAATGCATCCTTCCACCGGGGAGGGGGAGATGTTCCTGCAGCAGAAGATGATTGATTTTTAATGACTTAGGGTCCAAATTATACCTGTTCTCTTCCCGTGAAAGGGAAACAAAACTGAAGTAGTGAGACCCTCCCTGTAGGAGGCACCTGATGAAAATTCGCCCATGTCTGCTGGCTTTTGGGAGCTCAGGATAGCAAGGCCCTCCGTGACTTCACCTGATGACGCAGCTCTTGTTGCGCTGCCATAATGGGCAAGTGCGGATAGTTGAGGGGGCAGGAGAGTGACACCAATCACGACCTATTGCCTGGCAGGGAGGTGGACGAGACATGCGTCCCCCTGGAATTTTGCTGTGATTCAGCATTGTTTCACTTAGCGGTGCCTCATTGTCTCTCAATCTCACACTCCTGCAAAATGCCTGGTGCTAATTATGAATGCTAGAAACCCACCATTTCCTAGGGATTAATTAACAATGAGATGATAGGGAAGTCTTGAGTAGCCTGGCTAGAGAGGGCAGTGAGAGGGTCAGGGCCGACCTTGATAACTAAGGAATCAGAGTTGAGGGAAGGGGTGCAGGGACCCAGGGTATAGTCATAATGACTTACCATTTGGAATTTATCCCTTGGCCCCATACCTCTGAGAACTTGAAAAGGTGAATCTGAAAGCCAAATTTTCAGTTTAATACTGATATACAGAGTGCTTGTTTTCTTATTTTGCAAAAACAAATTTCCATGGAAATAGAGTGGCAGATTACCTTTATAGCCTCTAGTTAAAAAAAAAAAAAAAAAAAAAGCCCCTCCTGTGCTGACAGCATAGAGCCTGCTTGGGATTCTCTCTCTCCCTCCCTCTCTGGCCCTCCCCCGCTCCCTCTCTCTCTCTCTCTCCCTCTCTTTCAAAATAAATAATAATTTTAAATAATAGCACCTCAAATCTTCTCTATTTCCTTTTTACACAATTGTCAAAGGTAACGTGTTCTGGGCATTGCCACCACAGGGTTTGTGACTGTTTTCTCTAACCTTAGTTGAGTCCTCAGCCTCAGTTGGCCTCCTAGTTTTTCTTTGATCTCCCTCGTCAGCAGCCAGACAGCGTGCACTCTTTCCCTCACCGCCTAAATCTCCAGCATTATCTCCAACCCGTTCATCTTTCCATCCACGTGATGGTCCATCCGCCCATCTCTTCATGCTTTCCAAGTGTCATCCCAAAGACATGTCAAGACATCTTATGAAACACGTGTCTTATAACAGAAAAGGAACAAAGAAAGACAAAGAGAAAATGCCAAAAGGAAGCCCAACATGAAGTGGCCCAGCCATGGCCATCAGACTCTCCCTACGTGACCCATGGTCCTATTTCTTGTTGAGATGGCCAAGCATCTAGAGACTGCTGCCCCGGTGTGAGAGGCACAAATGCTTTGAAAACATATGGCCAGATACCCTCACCCTTTGTACATTCTCAAACATTGCTTTGTCACCTAGAATTAAACTGTTCCATTATTGACTTATTTTCATACACTGGCTTTATACTTAAAAGCCTATGGACTCTCAAAAAGTGGCATTTTCTTGGCCCCAAATAACATCGTCCCCAGGACCCCTTGGCAAGACCTCCTCTTTTCCTGCTAACTTGACATCGGTTGACTCTGCAGTAGGTATGCTGAATCAAAATCACTTATATCAGCAGCGCCGTTCCTTCCACGGCCAGAATCTTGAACCACATCTTCTCAAGTTTGGTAAGAATGAACTTACTCAAATTTCAGTGACTTTTTCACCCATTTACTCTGTTCTCACCGATCAAGGCATGAGCATTAAAGAGGCTCTTTATAAATTAGCTAACCAGGGTGGTTGCCCTGTATTTAGACGTCTAATGGTACAAGAAAATACTTGTACATTGTTGAATCTTCTTGAGACGATGATCGGAGCTCAACTCCTGTTCAGTAGGTCACATCAGGGCGAGACTGTGCCTGGGGCAGAATAAAGCCAGTTTCCCTCCATCCATAAGGAAGACTCACAGAGAGCAGGACTGGGCTGGCAGTCGGTGCGCCTCACTTGGGGCTTCCCACAACGGGGCCCCCTTATGGTCGGGCCTACGACTGAGCCCCACGACGGCTGTGACGGCTCTGGTGTGTCCTTCTCCTCGGCTCACCAGGCAGCCACTGCCCGCCCACCTGCCAGGTGCAGAGAAAACTCCCCACATCAAATGGAAGGTTTTAGAAGAGAGGAATGGCGGGTGGTGGGAAAGACTCAAAACCCGGCTGCCTGCGATCAGGCTGCTACGACACAATGATCACAGAAGGGGAAGTTTGAACAACACACATTTATTTCTCACAGTTCTTGACGCTGGGAGGACTCCAGTCAAGGTGCGGGCAGAGTCAGTGTCATGGTGAGTCAACTGCCTTCTCATTATGTCCTCACATGGCCTCTCCTTAGCTCCTGCATGCAAAGGAGGAAGGAGGGAGGAAGGCAGAGGAATGAGGTGGAATTTTGTGTCTCTTCCTCTTTTTATAAGGACATCGATTCCCATCACAGGGGTCCTAGCCTCGTGACCTCACTTCACCTTACCCTAACCATCTCCCCAAAGGCCCATCTCCAAATACCATTCAACATAGGAATTTGAGGGAGATGCAAACATTCAGCCGAGCGCACCAGCTTTGTCCTCCCTCCTTTCTGTGACGAGAGCCTCAGAAACTTCCCGAGCGCCCGTGGGGAGGCTCGTAGCAAACAGGGTCCAGAGTGGCCGGCCACAACCACAGCACGGTCAAAGACATTATGAGGGGAACACTGCCTGCTGGCAGTTCCCGTGAACCCTTGACAACCTCCACTAGCCACAGCACACTTGCTCCGTCCTCCTTTTCCCTCAATATTTCTCGGTCTATTTGGTTGACAACTTGAAATGCGTGGCTCTCTGGGAGCCCTCCCCCGCCCCGACTGTGTGTTTGAGTTTTATGCCCCATTGGTCAGGGATACAAAATTGGAAATTGCCTGTGTGCCTGCAGACCAGAGGGTCACTGCCAGAGAAGCGGGGGGGGGGGGGGGTCTTCCGCCGGGAGAATGGAGGCGGGGTGTTTTGATCGAGAGTGAAGGGGTCATTTCAGGGGAGAAAGGGATAGGACAGAGGTCTGTGGTTTCAATGGCCCTGCTCCCAGCCCTCGCGGCATTTTGCAGACCTTGCTGAGGAGGAAGAATGAGCCCTCCTGGCTCAGTAAAGTGCAGAAAAGGATCCCATCCATCTCGTGGTGCTGCGTCTTGTTTGCCTCTATCTCCTGAGCCAAGATTTTCCAGTGCATTCTTATCGGCGCCCAGATTTCTTGTAATGGACTGACAATGGATCAGGAACTTCAGATGAAAGTCTTAGACATCTGTTACGGGAGCCAAAGCAGCCACACAACTGAGCCACAGACACTTAACTAAGTGACGCTGTCTGTTCACTTGATGCTTTGGATCCGTGTCCTTTCAAACAGTCACACTTAACTGGATTGCATCCCCAAGGCTGAGTTGTGAGCCAGCGTGACCCAGGAAAGACACCAGACAGAGGAGGCAGTGGGGCGTCTGGGGGACGGTACTTTGGGCTAATTGGCCCAACAGCCAGAGGTCAGCTCTCCTTCTCGGCTTTCAACTTCGACCGGCTCTGGAAGTCCCGCGGTGCCTCCACGTCACCTGAGCCTCTCGTCTCTCTGGTGGTTTTGTCAGTTCTGGTGTTCCGGGTGTGGCACAATTAGAGGAGAAATTTGTGAACTCTGCAATTCACTGTTTCCTTTGTTCTAGCAAAAGTGTAATTTGGGGATGTGCGTGGGCAACTTGCATAGTACAGCCGCGGGTAGGTGCTTATGGTGTAACAGGGCCAATTAGAGGAGAGCCGTGGACCTGGTACGCAAGAATTTAAGGCTCCCTGGCACGGGTGACCTTTTCTAAAGGAGCCAGTGCTGCCCTTTCATCAGGTGCCAGGCGTACAGACCGAGGCGAGATTCCAGCACGGTGAATCACACCTGGATGGGAGCTGCAGCCCCAGCCTGGGTCACAAGTTGAATGGCCCACTGGGGAATTTAGAAATCAGAATTTAAAATTTAGAATTAATCCCAGGCCACACAGGCTTCAGGACCTAGCAGGAGCCGGAAGTTAGGGGTTTCGAGATAAATGTATAGAAAGCCTTATTTCCGATGTCAAATAAATACACACATATTAACAAACGTGTGTGTGCGGATAGGTAGCAATGCCTCTGTCTAAGCTGTGCAGCTCATATTCAATATTCAGATGTGTGATCGTCGCACCGCTTTTCCAGTGCGAATGAGAAACAAGAGTCGTGTGTTAGTCGTGCATCTGATAGTATCACCTGCAAGCGTTCACAGACCAAACATTGCAGCAAACCCCAAGGAGGAAACGTGGAACTATTGACTGTGGCACGTGTCACAGAGAGAGGACTCTGGTTTAATGGAGCAAAGAAGGCCTCTGAATATAGCAAAGACACAAATGGGAGGTATCTGGGGGGGGCAGGGCAGAAAGAAATGTTAGCGACAGCAAAACGTCATGTGCATCTGTGGCCGTCGCCCGGGGCACGGGGGAGAAGACGACTAAGGCTTGAGAGCAAGCAGGGCAGGTCCACGAGCCCCGAAGCAGCCTGAATGCAGTGGTTGGAGCCCAGCCCAGGGAGGTTGGCAGTGAGGACAAAGCACCCCCCCCCATCCCCGGGAGCCACGAGAACCGAGAAGGCGAGCTGCAACATGGAAGGAGCTAGACGGAAAGTCTCTCCAAAGCTTCAGCCACAGAAAAGCCAGCTTCCAGGTGCCCGCAAGATGGAAAATCTGGCAGCATTGTTGCAAAGACGTTTGCCAACTTCAAATATCAACCACTGACTTCCTGTTGTTTAATGTTAATTAAAGCTGTTAATATCACCCACCGGTAGAGACTTCCTGTCTTCTATTTCAGATATTTGCCAGGAGGGCTGACAGAAGAGGTAACAGGAAGAGGGCAGTCGGGCAGCACTACACAGGGTCGACTATACAGGGAGATCCACACGTGGCTCCACCCGCAGACGTGTTAGAAGTGGCCCCCCCTCCCAGGCTGGTAGTGTGCCGATGCCTCTGTTTCCAGGGGCCTGGCCTCCTGCCCAGCAGATGGGTCGCCTGGGAACCTCCTTCCTAGCAGGGCGCTGTCTACAGTCAGCCTTTTGTCCTGAGTGCTGATTCCACTCTGGTATTGACCCTCTCTGTGCCCTCAAGCTAGCTTTTAAATTTCTGGTTCTAAATTGTGTTCTACAGTTCACACACATGGAGGAATAATAATGGCATTGTTGGAAACCAGCCGTGATTTTTAATCAGGGAGCAACCCAGAGGTTCTCGGAGGAACTGTTTTCGTTTGTTGGTTTTCTCCCGATTGAAATCAAATGATCAAAGAAAAAAAAAAATGCCTCTATACTTTGGTTTCCTTTGAGTCATTAACTGGATATACCATGATAAGATGCTTCACCAACCATTCGCAGTGGTGGCAAAAGAGAGAGTGGGATGGGGCTGCTATCGGTGGAAAGTCCAGCCCCATCAGGCACGGCCCGGGTTTGCAGAGGCCAGGCCAAGGGGGGAGGGAACTTGGTGTCGTGGGGGGTGGGGAGCAGGGGGCGCGGTGCACCTTCGGACGAAGCTTACTTTTCTCAGCTAGAAAATGAGCAGTGTAGCTTCCATTCATGTACCAGTCACTTCTCACATCTGATCTTTATCCACTGCTCACGGTCCAGTGACGAGGAATGCAGGGCAGGTGAGAAATGAGGCCAAGAGGGCGTTGGGTCACACTGGAGATGGGGTCAGGCCAGGAGTGGTGGAGACCGTGCCAGCCACGGACGTAGGGATGATGATGATGATGACGGTAGTAATTAACATGCATGTAGTCCTTGACCATCCCCAGAGCCACTGCCTGCCTTTTTCTCATCACAAACTGGAGGACTCATCTGCAGTAATGTTTGGGACACTGAGTTGGGAGGCAGAATACCTTAGGGGCTGGATTGGCTCAGCTACGATATGCAGAGCCGGGTACAAACCAGCAAATTTATTTTATTTTCACAGGGAAAACATACCACAATTGGCATCAGATTCGAGCGCCTGGGATCTGGGGGGAGACGACGATGATGCACATGGCCCTTGCCTTCCATAACATCACATTTAAGCAGAGGGAAGAATCACACGTGCCTATAACCCCCAAGAAAGCGAGAGACGAGAAATGACAGGAAACCTGACCCAGTGCATAGTAGGGAGGCCGGAGGGAGCAGAGATGGCTAGGGGTAATTGAGGAAGGCTTTCGGAGGTGGAATTTGAATCAGTTTGGGGATGGATGGGTTGGATTTCAATAGGAGGTGGACGACAGTTATTCTGGGGAGAGAAAATGCCTTGAGCAAAGGCAGAGAAGAGAAAAACATGAGCCAGTGGAGGGAATCATGGGTGACCCAGGTAGGAGCTGGCAGAGGGCATGGGAAAGTGGGTTCGGAGTAAAGGCTGAAAAGGGAGGCAGTTGGTCCAATTGCAAAGGGTCTTGGAGACGGAGGCAGATGCTATTATTATCCTATTTTACAGATGAGAAAACTGAGGCAGAGAGAGGACACCGTCCTAAAGCCAGGAAATGAATCTGCGTGGCCTGGCTGTGGAAGCCATCCTCAAACGCACATACTAGGGCTCTTATCCGGGTGCTGGAAAACCCTTCCTTGTCGTTAGCTTCCCCAGAGCGTGGTGAGGTCTCCTCTTTACCTCACAGGGTGGTGAGCTCAGTATCTGCTTTTGGCTGCAGCAGACCCCAACCCAAGTGGGCTTAAACAAAGAGGAAGGTATAACCTCACAAAACAAGAAGCCCAAAAGTTAGACAAGAGCCGTCACTGGTAAATGCAGCAGCTCAACAGTAATTTGGAGACCTAGGGTTTCCCTTCACTCCACTCATGGGCCACCCTCTCGGGTCAGCTTTACCCCCTGCCTCGTTACCTTCTCAGTCTCAGCTCAAGCGCCCCCTATTCAGGGCAGCCTTTCTGACGCTCTCCCGGCCGAGGCAACACTGCTTCCCTAGGCTCCTCCTATGTGTGCACATGGGTCTCCTCCCGGTCGCCCAGCTGCCCTTTCCCTTATTATCGGATCCTTTCAGCCCTCCTGGTTCAACCCCAGGCTCTGTGAGGGAAGGAGCTCTGTGGATTTTTGTTCACTCTTGTGTCCCTAGTGCCTGCCACTTAAATACTTGTCAGGTGAACAAATGATAGCTTTGTGTACTGCTTCGGAACTCACGAACTACAGTAAATATATAATATGGCAAATGACGAATTACGAGTTATTCTCCTACGGTGCCTTTTCCCTGAGGCAAATTGCTATTGGTTTCTTCCCCAAGAAAGCTTTCTCCTTGGGGCGCCTGGGTGGCTCAGTCAGATAAGCGCCTGACTCCAGATTTTGGTTCAGGTTACGATCTCATGGTTCATGAGTTCGGGCCTCGCATAAGGCTCTGTGCTCCCAGTGCAGAGCCCACTTGGGATCTTCTGTCTCCCTCTCTCTCTGCCCCTCCCCGGCTGTCTCCCTCTCTCTCTCAAAAATAAATAAACATAAAAAAAAGAAAAAAGCTTTCTCCTCTTTCCCCTTCCTGTAAAACCCACATTTTGTTCAGACATCTGAGCAACCCCCTGTTCTAGAGAGAGATTGTGATTATTCCACCACCGTGTGGCAATTGCGGTTGGCCCAGGGGGGCCCATGGCCTCAGCTGCCCAAGCAGACCAAAGGAGAGGACATATTCTCGTAGGTGAACAAGGCTATTGGTTGCCCCAGCAGCTGGTGACCATCTTGTAGCCAATGTCGTGCTAGCAGGTTTGGAAAAAATAGGGAGATATTTAGTGGGTAAAAGTGAACAGGATTCAATGATGTTTAGGGACATCGGATGAGCAAGAAGACAGTCTTAGGGAAGAATTCTCATTTCCCAGCTCGGACCTCTGGCTGGCGGCCCCAGTCATCGTGATGGAAAACGTTGGACAAACTGAGAGCCGTTCAGACCAGACTTTCACGCAACGCATGAAAGTGTGCCTGGTTGTGCGTGAGATTGCATTCCCCGTGGCAAGTGATTGTTGTGTCCCTAATAAGTGGTAGATAAATAATTCGGTGGATTTAACTGGCCTGCAGCATTTGTGAAGATCAGATAGTCTCACTTTGGTGGGGAAGTTGCCTTCTACCCTCGGAGCCGACAAAGCCTGCCTCGCCAGTAACCCTTGCTCCTGATCATGCCTCCGGTGGCTGCCTGTTTAAAGAGTTCATCCAGCAAGCTTCTTCAAAATGCATTTGAATCTTTGCAAGCCTCGGGCTGTTGGGCAGGGTGATGGCATCTCTGAGTGTCCTGGAAGGAGGGGACTTGTTACCCTTTTGTCTTTGAAAGGTAGGGGCATCTGCTCCCGCCATCCTGGTTAATAGGTTTCCAATTATTTGGGCAGATCTAAAATAATATTCCAGAGGCAGTGAAGAAGCAGCTGGGCGACATTACTTGTAATTGTTTAATATTGTTATCACATGTGCTTACAAGAAAAGCGAGGCAACCGGCCATCAATCAAGGGAGGGAATATTCATAGATGGTGATCACGGTGCCCGCGTTGGAATGTCATGGCAACCGTCCCGCGGTCCCGGGCTTGATTACTTCCTGCTGCAGCCCTGGTCGGAGCTGCGTTGCTTCATTAACTTTACTTTCTTCAACCTCATTTGTAAGAGGAAAGCTGGAAACAGCCCCACATCGGGCTTCATGCTCCCCTGCTCTGAAAATCTGATGTTACAAAACAAGCCGCGTTTCTTCTCTTCCTCTCTCTCCTTCTAATATGGTCTCTAATTGTATTCAGAGTCTCACAGGTCCTACTGTGACCACCAGGGAAGGACTCACCCAGAGGCGACAGAGAATTATACCCTCTCCACACCTGCCGTTTCACGGGTGGGGAAAAAGGGAGCCAGGACAGGAACATGCTGGTATTGGATAGAGTCCTGTTGGTGATCAGGTACCCCTGGGTTCAATCCTGCTCAGGTTGCTTACTGCCTCTTAGGACATTTGACTCCACCTGAGACTCCGTGTTCTCCTCTGCGAAATGGGGATGTTACCGCCCACCTTGCTGGGCTTTGGTGGGAACCACAGATCAAGCAACCATCACGGTACCTGGCACAGAGCAGGTGTTCAGCACGTATACATTGTAATAATTACCATATCTAAAGTCACAAAAGGAGTTTTCAGAGAAGTTGGAACTTAGATTCTGTCTCTCCGGAGTCTGATCTGACTAGACCACACTGCTCTGCTTGAGTAAAGAGGCCTCGGAGTCTCTTGGGTGAGGGCATTTGTAATATCTGCTCAGGACACAGTTTTACCATGAAACTCCAGAGACTGGCTTTGTCCGGGTCGCTGGGGGATACCGGTGTGGGTTGGTGGTCTTTGGGTCAAATATTTGCCCGATACCCCGCCCCCGCCGTGGCATTTGATAGAACCTCCATGCCCTCCTAAGGCACACTGGCAGAGTAAATGGGTTGTATGGCAAGTTGCAAATCAAATGGCCAGTCTGAAAGTCAACAGGGCCACCTAACACAAGCAAACGTCAGTGAGCGCTGAGCATGAGGAGGAGAAAACATGCCACACGAGGTGTAGGAACAACGACAGATACTTAAACTTCAGCCCCCAACAGCCTAGCGGCCTCTTCTGGAGCAGAGCTGGGGGTCCGGGGCAAGCCTACGCTCGTGGCGGCGCCCACGAACAGGGTGCCACAGACCCACCGCTGCTCCGCAGACCAGAGACGCTGCAGCCCCAGCTGCCTGCCTGCTGCGGGGGACAGGGCAAGAGCAATGCTGAAATCTGCCCCAGGTCAAGGGTGCTTTTACTCGATTTTAGCATTAGCTACCGTTGAATCGTGCAATGCTTTCTCTGCATTTTCTCATTGAATGCCGCAGCCTCCCTATGAAGCAGGAATGGTTATTTCCATTCGGCAAATGGAGACCACGAAGGTTAGAGACTAGGTCAAGTAATCTGCCCAGGAACAGAGCTGGTAGGTAGATGAGTGAGGATCGGAACCCGGTCTCTCTCCCTCTGAAGTCCACACGCGCACGTGCTAATCATGTAACAGCAGCAGCTACCCCTGACAGAGACCCATCCTGTGCCAGGAACACACTTTGCACGCATTAACATAGTGCTTATGACCACCTTATAAGGCAGATACCATTATGAGCATCGGCTCCATTTAGCGGATGAGGAAACGGAGGCACCAGGAAGTCAATTTGCTCAAGTTTGCGCAGCGAATGAACGGCAGAGCCAGGCTTCAAAGTCGGCGGAAATGGCTCCCAAGTGCACAGTTAGCCATGGAGCTAGTGGCTGTCACCACGTGGTCCCTGGAACTGCGGCGTGAACCTCCCCTCGGAACTTGTTGGAAATGCCGAGTCCCGTCGTCCCCCCAGAATACCCGGAATGAAGGCACCGAGCGGGCTAGCCTTGCCCTGTCACATCTGGTATTCTCTCTGGGGAGCGTGAGATGGTAGCTGAACCAAATTCTTGCTCTTCAGAGTGTGGTCTGTGAACAGACCCCTTGCGGGCTTGTTAGAGCTGCAGACTCTCCCAGACCTCCCGAGTCCGAATCCGTGCTTTCCTCAGACCCCCACATGATGTGTGGGATGTCATCATGGGGATGTCCCACGGCTTCCAAGATAGGGGGAGGGAGGAAAGTGACCTTCCCCAGTGTCAGATGAAGGGGCATCAGCCAGGAGACACAGTCCTTGGAGAAGAGGTGTGGATCCACTAAGGTACCAGTAGCTGCTGTGACAGATAAACTAAGTTTCCATGACATGACGTCCTGGGCACTTACTTCTGGTTCGTGTAAAATCAGATGAGTGGGGAGGGCTCTGCGCCCCCGGCGAACCAGAAGTGATGTCTGTTACTTCCCCCTCACCCTCCGCGGCCACCTCTACCTGCAAGGGAAGGTGGAAAACGTGGCCTCGCTGTGGGCTCAGGAAAACCGTTCGGTGACTCCACCACCGCTCCCTGGAAACTTTTAGCTCTCAGCCGTTCGTTTATCCACTCAACATAATACTGAATAACGAATTAGAGTCATGTATTCACCCATTCATTCTTTTCTTCACTCAACAAGCATTTGTTAATGCCTGATATGTGGAGGAACTTGGAGCAAAAGGGGGAGTAAAATTGTTCCTCTTCACAAAGGAGCCCCATGTCCAGAGGGGAGGATGAGCAGGGCGGTGACTGGAGACTGTGGGTTATTAATACGCAGCAGGGCTCTGAGAACGTAGGAGAGGGAATGAGCATCAGGTAGGGACATCAGGGAAGGCTTCCTGGAGGAAGTAACCCTGACCTGAGCTTAGACAGACGGGAGGAATAAAGCAGGCAGAGTGCAGTTGGAAACCTCGAGCCTGCAGAGCAAGCCCTTGCATGAGGTGGCAAGGGGTTTTCGTTCGGGAGGCAAAGATACCATCCGGCTGAGGGCTGGGATCAGAGCACGATAAGGGATAGGCAGGAATACAATTCAAAGTGGCTCAGTGGCCCGTCTCCTGGGACATGGGGGGAAAGTGGACCCATGGTCTGGCCCGTGCTTGGAAAGAAAGGATGCAGATAGTTCTGTCCACACACGTGCATGGTGCCCAGGCGCCTAGAAGATAATACACACCTTCCCGTGAGTTCCTCACTGAGATGCCCGTCATAACCCTGCAAGAATGGAGGCGCAAGCTGCTTTAAATTACCCCGCATTTTATATTCCTGGAACAGCTGTCACCTGCCTTGCCCCGGGGACCTCATTACCTAAAGAGGGATATGCAGATTTCACGCTTCCTCCGAACCTTGGGTAGTGCTGGGCTTTCTGAAAAGCCGGAAGCTATACCCTCCACCAAACTGTCAGCCCAAAATATGTCCCTTAGAAGGGCCGTGGGACAGGGAACAAAGTTCTGTCCTTCATAATTAAGGCGTGATTAATAACTTAATCAGAACAGAGAGCGGCCCACGCGATGTCGCCTCCCCTCATTTGTTGGGCGACGAACCCCCATTAATCACAGGACGTGCCGAATGTAAAAGAGACAGGTTGATTTGAAGCCTAGCGTTGGGGTAACCTCGCCACCACTCCCTGATCTGCTTCAGAAGCGCTGCCGATATATCGCAACAAGCATCACTGTCACTGGCCCAGCCTCTTCCTGAAGAGCATTTTGGGCAAGGGAATGCAAAATCTGCGTGTCAGGGAAGCGTGCTCCGCCCCACCTCCTCCCCCTGTGGGTCCTGAAAACTGCTTCACAGCAAATGCACCAGCGAGGAAGTTCCCCGGGGTGCAGTCCCACCCAAGGGACCTGGAGCCCTGCCCTCGCTGACAACTGTCCCCCGCAGAGTGCAGGTGCTACCACTGCAGGATCAAGTCTTGTTGCAAAGGATCTTCCCTTCCTCTCCGAAAGACAAAGACGGTCCTGCAGAGAAGCCTGTAACCTTGGTGTCAGCGGGGGTGAGAATGAGCCCTCCTCTGCCACATCTGTCACAGCCCTCACGGCCTTGCCCTGGCTGCTGGCAGTCAGCACCTGTGTCCCTGAGCCCTCTCACGGCCACCTCCCTGAGCAGCACGCCCAACTGGAAACCAAGACCTCCTGCAACAAAAGACCACTCAGTCGGCTGGGGTACTTAGTTCCTTGCTACAGAAACACATCCGCAAGAAGGAAGTTTGTTAAAAGCGAGGTCACTCAGGAGGTTGGTGAATTTCCAGAGAACCCAGCCAGAGGATCGCTGGGTTTCAGGGTTACGGGAAAGAAGCCCCAAATCCCACCACCAGACGAGTCCCTTGAGGGGACCGCTGCCTTCCCACCAAGCCCGGATCCTGCAGCTTGCACCCCAGATGTGCTAACCCTGGGTACCACACATCCTCCCTAGGTTTCCCCAGGGCCACACACTCTGCCACTGTGGTGCCCCTAGGGATGCCTCTTGGTGCCCAGGACTCCTCGACCCCAGCGCCTGACTCCAGGTCGGAGGTCCCTGCACATGCCCAGGTCCGGGGCCCACACCCGACAACAGGAGGCTGGGAAGGCCAGTGAGTGCCATGGATTTTCAGCTTGTGTAGTGGGAAATTACCTCTGGCCCACCAAGACTCATCCGGTGGGCTTGCCCCAAACAGGAAGGAGGTTAGTTGTTGGGCTTTTTCTCTTTCATGCTTCTGTGGGGTGAAATGAGGCTTAAACATATCAACACTGGGGTGGCTTATAACATTATCCACAACAGGCAGTTAATGCTGTCAGATTCTGACAATGGGCCCATTGTCCAACCCTCCAGCCACCTCCCCAAAGTCTTAGCTTGTACACATCTGCGGTCCTTCCTCCTGCCTCCCTGCTAACAGGCGCTGGTGGCCTCCAACGCTCTGGGCGTTCCGAGGAAGAAGGACCTAGGAGTTTTGATTCTATTTGACTCACGGTGCAAGTTCTTTTGGTTCCTTTTCTCTTTGCAGTCTCTCTACTTTTTTGGTTTGCTGCCCCAAAAGGGCCTTATCTCTCTCAAGATCACCACTTATAGCATCACGTAGACTATATCGAGGGCCAATAATTTCTTGGATGCGTGTTAAAATTCACGTTCCTGGGTCCTAGATCCAGAGATTGTGGTGTAGCAGGTGCTCAAAGTTTAAGTGCTTAGAGAATTCGCTAGCTCTCCTTATGCTGTCATCTCACAAGGAACTGCACTCACCACTAACTGCTTGAGTATTTGGGGCACCTGTCCTCACCCCAGATTCTAGACAGATCACACATCCGCAGCCAAGGAAACGCATCGCAGCTGTCCTAGACTTCCGGGTTACCCTCATGTGCTCCCGTGAGTCACAAGGATGTTGGGGATGAGTCAAGGTCTCCACGGCATCCATAGGTGTTCGCACGATTCTCAGATAGCCGCTACCTCCTCAAACTCTCCTGTATTTCCTTCTATCCTCCCCTTCTCCAGGATGACCAGCCTGTCTTGCTTTCCGTTAACTTCAGCCTTTACTTGGCAATGCTGGCTTCTTGACGGGATCTCCTTTCTCTGGCCCCACTGGGTAGAAGGGAGGTGCTCATTGCCTGATGCCCTGAGAACATGGAGCTCAACCAAGTAGGCTGCTTAAATTCTAAGTTAGAGTCTCAGACACCCAGAGTCACTGCAGCCCCCGTGGCATGAGAAGAAGTTCCCATCACCTTCAGAAAATGGGACTTCTGCTTCCTCAGGTGTGGGGGCAGTGGCCCCCACGATAAGGAAGCCAGCGGACTGTCACTGGGACAATGTCATAAAAAGATTCATCTTCATAGCTAGGGCTACCTCCTTTGAGCGTAAGCGTCTTTCATTCATTCGTTCAGCCAATATGGCTTACGGGCCTTCTGTGTGCAAGGCCCTGTTCAGGCCCTGCCTTATAATGGACTCATGACTTCTCTTGGGGTGCCGGAAAGGAGCCCACGTGAGTCTAGGCCTTGTAAGAAGCAGATGCCAAGACCGAGTTTACACAGCAAGGATTTTATTAGGGGAATTACCCGCATGAAAGGAGATAGGGAGAAACTGCGAGAGACTGAGAGAGCCCTTCTCCAAAGGCCAAGTAAGTCTGACCTTGAGTGAAGGGGAGGGCACGCAGTGGTCTGAATGTTTGTGTCCCCCCTCCCCCTGTTCAAAATTCATATGCTAAAATTCTCCCTGTGTAAGGATAGTAGAAGGTGGAGCCTTTGGGAGGTAATTGAGTCAAGAGGGTAGAGCCCTCATGTATGGGATTAGTACCTTATAAATGAGGCTCCTGAGTGACCCCCAGCCCCGTCCACCATGTGGGACTACAAGGAGAAGTCCGTGACCCAGAAGAGGCTCTTCACCCGGCCATGCTGGCATCCTGATCTCAGGCTTTCAGCCCCCAAAACTGTGAGACGAAAACATCTGCCGTTCAGTTTGGGTGGAAGCATCCTGAACTGTTTTGCAGACATGCAGTGCCTAAGCCACGGTGAGCACTGGTGCCCAGACTGGCCGTAAGAGAGTACAGCGTCACCCAGCAACGGGTCCCTGTTACTGTCTGCACTGCACTCGGTCACTGGGGGGGAACAGCCTGCACGAGGTGAGGCCTCAGCGCATGCGCAGCAAGGGACTTCGACGGCCCAGCAGACGGCCCCCCATCATCTGTGCTCTTGGCTGTAGGGGGTCTGCCGGGCGCACTCTCCTGACGGCCCCAGGGCCATGCTTTTAACCAAAACCAGAATGAGGAAGGGAGCCCGAGGAAACTTTGGCATGAAGTCGGATCTAATGAGAGAGCAATTGCATCCACGTTCCTGAGGTGGCTTAGGTCGGCTTGGCCAATAGCCACTACCTACCTTCTAAAGACCGGGAATAATTTACGGCAGGTGGCTATAAACCGTGCCAGGCGCTGGTCTGAGTTCACCCTCATATTTATGGGGGAAGGGTGAGCTGGACAAATGTTTTTAGGAGATGGCCTTTGTTTACTGCTTGTTTACAAGGCTGCAGTAAATGGGGCTTTTTCACGGTGAGGAAGCTGGGTTCGAGGACCCCCAGGCTTCCTTCTGTCTCAGGATCCCGCCATCTGAGGCTCCCTTTTACCCATCTGCCACTGGGGCTTCTCACAGCATCACAGCGGTGTGGATCCCGTTATTGGGGTAATTCTCAACATGAGCTTTCAGCGGAGATAGAACACACAGGGGTGTAACTCCTGATGAAGTGTGTTCAGCCCGCCGGTTCCAGCGGGTCCAATTTGATCTTGACAGAGACACGGACATGCAAAAACCACCCACGATGTGCATCCTTACCTTGAATCTGAGGCGAAAAGCAAGCTGTCACGGCAGTGTTTTGGGTCTTCCTAATGGATGCCGCACACGTTTCTGGGGTGAAACATGTCCCTGCTTTCCTGTGTCGGCTCTGCTTCCTAATAGGACAGAGCAATGAGGCAGGGCATGAAATTTTCATAACCAACCCCTGCATTTACATGCACGAAAGCAGTGCTCGCCTGGGGAGACAAACAGCCAAGTCTCCGAGATCTAAAGTGATTCTGAATACTGGTGCCGTTTTCCTGGTGCTTTGAAATCGATAAGTGCGGATAACATTCACAAAATAATTTCTTCAGTCTTTCATTCGAAGATATTTATTGAGTGTCTGTTGTGGGCAAGGTATTTCCTTTTTTTTTTTTTTTAAGAGACTATGGTATAGCCAGAGATGCCGATAGACAGTGGGCTGGGGTTCGGGGGAATTTTATATCGATTTCTGTGGGTGTGGTAGAGGAGAGAAAAGTCATAGAAGCAACACCTTAGTCTGCGGTAGGAGGACTGGAAGGTTCATCACAGTACATCTAACTAGGTAAAACAGTAATTATTTGTGATTTTTCCTACGTAGTTTGTGGCTTTATGAGGGCTGCGAGGTAAGCTACAAACAGACCGATCAAAAACGGGTTGGGACCTTTGTATATGCAGCGATCAAGGCGCAGCCAGCTACGCCCAGGCCTGCGTGTGCCGTTCGGCACAGCGGCCACTCACACGCGCGGCTGAGGTACACTGCAAAGTGCTTCATCTGAACTAAGGGGCTTTAAGTAAAAACTGCACCCTGGATTTCCAGACGGAGCTGCTGTAGACTATAAGCCTCCCGGAGACAGGTTCTCATACTGTAGCCCCAGAACCCAGCACGATTCCTGGGACGTGCAAGGTGGTCTAAGATGTTTGCCGGGTGGGTGAGTGCATGAGTCAAGTACACGTCAAGACTGTCACAGGCAGGTAGGTAGGTGATTATTTATCATCTCCCTCTGCACCCACTCGTTCTCCTTCCGTAGTTCCTTCGTGCCTTCTGACCAGTGCTTTCAGAGGTCTTCCTAAGGCATCAGTGTGCAGATGACATCACAGGTCCTGTGCTAATCGTGGCAGCTTCCAGGGGGCGCTGGTAAGCCCAGACGGCGGCCAGTGGATCTGTGGCATTCAGAGACTCTCTGAAGGGGCCTTGACTCTGTATATTCAGATTTCCCTCCCCGCTTTCTTACCTCTTATATTTCTCAAAAATTTTAGTCGACGCAAAGAAGTATGTGGTTATCCTTTCTTCCAGCTGATAGTTCTATGACCGTTGTTCCCGCTTGGAAACATTCCTCTGGCTGCTCCCTCGTGGTCCGTGGTCATTCCTTCTGCTCTTTGTGGATCTGTTTCCCTAAAGAACAGGTTATAAATAGATAAGGACTAAGGAAACAAAAATGGGCTGTTTAGAATTGCATCTAAAAATAAGAATAAACCAGTTCCAAGCGAGGGCTTGAGGAGTCCCCCTGTAGACAGTCTTTGGAGCACGGATTTAGGCTACTTCTGTTGGTTATTATCACTAGTCCCCGGCTGTGTTTGAGGTGTGTGTGTTTCCAGAGAAGTGAGCTCTGAAAAGTGAGGTTAAGGAGTATCCAGGATAATGCCATATGTGGAAAGTTACAAGCAACTGGGGCAAGGTCAAGATAGTACTTGGCCGGGGAACTCAGATTTACCCAACCACACCTCCAAATGAGCATCTCTAGGAAAAGATATGCACAGAGAGCCAAGGACAAAGAAGGAATATGTCACTGCCAGTGGGGCTGTGCTCTCCTGTCCCACTGCAGAGCTCTAGTAAGCTGAGTCACCTGCCTCAGAGGACTCTTGTACTCAAGCCAGGCTGCTGTGAGTGGTGTCGGACGGAAGCCAGTCCGGAAAATGCTCTCAAAATCTGACCTCCATCTTGGAGAGCGGGACCCGGCTTGTGGCAGCCCAGAGCTCACGCACAGAGAGAAGAGCCGAAGCAAAGAAAGAGGGAGAAAGGGGAGCAAATCTCCCCAAGGCTGAGGGGAGCTGAATCTTTGTTAGGACACACAGTAGGCAATGGGCAGGGGTTAACTTTCAGAGAAGCCACGGGGACAAGACAACATGTCCCAAGGACACCATACCCAAGCATGCTGTACCTTTGAAGGCACCGCCTGCTGAGACTGTAGCCCAGTCCACACTCTGGAGTCTGGCTAACCCATAGTAGCCCTCAGCATCCTTGGAGATAGGATGAGTTGGGGGCTATGTGGGGTACAGAAGAACAGACCTTCTTGACCCCAGAGGTCAAGGACGTCTGACTCCCAGACTATTCAGCTAAGAAAGAAGGGTGATTTCTTCAATTATAGAAACCTGCTGAAAAAGAAGAAAAACTAGCATATATATATATTTATATATATTATATATATTATATATATATTAGAAATATATATTAGAATATATATTCGAATAATATATATTAGAATATATATTAGAAATTAGAATTTCTAATGAGGGCTTTACTAATTAGTCTTTGATTTGGATCATTTGAAGGAAAGGCAACAAATGATTTCTGAAAATGGGTTTCTTACGTATAGTTGTATTTTTTTTTAAAAAGGCACATATTTTTAAAGGAACATTTTATTCAATAATGATGGCAAATGGGATGAAAATCAATGCACCTCCCTCACAGCACCCTTTGAGCTGGTTTTCCCTGAACGTATCGCCGAACATAAGTGTCATTAAAAGGGCTAAGTACAAATCTATACGGATATGCGAGCTCCTCTCCCCCTCCGCCTCCCCTCCGCCACGACAGGCCATCCATGGCCGCCCTCTTGGTGTGTATTTCACAATTAGCACGCACTTACACAGACCCACTACTTAATAACCCCTTTGTATGTCTCCCTAGTTACAATAATTACACCCATTGAATGAAGGTGGAGAAAGAAGGTGCAAAATAGGATGTCCTTTTGGATTTGGAAAGAAGTAAAGTTTAATCATTTCCTTCCTGTAAGCCTAACCCAAAGTATAGCGATGGTGCAGTCCCAGGACAGTCACAGTTATCTCTTCAAGGCCATCTCATTCGTTTGACGTTGACTGAGAAGAAACGCAGACATGGCCACAACTAGACCACGGCAAAGGTTCTTAACGTCCCTGTCTTCCACCCTTTTCCCTGCACTAATCCATCACAAACACCTGACAGATTAATTCTGCTAAAATGCCACATTAATCATGTTATTCCTGTTCGCCGATCTTCCTAGCTCCTAATTACTTAGATAATTAAATTCAAGAACAGATTTGGCTTGCCCCAAGCCCTCCCCCACAGGGCCCACATCCTCCTATCCGGCCTTGGTCTCAGGCACCTCCATGGCTGTCCCCTTCCTTCTGACAAAACCGTCTGCTTAGCGTTTCTCAGATAATTCATGAGCTTTCCCACACAGAGCATTTGCTCACGCCGGTCCCCAGGCCACAAACCTCTTACATCATTCTCTCTGCCTTTTCAAATCCTAGCCTTCCTTCCTGCCTTCAGTAATCGTTGAACACCTACAGTGTGTCAGGGGCTTCGTGGCAGCCCCGGTCTCAGCTCTGCCTGCCTGCAGGACGTCCTCCTTCCCCAGAGCACAGAGCGATTCACTTTTAGTCATCAACCTGCCAATTAGCTGTAGAACCCTGAGACAATCTCTTATGCCACTACTATAAACCGTCTGTGTCCATTTAGGCTGCTGTAACAGAACACAAGCACCTGGGCAGCTTATAAACAACAGAAAGTTACTCCTCACAGTCCTGGAGGCTGGGAGTCCAAGATCAAAGTGCAGGCAGATTTGGCATCTGGTGAGGACCCTCTTCCTGGCTCATACACAGCCGTCTTTCTGCTGTGTCCCCAAGTGGCTGGAGTGCGGGCAGGGGAGCTCTCAGGGATCTCTTTTACAAGGTCACTCATCTCATTCATGAGGGCTCCACCTGTATGACTTAATCACCTCCAGAGGCCCACCTCCGCGTGCCATCACTGTAAGGTTAGGATCTAATGTGTGAATTTGGGGGGGAAGCAAATATTCACTCTACAACATACACCTGATTTTTTTTATTGTGTTTACCTCTCTCTCAATGAGATTTCCATTTTCTCAGTGCAAGGATCATGCCTTATTCTTTTTGGTACCTGACGTAATGGCTTTGCCTGTGGTAGATACCTACCATGCTCAGTAAAGATGTCTTCTACGGATGACCTAATTAATTAATAGATCGATTTTATTAGTAATCTCTATACTCTGATATTTCCTATAGTAGACCCAAACATAGCCTTTCAAGCTTAGGGATCCATTCAGGGAAGGGGCAGCCATGCTTTGTAAGTAACCCTTGTCTTGGAGGAAAGGCTATGTAAACCAGAGCAGTCCCTGAGCTGGACATCGGACACGTGTGCATTTCCTAGCTATCCCATGGCAACAACAAAATCACGAGCCAGATCACGGCGTGGTATATCCTATCATCATTCTCAATGGATCCACGCCTCAGGGAACCCCACAGCCTAGAGGCCTGTGATCTTGTTAAAACAGAAGTAAATAAGAGTTAAAATATTGCTTCTGCACCTGGAGGATATTATGCTCAGTGAAATAACGCAGTCGCCAAAAGACAAATACTATACGATTTCTCGTACCTGAGGTTGCCAGAATAGTCAAACTCACAGAGACAGAGAGTAGAATGGTGGCCGCCAGGGAGGCCGTGGGACAGAGAAATGGGGACTTGGTGTTTAACGTGTATGGAGTTTCAGGTTTGCAAGATAAAAATAGTTCTAGGGATTGGTCGCACAACAATGTGAATGTACTTAACACTACTGAACTGTATATTTAAAAACAGGATGGCAAATTTTATGGTATGTGTATTTTACCACAATTTTTTTTTTAATTAACCATCAAACAGAAAAAAGTAACTGCTTATGAGAATTCTAAGATGTATGTTTGGCAGATTAAAATCATTGCAACAATGGCAAAAAAATTTTTTTCCTATGTATTGATTTTCAGAATAACAGAGATTCATAGGTGTTTTTCAAAATAACTGAGAAATCTGCTTCGGTGTAGTTCAGGTAACTGATGAGCCCTTCCTTGGAAGGTCTTCCAACCTTGCCTTAAAAAAAAATAGATGCACATTTCAGTTGTCCAGAATGTATATTTCTGTTTTCTCTTCTTGAATAATAAAAAAGAGGGGAACCTTACAGATCACTTTACAGTTTATAAAATCTCTCACATTTGCTGTTCTCAAAGATAAGAATGTCACTGACATCTTCACCACCTCGTTTCCATGTTTGATCATGGGCGAAGGACATTTTTCTCTTCCTTTCAAGTGAATTACTTCCATTCTTTTTATAAAGCCATTTCTTCTTATTTGGCCTTTTAAGCTAGGTTGAAAAATCTTAGCAGCCTTCTCATAAAATCCTTCTTATACATTTGAAAGCAATGTTTGTGCATAGTTGTTTTTATTTTTCTTTACCACATCTACTTTCTTTTTAATGTTTATTTATTTATTTTGAGACAGAGTGGGGGGGGCGGGGGGAGGGGCAGGGGGAGGGGCAGAGAGAGAGAGGAAGAGAGAGAGAATCCCAACCAGGCTCCATGCTGACAGCCCCACCACATCTACCTTTGATGAGACTTTCAGTGGCTCATGGGTTGAACACTTAAGCATAGAAGAGAGGCCATTTGTAAGAATTTACAATAGTGAAGGGCCACCCGGGTGGCTCAATCGTTGAGCATCCAACTCTCGATTTCAGCTCAGGTCATGATCTCGCGGTTTGTGGGTTCAAGCCTTGCCTTGGACTCTGTGCCGTCAGTGTGGAGCCTGCCTGAGATTCTCCCTCTCCCTCTCTTTCTGCTCCTCCCCTGCTCAAGCTGTCTCTCTCTCTCTCCTTCTGAAAATGAGTGAATAAACACTGAAAACTTTTAAAGAGAAAGAATTAAAAACAGTGAAGACCTCTATGTACCTCCATGAGCAATTTACACCACTTGTCGAGGAATCTTGCTACAAGTTTTTCTGGCGGCTTAGACACAAGAGGAAACACACTCGGTTATGTGTTCTGTTTTCCAGCAACAGAACGTGTTCAATTTTAAGTGAACTTGAAAACAGTAACGGGACACCTCCTGGTTTTACTTTCTCTAGAAGAGTCGAGTATAATTCCATCTGCCTTTCCTTATAAATACTAATTTCCCGGGGCGCCTGGGTGGCGCAGTCGGTTAAGCGTCCGACTTCAGCCAGGTCACGATCTCACGGTCCGTGAGTTCGAGCCCCGCGTCGGGCTCTGGGCTGATGGCTCGGAGCCTGGAGCTTGTTTCCAATTCTGTGTCTCCCTCTCTCTCTGTCCCTCCCCCATTCATGCTCTGTCTCTCTCTGTCCCAAAAATAAAATAAACGTTGAAAAAAAAAATTAAAAATAAATAAATAAATAAATAAATAAATAAATACTAATTTCCCATCCTTTTGTTAAGTCCTTCTCCTCATTTACAGATCTTCCACTTTGTTTGCAACTTCCATAACACAGTGAGCCCAACTAGACATTATGCCCTTATGCCCTGCTAATGAGTTGACTGGATGAAAGAATCAATGAATGAATCCTTCCCGGCCTGTGCAGGGTGTAATATCTTACCCATTGTTATGGCCTCCAAGGTGTTTTCTGAGATGCTTTTACTGAGCTAGCATTTTCTCAGCCCATATTTCCTATTCAATTCAGAAAGGACATGAATACCTACTAGTCTGGAGGCTGTGAAGCTTGAAGCATCTTGCACTTGGTAGAAATATAAATTGGTGCCACCACTATAGAAACGGTATGGAATTCCTTCAAAAAATAAACATAGAACTACCTACCTTTCACCCAGCAATCCCCCTTCTGGGTACGCATCCGAAAAAGATGAATTCGCTTTCTCAAGAAGTTATCTGCACCCCCCATGTTCATTGCATTAATCACAGTAGCCAAGACGCGGAAACAACCTAGTGTCCACTGAGGGGCGAATGGATAAAGAAGTCGTGGTGTAGACACACGACGGAATACTATTCAGCAGTGACAAAAAGGAGAGCCTGCCATTTGTAACAACACGAACGGAACTTCAGGGAGCTATGCCAAGTGAAATAAGCCGGAGAAAGGCAAATCCTGTATGATTTCCCTCTTACGTAGATTCTAAAAATGTCGAATTCATAGCAACAGAGAAGAATGGCGGTTCCCAGAGGCTTGGGGTGGGGTAAGGGGATGTTACAGGGAACAAATTTCCAGTTATAAGATGACTAAGTCCTGGGGATTCCATGTATAGCATGGTGACTATGGTTAACAATATATATTATATACTTGACGCTTGCAATGAGAGTAGGGCATCCATGTTGTTACCATAACGACAAAACAGGAACTACGTGATGTAAAGGGTAAGCCATATATATATATGTGTGTGTGTGTGTGTGTGTGTGTGTGTGTGTGTGTGTGTATTTAGTGGCAAACATTTTGCAGTACATAAGTGTATCAAATCATCCCACTGTACATCTTAAACTTACATGATGTTATATGTCAGCTATATCTCAATAGAGCTGGAAAAAAAATTGTTTTAAAAGAAGACCCAAGGTGGGGCACCTGGGTGGCTCAGTCACTTAAGCGTCTGACTCTCGATTTTGGCTCAGGTCATGATGTTGCAGTTTGTGAGATGGAGCCCCACATCAGGCTCTGCACTGGCAGCACAGAGCCTGCTTGGGATTCTCTCTCTGCCCCTCCCCTGCTTGCATGCATGAGCGCTCTCTCTCTCTCTCAAAAATAAATAAACATTTTTAAAAAGGAGGCCCAAGGAAAAGAGGTAACTGTAAAAACGCTCTTAAGAACACTCTTAGCTCTTAGTATGCCCCATTTCTCATGGGCCAGGCTCAGTGGGGGGTAAGTGGGACATTCAAGCTGAGACTGTGAAGATGAGAGGGAGTGAGCCATGTGAAGATCCGGAACGATGGGAGGAACACCCCACGGGGAGGGCGCCAGAAGTTATGGGGAAGGGCTTGGTATCACCGAGGTCAGGTCCGTTAAACCCTAAGAATGCTTGGTCGTCCTCCCTCGAGATGTAATCTAAGGACACCTTTCTCAGCCCTGCTCCTACAGCATATGCAACTTGGAGAATTTTTAAAGATCGCTGTTCTGATAGGATGGTGTGAGATTATTTTGTTTTACTGTTCACAGGAGAGAAGCAGACAGTGAGAGCCAGAGTAGTAAGCTGAACCACATGGACTTGCCAGCTTCATGGGTCAGCAGAGGTTGGCTAAAGGCAGTTTCAAATGCTCTGACCTCATCATTCTCAGTATTGAGACCGGCCCGTGGCCCAAGAGTGGTCAGAGAAAGTCTCTTGGCTTTATATCTCCTTTCACTCTTCTGCACATGCCAGATTGGGGTACCTGCACAGACTTGGGCCCTGGGCCGGGAGAAGAAGGAAAGGAAGAAGGAAGAAAGGAAGGATGGGAGGGAGGAAGGAAGGAAGGAAGGAAAATAAATAGCTGTTTACCTGTTAACCATTCCAATGAAAATCCTGGCCCAAAGAGTGGTCAGACATGGTAAGCCTCCCCCCTCCCCACCCCTGCCCAGAGGTGATGCCTTAATTTATCAATTGTGTACTAACTGGAACCTGACATTGGAAAGACACTAATTATAGCAGTTAGGTTGGCATTCAGCTGCCTATAATAGAAAAGTAAGGTCTGCCAGGGTTACTAATAGTGGCTTAAACGGGACAGATCTTTATTTCTTTTTCGTGAAACATCCATCTGCACGTGGGGAATCCAGGACTGGCTTGCAGGCTCCATGGTCAGCAGGGACCCAGGCCTCTTGTATTTCACTGTCCCATCATCCTCACCGCATCACCTCATGACCCAAAAAGCGTCCTTGAGATTGAAGCATCCCCTCTGTATTCCCAACTGCTGTAAGGGAGAAGAGGGAGAAGGCCGTCGGAGAAGACTGTCCTTGGCATCCCACTAGGTGGCAAAGCATAGTCACAGAACATACCTGCATGAGAATGCCTTTGCCTGCCCTTTTGGATGGGCTCCTTTGCTGGTCTGACTAGGTGGCAAAGCATAGTCACAGAACATACCTGCATGAGAATGCCTTTGCCTGCCCTTTTGGATGGGCTCCTTTGCTGGTCTGACTAAAATGCACCTTTGTCAGAAAGGCAGAAAGCATGTTGGGGTCAACACTGCATTTTCCAACCCTTCTGGGGTGGATCCCGCTGTTGGCCAAATCACCTGCATAAAGGAGAAGCGGATGTTATTTTTTTTTTTAATTTTTTTTTCCAACGTTTTTTATTTATTTTTGGGACAGAGAGAGACAGAGCATGAACGGGGGAGGGGCAGAGAGAGAGGGAGACACAGAATTGGAAACAGGCTCCAGGCTCCGAGCCATCAGCCCAGAGCCTGACGCGGGGCTCGAACTCACAGACCGCGAGATCGTGACCTGGCTGAAGTCGGACGCTTAACCGACTGCGCCACCCAGGCGCCCCAGAGAAGCGGATGTTATAAATGCAGATATACAAGACACCTGAAGAGAACAAAGAGTAAATCCTAGCATGCCCCACACCCTAACTTTTTTTAAAAAGCTCTTGATTTTCTCGAGGCTGGGTTTGGAATTTTAGAAAATAAGGCTTCAGGAAAATAAGGACAAGTTGCCCCGTGTGAAACCTCCGTGCACATAATCATTGTACCGGCTATAATTGGGAGCTAATTTCATATTTCCCGCATATCATATTGGAAAATTGAGCTGTCAGATCTATTTAAGGGCTACATGCTGAATGGGAACACCCAAGCCCCACTCTCTCCAAGAATTCAATTCTGCAAAACGTTTTCTGTCTCTTTCTAAGACTTAACAATATTGTACTAGAAGCCAAATCCAATTGAGTAAGCTTTTGAAGTTCAGGTATCTGGTGTGTATAAAATTTAGAAAACTTACAGCAGACAGTGTAGCTGAGGGAAATCTTCTCTGAGGCATCCTTTTCCATGTAAGTCTCTTAATTTCCAAGGTTTTTAAAGCTGTGGATTGTAATACGGTAGGCTGATGTCTTAAGCATTATGTGAGGTTCAACTGGGTCTTGATAATCCTTGGTCAGGGTGCCCTGACATACCCATGGAATCAAATCTTGGTTAATAAGAAATGAGTAGGGAATGATTCAGCCTTTCTCTCTCGAGAGATTAAACAACATGCTGTGAATGTTTATTACTGAAGCCTAGTGCAGGACCTTCGGTCTGTCACTCATCAAAGCATCTTCCACTTGGTGGACTGCCCCACCTGTGTTCTTTCCCCATTGCTTTTTCTGAGCTCTTTTGCATTTCCCCCCCCCAAATATGCTTAACTGGGGGAAACCTGCATCTTCTGTTCCCTAAAAACGTGTGAGTACATGGATTGGTCCATCCAGTAAAAGCAGCTTGATTTTCTCATTCATTCTAGAAATAGTTGAGAGATGATGGTCATCCAGTATCTGGTGGGAGATATGCTTTAAATAAGATAAAATGACCTTGATGAAGAAGGGAAGAGGAAGAGAATATACTTCTGTGATTTGCTCTGTGAATAGTTTGTGGACATTATTCTCAGGGAGAGTGTGCTGTGCTGTGTTCGCTTTAGAGGTCAGGCTTAAGTCTTGCAAGTAGAAATTCTCAAGCAAGGGGATTGCAGCCATGCTGAGCAGGTGCAGATATGAATAGGACATCAAGTGGGAAAAATGCCTCCCTGGTGTCCCCTGAACCCCTTCACCTGAAGTCCTTTCCCCTTCAATCCCTGGTCACTATTTCCTGTCTTAACCTGTCTCAAAATGATCTGCTGAAACCAATTCACACCTCACTTGGAATCAAGTGTAAATGGATTTCATTGGAGTTTCAGTCACCGGTAAGGATCTGAGGAACGATCTTTTGAGTAGCTGATTGCATAGGCCTTTATTTTTACCTTCTCATAAGACTAACTGTGTGGCAAGTGACTTTGAAGAAAAAACCTGGGAAGCGTTTCAGCAAGATTAATGATTGCAGGCCCATTCCCCTGATTTCATTGCCCCCAAGAAGTATCAAGGTGGGAAGTTCTGGGCGAGCCTATAGCCTGCCAGAGATCTCGCGTGGCCAACAGGATTATAAAATCACCAGTGAGAAGCAATCTAGCTTCACCAAGCTGTCACCTAGCCCAGAGGTTTTCGACCATTTTGGCTTTTAAGTGGAATATTTTTTAACAGTAACGTTACGGGGATTCTTACTATGTGAAACATTAAGCAGATCTGGCAGAGCGGTGTTTAAATTTTTTTAACGTATATTTATTTTTGAGAGAGAGAGAGAAAGAGAGAGAGGGCATGAGTGGGGGAGGGGAAGAGAGAGAGACCAATATGTAAAATCTGAAGCAGCCTCCAGGCTGTAAGTTGTCAGCACAGAGCCTGGCGCTGGGCTCCAACTCAAAAACCATAAGATCGTGAACTGAGCCGAAGTCGGAAGCTTGACCGACTAAGCCACCCCAGCAACCCTAGCAGAGCTGTTTTAGTAGAAACCTGGGTGGATATCAGGGGGGTGGGGGAGGGAGAAGGAAAGTCAGAAGCTCTTGCAGGAACCCCTAGAATTTGGGGTCAAGAGTCTAAACCCCACTGCCCTGTCCGGATCACATAATGAAGATCCAGAAACTTGAGCTCTGAGATGCTTAAAGACTTGCCCAAAGTTACACGGCCCACAGGGTATCTAGGTGGCTCAGTCGGTCCAACATCCAACTCTTAATTTCGGCTCAAGTCATGGTCCCAGGGTCAGGGGACTGAGACCTGTGTGGGGGCGCCATGCTGATTATGGAGCCTGCTTAAGATTTTCTCTGTCCCTCTGCCCCTTCCCCGCTATCGCATGCGCATTTCATCTGTCTCTCTCTCTCTCTCTCTAAAATAAAAAAAATTAATTAAAAAATAAAAGTTATATAGCCCAGAGTTAAAAAACCAGATCCAACACCCCACACTTGTACTTCAGAGTTCTATAATAATGTACAAATGACTGATTCTCCCTTAGAAATTTATTTTTTTTCTGATTTTTAGAAAGTCTGTAAAGTGTAGAATCAATCAAAGAAAAAAAATATGCTCTATTTCCAGCAAAAAAAATCTTCAAAAATTTCAACTTCAAAATCTTAGAGAGATTTAGATCTTTCTCATGTTGATTCAAAACTGTGGCAGATCATGAGACCCAGTAAGTATTTGAAATCAAACATCCCAGATCTTAGGTGGTCACTGCATATAGAAAAAGTGAGTTATTTCATTTATTCTGATTTTTAGGGAGGCAAAATATATGGTAGGGCAGTCTTCTTAAAATATCTTGTCCTGAAACCTCCCCATCTCAGGTTCCCCAAACCCAGACCCAGCCTGTCCTTGCAGATAATGACAGAACGATCTGGAAATACGTGCAGCAGGGAATTTTGGTCAGCATTTCTCCCCAAGTGTCCAGCATTTCTCACAAGCTCTGGCCACACCTGAAGGTTTCTAATGAATTTTCGGAAGCTCCAATACGGATGTTACTTCAAACAAAAAAGTGATGGCAAATGAAGTGTTTCCCTTGCCACATGCATTAAGTGGTTTTAAATTCATGAGTTCAGATGAAAGGCTGAGCTGACTGTAAAACAAGGACCCAAGGCTGGCACCTGTGGGGTGATAACCTGAGAGTCTGCGTAAATGGCAGCGATGGGGAATTGAAGGGAGAGCCAGACAATGGATGGAGGAGAAGCTGGCTTGCCTTGGCTCAAATCAGGCTCTGTCACTTAAAAGTTACATACTTTCTCTGACCTTGACCATGCCCTATCTACAAAAGAGGGCTAATAAAAAGTATACCAATCTTTTGAACATTTTTGAAGTACATACATCTACATCACCTAAAGCAGGGCCTGACGCATCGTGTAATATTAGCTATTTTGATCATAATTGTTATGCAACTTTCTGATTTTTACCCTCTTTTGCCTCTGACGTCTCTACTGGCCCTGCCCTGTAAATTTAGACTATACAGACTGTTTTACTGGATGCCATCTGGAAGACCAAGGGAAAGCTGAACCATCGATGTGGGTTTGGGGCTTAAGCCAAAAGTCAGGTCACGAATCTGACATGAATGGAGCATGACACTTCATGGAGCTAGAGCGAGGTACCCCCTGAAACACAGATCTAAGTAAGAAAGGGCAGAGAACTTCCCAAGGAGGAAAAAATGGCTTCCATTTACCAGATAGAGTGTGCTGGATACTGGATGCTTAACTCTGCTGAGTACAATGCATCTGTTCTTTCATGTGATGCTTCAACAATGCAGGTTTTCAGATGAAGGAAGCAAGGTTTAGAGATGTTACACAACTAGTCCGAGGTCACACAGCTGGTGGGAGGCAGAGTTCAACTCCAGGGCTCATATTCATGCCCACTGTGCCCTACTGCCCAGCAGAAGACAAGCCACACTGGGGGCCAGAACATGCGCAGAAGTCTTAGACGTTTTGTACATTGAACAAAAGTGTTCAGATGGATATGAGAGATGCAAATAGGGCGTGGGGCTGGATCAGGGAGATCAAATTCAGAAGCTTCAGATTCTTGAAGACCAAATTCAGAAGTTTTTACTTTATTAGTCAAGCGAAGGGAGCCATGGAGATCTTTTGGATATTGGAGAGAGTGATATGATTTGCATTTTTAAGAACATTACTAGTGGCAGCTTTGGGCGATAGATTTATTGGAGCAGAGATAGAAGTCAGGAGCCAAAGGTAACCAGTTTAAAGACTATCCATTGTGGGTTTCCTGCACTAGGAAAATGGGAATAGAAAAGAAATTTTATATATGTAATGAAATATCTAAAATATAATATATCCATAGTTTTTTCAATCAAGGGCACTGACTTTGAGATTGTATAGTTCAAAGTTGGAATCTCCGTTCTGTTGTGTATTAATTGGTTAGCCTTGGACATTAACCTTCTTCCTTTGTAAAGCAGAGATAATGATTGCCTTAGCTAGTTCGAGCTGCTGTAACAAAATACCATAGACTGAGTGGCTTATAAACAACAGAGATTTCTCCCAGTTCTGGAGCCTGGAGGTCTAAGATCAGAATGTCAGCACAGTTGGGTTCTAGTGAGAAGCCCCCTCCATGATACAGACTGCCAACTTCTCGTTCATCCTTTCATGGCAGAGAGAGGGCGTGCGAGCTCTCTGGGATCCCTTTGATAACATCACAAATCCCACTCATAAAGATTCTACCCTTGTGATCTAATTACTTCCCAAAGGTCCCACCTCCTAATACCATCTACTTGGGGGTTAGGATTTCAAATACATGAATTTGGGGGGAATACAAACATTCAATTCATTGCAGTGGTATTATCTTAAAGCATATTATAAAAATGAAGACTAATTATAGAGATGAATCACAAAGAGATGAATCACAAAGGAATTATAATAGAGTTGCCTAGCCCATAGTTAGTGCTCAATAAATAGTAGCTGCTTCATTGTCTTTATAATAATTAATGTTCCTTACTGCCTTAGTCCTTCCTGTCAACCAGAGAACAGAAGACTGCAGAGAATCAGAATGGAGGAGTTTTTGAAATTTCATTAGGCTCTCTTTTAAACAATTAAGATTTTTCCAAAGTTGCATTCCTAACATTTCTTCTAACCCATAAAGAATCTGTGGTAGGTACCATGGTGTGTTGCTAATGACCTCCACTGGATGAGTGGTAAATTGTGTGTTGCTGTTATGTTTCTGTTTCACTACCTATTTGGCTCAGACCAATGTGTCCCCCCTGGGTCCCCAATCCCTGGGCAGCAGAATCCAGACCTGCCTCTTTTCATGGGCAGAGTGAGTCCCACACAAAATGAGTTGCTTAAAACTTATTCTCTTTAAGTGAATTATCTTTTGTTACTTTGGAGGGAAATGTCTAATATTTAAGAGCTTATTTGAAAAGTTGGGTTAAAAAGTAATTTTTCCCAGAGTGCCCAGAAGATTTCTAAGTCAACTCCCTACATACATCTAGTGGGATTTGGAGATCACAGAGGCCCTCTACGTAATTGCTGCTAGGAAAAGAACTAATTAAGGATTGGCACTATTTTTTCCCCAAGAACAGGATGGTGTGGGTTATTTTTACAGCGACTCTCAATTGGACACAGATGATCCAAATTCACGGCAGTGCTAGAGTGTTCTAGTTTGTCATTTTTACTCCCCAAATCTTCCTGTTCTCTTGGTTTTATTGATCCATGGAGAACTGGTGCTCTGGCCATTGCATTCGTGTACTTTGATCTTGCCCTGTGATGGGACCACCAACCTCTGGAAGACGTCCAGTGTTATTAAGCTCTAGAAAAGTTGGTTATTGTTTGGAAAGCAGGTTAGCTATGCTTAATTATGTGCCACACCATGTATGGGCTAACACCTACAGATGTGGTCTTCGTTTCATTCCTTCGTATTAAATAAGGATTTGATCCACCAGGTAGGATAGGAACGATGAAATGGAGAAATGGATCCAGTGAACAACACTGGCCCATAGACTGCAAAGTACTAACATTGAGATTATGTTTACAAGTGCGTATGTAAGATAACTCAACCTGAGTGCCTCCTGCAATACATTTAGGCTCTTTAGACATCGCTCTGTTAATAGCTTATGTCCCCACGGACAGTGTAAGCATTCCGTTTCAATTGACCGTTGTAATTACAATACAAATATCATCAAATCAGTGAATGGCCCCATGCCAAATGATCTCGCCATTTTTTTCAGTGGGGCAAATCCCTTTAAGTGTGAAGTGGTGGCTGCCAGGAAGCACTCAGTTACAGGTGGAATCTTTAAAATGTGAACCAGTTCCTAGGGAGACAAGATTTTCTCTGGAGGACGCCTGGGGAACGGATGTCATGAGCTGCATGGTCAGCGATCACCTAAGTGAACACATAAATCTGGAAGTTTCATGTTGGTCTCATTTAATTCTTAAACCCATTGGGTTCTTTTTCTTAGTTTCTGAGCCAAACAGCCTTACTCTCTTGTCAACTATCATAGTCATTAAAACTCACCCTTCAGGGGCACCTGAGTGGCTCCGTTGGTTAAGCATCTGGCTCTTGGTTTCAGCTCAGGTCATGATCTCACAGTTCGTGGGTTCTGTGCTGACAGTGACAATGTGGAGCCTGCTTGAGATTCTCTCTCTCTCTCTCTCTCTCTCTCTCTCTGCCCCTCCCCTGCTAGTTCTCTCTCTCTCTGTCTCAAAATAAACATTTTTTAATAAAAAAATAAAACTCGCCCTTCAGAGACATCGTACAAGACAATAAATGACTCAGTGTCATTATCCCATTAGTGTTCACATACATACATGCATGCACATGCACGCGCAAGCACACATATACAACCATGCACACCCACGTGCACGTATACACACACACACACACGTGCACACACACACACTCCAATGGCAGTATCCACTGCAGTTCTTTAGTGTTTCTTTCCAGGGACCAGCACAGGTGTTACTCCCTGAACCTGAGCAACCCACTTCTCCTGCATGTACGCAGACACTGGGCAGGGCTGAAGGCTCCCACATAGAGAGCAACCAGGTAGATTCAGAAAGAGGAGGCATATTTCCAGGATGGCCAGATGGGGCCATGCAGCGCTCAGTACGTCAGCCCCGTGCCCGCCTCTCTCCTGCCGTCTTGTGTGTGGAGTGATGGAGGAAGAAGCGCCGACTGAGTCTGGGTTTGGGGCGTAGGAGGTTACCCTGGCCTGCTCTCGATTCACGAGATCACAGCCTCCGTGTTCCCAGTGAGGGAAGGCTGGCCGAAGACAGAGTTGAGGATGGGGGGAAGCTGCACATGATGACATTTCCATTCTCATCACATCTCCTTCACTTCTGTGATCGTCCCCCCAGGGGGCCTCGTTCACAAAGTTTCAATGCCTCATTTGCCCACTGGAGCTTCTGCACAGACATCCAAAACCCCTTTTCCTACACCCAGCACCTAACATCTGCACGGGGTGGGCAGCGCCACATGCCCTGCATTTGGGGTCAACCAAGGGGCAATCAAAGGAACAGATTGATTCTGTCCGAGCCAGACTGTCCTGATCAGAAGCCCTGTGTTGTCATGGCTTGCTGACTTCAACCCGCACTTTTCAGAAGCCTCCACTGGACCGTTCATTTATGTGTTCTCCTCTGGTGGGTTGACTTCATTACCTCAGCCGTGGCCACTTGGCAAGAGCCTTCACCTTCGTACTCCAATACGCATTAAAATCTGCACTAGAAGGCCCCCCATAAAGCCGTTTCCTTTCCAGCCTTGGTTTCTTTCCCTTGTAAATTCACTAGGTGGCAGTGAGCAGGAGGGAAAAGAGGACAGCTCTTGAAAGGCATTCAGAGGCAAGTGCAGTTGAACATTCCAGGATATCGAACAGCGAATTAATCCCTCCTCGATCTGTGGGCTCAGTTGCACCTTCCTAATAACTAACTGCAGCTTAAGGAAACACCTTGTTTTCACTAAATGATGAAATGCAAGATTTATTGTCACACCTCCTCCGAACGCTCTGCCGATCACTTCTATCCTGGTTGTATTCGTCATATTGTCGAAACCAGAGACATTTTATTATTGGCTATAAACATATTTCCTCTGCAGAAAATAGTGGTTACAACCAGGTCCTACTCATTCAGACCCAACTTTGTGTGTGTGTGTGTGTGTGTGTGTGTGTGTGTGTGTGTAAGTGTGAGTGAGTGGGTGCATGAGTGGATCCGTCTCATGATGACTTCAAAGAGTAACTGTCATTGTTTTTGATTAATTTCTCTCTATAAATGTCATCTCCCTTTCTCAATCAAGAAGGACCCTCCTTCCACCCTTTTAAACCCAGGGTCACTTTTCTAAGCAGGTAAAGCCTGGGGTCTACACGGCCTCTGCTTTGGGAAGACTCTAAAACTTCAAATTTATGAAAGGACACTAAAATCTGAGTGCCTATGCTGTCAATTAGTTTATTTATATGCTGCCTGGTTTTTAACCTAAATGCACTTTGTTCAGAGGGGAGGAAAACAGTTGTAGTAGTCAAGTGAAAAAGGTAAATCAAGTTCTGTAAACTGCTGAGTCTTGCCTGCAGCTGAGAGTTGACCTCGCGGGGATCAGGAGTGCAGACGCTGTCACATCGTCACGTTGCCCTCCCCCCCTTCCCCACTTCTCCCCGTCCACGGTGCGTCCCGGGCCCTGGCCCCAGGACCTTAATGGACGTGGTGCCAGGAGCTCTGTTTCCAGCAAACACTCTTGGACACAGCGACAACGTGTCCGTCATGTTGTGCTTCGAACGCTGATCTCATACTCCAGCTCTCAGGGCTGGAGTCTCTCAGAGCTGGAGGGCTCCAGCTCTCAGTCTCTCCTGACTTCTGGCTTCCTCTCCAAACAAGGGTCTCTGCCATTCCCTAGACCTGAGCCCCCGTCCTGGTAACCGGTTGACACCCTCTGGTCCCACCTTGCTCTTGCCAGATACCCTCCAAGGTAAAGTGCTGCCGTTGTAGCCCAGCTGGTCCCAGGACCCCACTGTCTGATAACAGACTCCCTCCCCCATGCCAGCTGCACACCTCTGATTGCTCAATATTGTTCGTGGACCCCAGTAGCGTCCTCCACTGAGCTGTTGAGGAACCACACGATTCCACATTGAACTAGGAACAGTGAGGGTCATCATTAAAAACTCTAGCTTTGCTGAGGTTTGCACTCAACGACACATACTGTGAGCTAGGCTCCAAGCTGGGTGGAAGAGAGACAGTGGACGTAAGACACGGTCCCTGTCATCGGAGAGCTAGAGCCGGCCTGCCGAGTCTGTTCCCATCCTGCCCACGTTTGCAGGAAGATGCTTTCCTGGGCCTCAGTCCCTCCCAGTCCCGTTGGAGAAAACTGGACTGTGACTGGCTGTGCCTGAGGTCATCAAACTGTCCAGTATCACCTGCAGGTAAAACTCTCTCAGCAGCTGTCCACGGGCAGGTTGGAGCCACCTTGTCAACGCGATCAAGAATCACAGTGCTGAATATTCAGCTAGCCTCTGTCTTCCTGGGTCTGCACAGACTACTGCCCCAATAGCAAATACAACACGGAACACACATGAGGGACCTGTGTGTCTTGGGGTGTGAAACTGTGGGCCAAGTTCTGCCTGATTAACTTGCTGTAAGACAGATGAATGTGTCAGTATAAAATCACCCTGCCTTAGCTTTTAATTGTGGAGGAGATCAAGAGATCCCGACGTGGTGGCGAGCAGAAGACAGGCTCTCCCCTGCTAGAAAAGGAAATCGTCTGAGGGTGAGTTTACTGGTGCAGGGGACAGCTGTCCCTCCTAGAAGAGCTGTGCTCCCGATCCTGTGTTAATTATCTTGTAAGTGAGTGTGAATAACAATGGCGATTCCAGATGGGGACTTAAAGACACGCGTTGAATATCTTAGCGATACGGTAGCTGGAAAGCAAATAAGTAGAGGCCAAGTTCCTCTTCAGCTACTGAGAGAGTTTGATCTGAAACCGAGACGGGACACTTTGATGACCTCATTGGAATGAGGTAGACATAGAAAAATCTCCCAATAGGGGAACTACGGCTGGAAAAATCAGCTCAGGAAAAGATGCTCTTCAGAAAAAAAAAAAAAAAAAGAAAGAAAAAATCTTAACATGCACAGTGCGATGTTTTCATGCAGCTGTTTTCTCTTTCAAGTTATGGTAGCATTTTTTTTGAACGCCATATGCAAGATACCTTTTCTAGTGGATACTATGTATGTACATACATACACATCAGCTGATTGTTTTTTTTTTTAATTTTTTTTAATATTTATTTTTGAGAGAGAGACAGACCGAATGTGAGCAGGGGAGGGGCAGAGAGAGAGGGAGACACAGAATCTGAAGCAGGCTCCAGCCTCTGAGCTGTCAGCACAGAGCCCGACCCGGGACTCGAACTCATGAACCGGAAGACCATGACCTGAGCCAAACTCGGATGCTTAACCGACTGAGCCCCTTGGGAGCCCCTGACTGCTTTTGAATGCATTTTTAAAAGATGAAATTACTTAAGAAATTAAGTATGTAAGGATATCCTTTTAAGAAGACTTTTAGGAGTCCAAACTTCTTCCCTCATTTTCTGGAAGTCTCATGCCTCAAAATTCTGATACATTTGGTGTCATTTCATGTTTTGCTAATCTATGTGGTCAGAACCCAAGGGTGGTGATTTCCTTGTTACTTAATTTGGGTACTTCTCTTTAGTAAAACTGGGAACTCAAGGATTTAAAACAATGACAAAATGATTTATTGCAAAGGTACCGAACCCATGCTATAAAGAAAAACTTGGCATAGTTCGTAAAGTTACAAATACAGAAAAAAACAAAAAACCCAATACCCAAGCCTGATTGAAGTATGACTCCGGCATTAACTAATAACCTACTTTCTGGGCAGTTGGTGAAGACTTTAGCACAGAGTGGCTGGGTTGGCGCATCCTGATTTGGGCCCTGACCCCCTCTCCTTGGCCTGATTCTACATTTCCTGCCCAGGTCTTGCTCCTCGCAAAGTAGCCCCTTGCTGATGCCCGTTATCATGCTGATTGCGGCGTCCTCAGGCTCTCTCTCTGCAAGTCTGCAGTGCCCAGCACAAAATTCCCTAATTAGGCTCCTGATAATCTCACCACTTCCTTTGCTGTTTCCACTTCCTGTCATATCTGTGCGGCACAGAGTACCCGAGGTATGAATTTTGTGCGCTCTGTGAACATAGCGCATTTTCTCTCCTGGGTGACGGTGGGCCCTCAGGCCTCCGGGACTTCAGACAGGAGCAAGAATACCTCCTCGATGGCGTGCCCCCTGGAAGAGCTGTCTGTTACTACTCGAGAGGCTTCTCCTTTATAGTTATTTCTGGGCCCCTGCTATAAACACGCCCCCAGCAGCCATCTGTGCCCGCAGCCGAGTTTTACTATTTATGCTCGCTGTTTGGGTTTTACAATCACAGTTCTGCCATCCATTCTAGAGCCATTTCGACTGTTCCCCTCTCGCCTAGAGAATGGCAGCCCTCCTCTGTCAGGACAGAGCAAGATTTATTCCAGTTCCATGAAAAATCTGTGCAATTTATACCAAGCAGTCAGGAGCTTGTTGGCTCATGAGGTTTAATCCTGGGCTCCTAAAGAGGACGGATGGAACAAAACAAGGTCTGGAAATTACCTGAACATCTGCGCTGTCCGTGAGTGAGCTCCGGCCCCGTGGAGCTGGGCCAGTCCCCTCCCAGAAATCCAAACTGTGCGCGATGGCACCTCTCAAGAGGCCAAGTAGATATTTTCCCACAAGTGAAAAATTTCCAGTAAAACTATCGCCTGGTTTTTCTTTGTTTTGTTTTTTACTTTTTAAACCTGCAGAGGATAAACTCTTTTCAGTCCATCATAAAAAAAGTGTTGTGAGGCCAAGACCCTAATGAGATAATCACCACAAAAGCTGCTGCCGAAATGAACGTGTTTGGAAACTTATGGAAAACATAAAATGGGGCTGGCCCTGTTCCCAGCTTACCGGCTGGAAGGTTGGGGGGAGAGGGTCTTTGTTTTCTCTGTAAGAGGTGACAGTTCAGCGTTGGAGCAGCCATGCTTTCCGGGAACCGGGCTGATACGTGCGCGCATGGGGCTGTCCGGCCGGTCCGATGGGGAGAAAAACGAGTAACAGGTGGGGAGTCGGCCCGTGGCAGTCACACCGCTCGCTCTTCTCTCCCCGTGGACACAGAGCCTCCAGAGAGCCATTGCCAAGGGCCTGTGGGAAAAATAGGTAGAGTTGGGAACAACCTTTGTGACAGTAAAACCAGCTGGGGAAGTAAATGGACTTCAAATGCTGGGGACTTTCCAAGAAAGAGGCTTTGAAGTTGCTGGTCGAGAGCCACCGGCTCCCTCATAAATGAGCTTTATCTTATAGGCTTTTCCCAACACCTCCCAGCTTCACCCCTGCCCTCCCTTTTTGCCCTTTCCAGACAAGCGAGGAGACTCATCATCAGAGCCCGGCCCCCCTCCTCACTCCTGGACCCACGTCCCCTGCTTTCCCGCATCCCCACTGTGCGAACCGGCACTGTGACCCACCCTCCCTCTGCCTCCATTTCCTCGTGTACAAAACTGAGTTCCCGGTTGGGCTTCCCAGAAGCAGACCCTGAACCAAGGATCCTAGTGAGAGTGATTAATTAAGGAAGTGCTCCCAGGAAAACCTAGCAAGGAGTAGGTAAGCAGGATGGGTAGGCGTAGAAGACGATTGAGGGTTAGACTTCAAGTGGAGTCCCCGCTTCAGCCTGACCCTCCGGGGAGCTCTGGAGTGTAAATTGCATCTCTGAGCTCACCCTCTGTTGAGGAAAGGGATCCAGGCCTGCGTACCCTGGCAGCATTCGGATCATTGCAACGGTGGCAGGGTGGACTTAAATTTCTGCGCACCTCTGGCTCTCTCTCTCTTTGGCAAAACAACTCTGGCAGCCCGAGGGCAACCCTCTGAAGCAGACAGCGGGTGCCAGCTGTTAGCAGCAAAGCCCACAGAGGCTGGGTGTGGGCACCAGCAGAGGGGTCTGCTACGCTGGGGACGATAGTACCTATTTCATAGGGTTGATGTGAGGATTGAGTGAGTGGATTCCTATAAAGTGCCGACCTGGAACTTTCCACATAGCAAATGCTCGGTAACTGTTTCCTTTTTGGCCAATGAGCATCACGTCTGTTATTCCTCGGCTTCCCACCCAGCGTGTTGGGAACGGGGTCACTCCTCTCTGTGGTTTTACACGTGCTGGTTTCCGTGGCAGCTTTCACAGTGATTAGCTCACACGCTCATAGGACCACTCCTCAGTGGGGCAATACCAGTGGGTAGATGAGTCAAAGCCTGGACAATGGGGAATCTCTTGATGACAGAATGAGCAACCAAAAGGACCAGAGGAGCTGGAGCAGTGGGTGAGCCCAAGAGAGAAAAGCTAACCACCCGGGTGTGTAGGAAACTGGGGAAAAGGCACAGAAGACTTAGCCAAAAATACACTCCCCTTGAGCCAACACACAGCTCAAACTATCAAGAACATGATACAGACTTTAGCTCCCCTCCTGGAACTATAATTTTTTGAACTCTATAAGCAGCAGTGCTGTCTGAGTCCAAGCTCACTCAGCCATCTCTGGAGTCATGAGCAGTTCCTGTCACTGCCCTCCAGGAGAAGCATGGGCAATCTGGAATGTGTACTTAGATCAGAGGGCATTGAAGGGACCAGCAGTGGTTAGCCAGGCAAGAAAAGTCGAGGCAGGAAAACATCTTCAAATATTCAGAAAACTGTCGTATGAAAGAAGACGTAAAGCTAAGAAGAGAAGGGCTAATGAGAGGAAATTACGTGGACATTCTTTGTGAACTTTCCTTCCGTCACTGTGTTCCAAAGACCACCTGAACTCCTGGAGGGCTTGTCAGGACAGGGCTCTTCCCATCACACAGGATACTGGTGCCAATGCAAATGATCGATAGAGGGGACTCCAATGTGCAAGGAAGACCCCATCCTTCCCCTGACTTTCAAGAGCCATCATGCTTATCAAGGGTCAACAAGGAATAGATATATAGATGATAGGTAGTCAGACTGATACGTATATGGATAAACATATAGATAGGCAGGCAGATAGATGATGATAGATACATACATATGTACATAGATAATAAAGAGACAGATGGATAGATGCACAGACAGAAAGATGGATGGATGGATGGATGGACGGATGGATGGATGTAGGACACAGGGTCCAATACATGGAAATAAATACCAAAAAAAGTTCTACTGGAATTAGCCTTGCTTTGGGAAGACAAATGAGTGGAAACTTAGCTATACCTTTCATAAGCTTTAGAGCTAGTCATGGCATGCTTCCTAGAGGCAGAATAGATGGGTGAGCTCTGGGCTTAGAGAGATGTATGAGCAGGTGGGAGGCAATGTCCTGAATGTCAAGGCCATGTTTGGTTTACACATGTTTGTTTTGGGTTCTACTTTACAATTATCCTTCCAGATACCATGAAAGTAAAGGAATCCACTTCTGTCTCTTGTGAGTGACAGGCAGCCCCTACCAGCATTTACTGTTTACCATCCAACAGAAGCCACTGCATCACGAGCCTTCGATGGGAATTTGCTTAGTCTCCTTTCTGTTTCCTCTTCTGTTTAACAACGTAGCACACACAGCACTGTTGTTTAGATTAATTATCGATTGCGAATTACTTTGAAATCTATGCTGCATATAGGCTCTTTAAATCACAGTCATCTTCCAAGTTAGAAGGTTTGCTTCAACTCAGAAGGTTTGCTTTTCTCTCTGGATTCCACCAGGACCTACAGCACCGACAAAGTCATTACGCCTTCTCGAGTCGAAGAGCTTCTGCCTCACACACAGAATTGCTGTGAAAATGAGAAAGAAATTGTGGAAATGCTTGAGAAAGATAGTGATAATGAGTAACGTCACATGACAGGTCATATGCTGACACTTTACCCGTATCTCTTTTCTTCCGCACCTCAGCCCCCCAAGTCAAAGGCCATCAATAGCACATCGTATAAATCAGTGCCTGTGCTCTCACACAGCACATGCCACACACCCACTCCCCACTAAGTGGCCACCTTGTCCCAGTTGGGATGAGAACTTTCCCAACGGTCCCACTAAAAGTCCCAAGTCCTGGGAATGCTTCGCAGTTCCGGGCAAACTGGGATGTTTGGTCATCGCCCGTGCACGTGTATGCACACACATACACACATCCTACTAGTATAATGTGCCATGCAATTCCAGCATTCTGTAGTTGGGGGGACCTCAAGATGACCCAAGAAAGCAGGAAGCTGGGGTGGAGGGCCGTGGAATCGTTTATCCTGCTGGGTAGTGCTGGATGCAGGCCCAGGGAGCTTCTAAAGTCAGAAGACCAAGAATCAGTCCACTCAGGGGTGTTTCTTTACACCATGGTGACCACTCATAATTCTAAGAAAATATACATCATATAAATAAACTCATAGGGGTTTTACACATAAAAGATTGTCAAGATAGGCTTTTGCTGCAACTGTTGGCTGGTTATGGAGGGCCACAAACTGTGCCCACAATAGGACCTGAAAAAATGGCAAATCCGTTAGGTCAGGGTTGGAAACAGCCATTTCCCCTTCGGCTGAAGGGGAAGGGGAGGCAGTTTATGATAAAATACTTTTTAGCCCAAACAGATTCTCGCAAATTTCCATCAGTGGGAAATAGCCGTATTTTCCATTTGTAGAAAGTATGATGAAAATCATTAAAAAGTAAACTATGAAGAGGGACGCCTGGGTGGCTCAGTAGGTTGAGCAGCCAATTCTTGGTTTCTGCTCAGGTCATGATCTCACGGTTCGAAAGTTTGAGCCCCGTGTCAGGCTCCGTCCTGACAATGCTGAGCATGCTTGGGATTCTGTCTCTCCCTCTCTCTGCCCCTCCACTGCTCACTCTGTCTCTCCCTCAAAAATAAATAAACCAACTTTAAAAAAAAAAAAGGTAAATTATGAAGAATTTTTTAAAATAATTTTTTCTAAACTTTGTTTAGAATACATAAAAATTGATTTAAATATTTTGTACTGGCAAAGTTGAGGTTTATATTAGTGAATCTGAAGCACCATCAGAAGCTGAATTATCAAAGATTCATCAAATGTTCAGTCCACCAAGGCAGGAAAAGCAACCTGGCACATTTGAAAGATTTTTTTTTTTTTTTCTAGCATGGTGGAAACGAAAATGAGCCTTCTGTCTAACCTTTAGTTAAACAGATAATTAAATTAACCAGTACACTATAATCCCCAAGCTACCTAATTAGTTTTATATCTAAGGAGTTAAATAGAAACGTGTATCACTTTCATTTATTTTATATGTATACTGAATTATACATTTACTAGAGAAATATATATCTAGAGTGAAAATACATGCCTTTAAATATGACAGAGGTTTCTTAAAAGACATAGATATGCAAGGATTATTGCCAATCACATTAAAGTTGAAAGCAGAGGATTTTGAAAAAAAAAAAAAAAAAAAAAAAAAAGGTTTCAATGCTAATCCAAAAAAAAAAAAGCCAGAGTCCACGCATGCCTGCTACAGTATGAAAAAGATTCAGATCCTCACAGCTGTGAATTGAATTGATAATTCCTCCTGCTGAAAGAAACGGTTAATGCAAATCCCTCCAAGTTCATGAATCACATTGGGGACCAGGCAGATGGTCCATCCCCAAAATCACGACCGCACCAATCTCACCGAGAGGAGGTTTTCACAGGACAGGGAGCGCAAACGAACAGATGGGAAGATAGCCACCCCCAAGTTCCCACCCTGTTCTGCAGGCTGAGCTCTCTGGCTGGTGTGGGGCGGTGCCCAATGTGTGAGATGGTCTTCCTTTCCCAGCATACCCATGGGCATTGGGTTGCAAGGCAATCTCACCAAATATGAGCTGCTGAGACGTCTGTGATCTCTCCGCGGCAGAAAGAATTTATAAGGGAGCATATATTCCCTGTGGCATCAGAGCCTCACCCAGGGGAGGTCAGGAAATTGTACCAGGACCGTTGGTTGGAGAAAACAAGAACTGTTAAAAGCCATGCTTCATATAGAACTAACTGGAATCCAAAGAGCCTCCTGGGTCCGTATACCCCATCTCTGGTAACCCCACCCCCTACGAGACGGAGGTTCACAGCAGCATTTACGTTGAGAAGACAGAGACTTAGAGGTAATAACTCACACAAAGTTGCACAGCTAATAAATAGTTTGAATTCAACCACTTTTCCATCTCCATACACTTAGCCACTGTCCTATAATGGCGTGAGGTAACCTATGATGTGAGGAGGTTTTCGGAGCACGCGACCAATGCTTTTGTACAAACAGATGGGGGAGTGATTCCCTTAAGACAAAGGAGGAGAATTGATTCTGCTTTTTAGTTTAAGGAGGCATTTCGAAATGTACCTGGGATCTTGTTTTCATTCAGGTTCAGGGAGGCCAACTTTGGGAGATCATTGCCATTGAAAAGGAACTTTGTGACTCACAATTCCCCAGAGGAGAGGGCATTGGGCACCATGCAGGGCCACCCAGGAAAGCACCAAGGTTGGCCAGGAGGCAGAAGGAGCCAGGAGAAAGCATGAGCCAAAGCCTTTATTGTGGTTTTTCACAGAAAACAACAGACAAGTCAGGGTTAGCAGTTGAACAGGTTTAGGATTGAACACTAACTAATTTGGGGCGGATTCTGGGCAATGGAGGTGATCCCCAGTTGTCCTCTGCCTGGCCCCAGGCTGATTTAGGGTAGGGGGAGAGTGTGCTCGCCAGCAGGAACCTGATAAAAGGAGGCGGCTAGGGGTGTGGACTTTGAACTGATCCGTTTACCTACCGAGGTGTACCCGCAGGCCAATCGCTTGCTATCTCTAGGAATTAGCTCATCCTGGGAGAAGCAGTCTGTCCTCATAGCCACAAGGCACCAAGACGTCAAAACTTCATCAGCGGGGCGCCTGAGTGGCTCAGTTAGTTGAGCGTCCAACTCTTCATTTCAGCTCAGGTCACCATCGCACAGTTCATGAGCTCGAGCCCCATGTCGGGCTCTGTGCTGACAGCACGGAGCCTGCTTGGGATTCTCTCTCTGTCTCTGTGTCTCTCAAATTAAATATTAAAAAATCGTAAGACGTACGAAATAAAAAATACGACTATTACGAGGGAACACCTAAAAAACCTTCTGTGCCTGTACCTTTTTTCTTTTCCCGCATGACAGCAGAAGCAGCAGTTATGGCTACAGACATTTTACGGGACAGTTTTAACGTTGTCAACGCACACTGTGTATGCACTGTCTACAAGTCCATGAGGTCTGAAACATGGGCCCCCGGACTGCTTTTCTCTGGGCATAACCTCTTGTAAATGAGGCTTTATTAGCTCCAAGGCTTGACTCATGGAAATATTTCTTTAGCAACATGGTGATCTGCTTCTTTACCGGTAAAGTTTTCTTTACCTTCCATTTCAGCTGGGCAAAGTGGGGGGGGGGGGGGGAGGAGGAGATACTTAACACAGTTATTGATGTCATAGTGTGGGCTTATACTGAGTTTTCATTTTATTTATGTCTTTTGCAATTACCTGCCTGCTTTGCTGCCTCAAGCAAAGAAATTGTGGCTAAGAAAGGAATCTCCTCGAAATGTCTCCTCGTCCACTGGTGAGCACAAAATGGTAGCAGTAATGCGGGCAATCAGAGACACTGTGCTACTCCTCTGTGACTTCCTAGCTTAGCTCTCCCCCCCTGGTTTGTCCCCAGACGGAAGCCATGTCTGGAGGGGCCGCTTTGTTGGCCTTCTCCTCATGTGGAGGTGCCCGGGGACCCAGTTCCTTTTATGCAAAGACAGAACCCAATGGACACCATCGCAGCCCGTCACACTCCACTCTCGCTCCTTATTCGCCCTTTTGTAGAGGCTGATGGCTGAACACAAGCGCTCTGTAGCATAACAGTTGGCTCCATACCTTACCAACTCAGGGACCAGAGCTGGTCACCTAATCTCTCTGTGCTTCCAAGAGATTTTTTCCTCATCTCTGGGATGCAATGACCTACTAGATAAGTTGGTAAGAGGAAAGAATTAAATAACTATTCCAGGGACAGAGTAAGGGCTCAAAATATCAGCTGCTATTAACGATCTTTCAAACAGCCTTGTGTATATAGTGGGCTGTATATTCAGCCCACTAATGTGTGAGAGCCCCACCCTAGAGTGTAGGGTTGCACGGTGGTTGGGATAGGGACTTTGCAGACAGACACATGCAACTTCAAATTTTCGCCTTATGTCTTAGACAGATATGATGCAGAACAAGTTACTGGCTTTAGCTTCTGAGAACCAAGTAAATTGAAATATTAATATCTCTCTTGTTCAACAAATATTTATCAGTCATGCTATATGCAAGATATCCTGCTAGGTTCTGGGATATAATAGTGAACATTCTTGACAAATCTATTTGTTTCCATCTTTGTCAGAACTTTGCAGGTGGCTGTAGTAAATTCACAACCAAACCGACCCAAATTAGTGACTACCTGTCATGATCATTGGTAGGTCTGAAAATGCCCTGGGAGAGGAGACTTGAAGAGTTAGCTTTTGGGCTGCTAAGCTACTCCATCTGTATTTTAACAGTGCCCATAAAGACCAAGTCAAATGCACTTGAGTTGCAGATGCCTCTGCCTCACCCAGCCTTAGCCCCACCTCTCTGCAGCTTGGGTCACAGTGAAATAAATGCCAGAGCAGTGAGCCATAGGCTGTACCTCTTAGCCCAAGAGATAGTGCGGCATGGAGGAAGGAGCATTGTGGGTTAGAGTAACTAACCCAGCTCTGCCACCAACTAGTCAATAACAGTGGACATGGTACTCAAACTCCTTAAGCTATAGAACCCCATTCTGTACGGTAAGGATGTTGGATTCAAAGGACTCTATAATCTTTTCCAATTTGAGTGGCTCATGAGAAATCTATTCCAAATGCCACTAGGAGTTCTAGTCCCTCCTTGAACAAGCAGTTTCCAGGATCCCCCACTGCCTCCCCACCCTTTATCTCCCACCCTCCAAGTCTATAGGGCTTCTATAATCACTCTTGGGAAAGAAAGGCTAACTTCTGTAGGAAACCTCTTAAACACTGGCTATCAGTAGAGATTGCACATCTTTTGGAGAATCCGTGCCTGGAAGATTAATAAAAATATGCTGGATTGCATCTGTGTTTTTAACAATTAGTAGAAAATCTTTCCAACGTGTGGTCGGAAATAAGATGGATATGCCTTAGTGAAAATTACGTGTTGAATGGTCTAGGGCAGTTGCACCAACATGAGCGGAGCCAGGTGACCAGCCCTGGAAGTTTGAGCCTGCCACACTAAGCTAGTTGTGTCACCCCAAACAAGTTACCCGTCCTCTCTAAGCCCGAGGAGAATGATGCTTGCCTCCTAAGAGTACGGTAGGGATTGAAATCAATAAAGAATGTCTAGCATGTGGCACACTGCCTTGCATGGTAGAAAACACCCTGTATACAGTAGTCACTTACTGTGATTATTATCGTATTATTGCATTTATAGTCTCCATGACATAGAGCTTGCTATTGAACGTTTGCTCCTTTTATCCTCAGTCAGCCCCCATAGGGTCTGCAGAGCTGGTATTAGCATTTTTAGATGAGAAATCACTTGCTGGTCAGCCATGGTTCCCACCCAATTCTGCTTCAGAGGCCCTCAAAAGCTTTGCTGTCTGTTCTTCACCCGAGCTATCCAGCTGGGCGAGCACCCGGGCCCCCGGGGAGGCACATCAGCCTTCATCCAGGTGCCTACCACAGTAAGCTGACAAATGTCTCGTGGCCTAATTTCTGTCTTGTTATTGGCCCTTCCACCTTCCACGAACACACACGTACAGAAGGAAGTCGATATCAGAAATGGCCCTTCAGGGGCACCTGGGTGGCCCAGTCCATTAAGCATCCGACTTTGGCTCAGGTCATGAGCTCATGGTTCGTGGCTTCGAGCCCCGCATCAGGCTCTGTGCTGAGCGCTCAGAGCCTGGAGCCTGCTTCTGCTTCTGTGTCTCCCTCTTTCTGCCCCTCTCCCACTCACCCTTGTCTCTCTCTATCGCTCAGAAATAAACATTAAAAAAAATTTTAATAAAAAAAAAAAGGAATGGCAGTTCAGCACAGACCAAAAATTGACTACTGTGGTTTTACGAGTCATGGAGAGTTTATTAAAAATTTAATTGACAGCTAAAAAGAACTCTGACTAGGAGAAGCCCATAAACTTAATGGCATTTATTAATTTATGGGCTATTATTATAAAATGAGTGATCATGCTATAAAAGCAGCGAAGTGCTGTGATTTTGTTAGGATGACGCTGCCTGTCTCCCCTTCCAGAGATAACGACTCACCCTCACCCGCGTCTGAGCCTTAGGCTCCACACTTCAGATGAAGTGCCTCTTTCTCCAAGCCTCTCTTTGACTCGTCACATCTATCTCCTTGAGATCAGCCCCTCATGCTGATGACTAAGCCTGGCAAATGATCAGAAAGACCACATAAGGGGCTGAAGGGGTCCCGACTAAGGATCCTCAGGTCCTTTTCCAAACTCAGCCTCTTGCCGACAGGACGTGCCCTCTCCAGGCTTCGGTTTCTTCACTTGCAAAATGAGGGCCTTGCACACGTTGCTTCCTGTGGCCTTTAATCATCGCAAGCCATGCCCCCCGATCCAAAAGGTCTCTGGTCCAGCAGAGTGTTGGCTAACAACCCCCAGCCCAGGGGGGGGACTCATCACCTTGGCCCTGGTGCCAACATGGCAGGAGGAAAGGGCGAGGCACCAACACAGGACACCCCCTGCTTGTCAAATTTCTGTTCCCATGAGGCCCAAGAGGGTGTGAACTACTGAAGGGCTTAGGACATTGTGGGGGGAGGTGCCTTTCTAGACTAATCCATGCATAGGAACTAGTTCCCGTGTCCACAGGCTGGGAAAATATGGAGGAAAAGAGAGGGGAACGCAGAACATCATAAAAGCCTCAGTTGGTATGTAAGGACCAAATTAAAGAATGTGAAAGTGGCAACAAAAGGGGATTATTTGGAAATAAATGTCTCTCCCTGGGACGGTGCAGGGGAAGGAGGCAATATTCAAGTTGCAACACGAATATCACAGAGTATCACACCATCTCGCTGAGTGTCATAGGTGTTCAAGGGACCAAAGGATGCACAGAAGCAAGCTTGTTGCTCTCTGGCCAGTAAATATGTTGTCTCAAGGCTCTGTGTATTTCACCCACTTCATTACATAGCATTACTATTTCGGCTTGGTTACCTGAAAAGTAGTGCCGGATGTTAAAAAAAAAAAAAAAAGGTGATGGAACTGGGAACCATAATTTTCATTAATGGAAATACTAGAAACCACTTTCATTTTTACCTCATTTACTTTCCTTGCATTTTTGAGTTATAAATATGCCTCACGCGGTCGGAATGCTTCCTGGACTCTGACCCCCATTTTAAGTGCTTCCGAGGCACTGGGTGTGCAGTCTTCATGTTGACCTCATAGGGTGTTTGCTCTCATCATCACCAGTGTGCAGACGGGGCAGGTGAAACACAGGAAGTTTCCCTCCATAGGTGGCGAGGGGCAGAGTTGGAACTTGAACCACCTATGAGGATCCACCCTTAACCTCTGTGCCACATGAGGGCTGTAGTGCTTGATTGCTGGGGTCAATGAGAAGGAAACTGAGGGGTCTTTTCCTGGCCCTCCAGGATGACGAAATTCTTCAAGACCTAGAGGCAGTCTTCCTTCCTCGTTCCTGGGAAGCCTTCTTAGGACTCATCCAGAATACGGAGCTTTAAGAAGCAGCCAGCCAGAAGAGGCTGAATGCCAACCCGCCCATCTCCACGGAGGGGGATGACAGCTCAGAGTCGCAAGAGGTTGATGTGGTGGAACAGGAGACGCGGGTTGGGAGGCAGAAGACCTGAGTTTGACTTCTCCTGTCTTTGGACTTTGAGTAACTCACGTAACTTGTTCGAGCATCAGTTTCTTTATCCATCAGTTAGGGGTCACAACCCCCACCGCGCCCTAACACAGAACGTGGCTGTGAGGGTCCTGTGAGAAAACACGTCAAACACCGTAAAATGCAGCATGTCTCAAAGAGCACTTTGCGCATAATAGGTGCTCAATGAATGATGAGTGAGGCAGTTTCCACTCCGGCCTTAGGTCACCCAAGGCATTGCCTGTATGTCCTCTGCAGGGGGAGAAAAGGCAGCTTTCTAAAGTGTGCCACTGTAAATGAGCCCCATTGCCCCTGACTAAATGTAAGACACATGTAAGATTCCACATACAGTAGGAAGACTTCTCAGAGCCCGGGTTTTAAAGCCTTGAACTTGTTCTCACAGCCTATCAAGGTCATTCCCACACCATTTGGTTTGGTTTGGGGGCTGTCTTGCCTGAAGACAAGGGACAAAGCAGAGTGACCCTCTGGCTCCTTTCTATCCTCGGGATTCCAAAAAAAGACCCCGAGAATGCTACAGACGGGGCTGTTATTTCCTCAGGGTCCTGCGAAGCAAACAAGATGAACCTCTGGCTCCTGTTTATGGGAATTATTCACTCAAGGAAGTGGTCCCCTGCAATGAGAATGCTGTCTGCCTCTGAAATCTAATGACAAGGGTCATTAATCCTCGAAGCCAGAGTGATTGTCAGGTGGATTGGGGCTGTCACCATCGTGTTATATTTTGCACAACTGGGTTCATTTTATACGCCCTTCCGCCCCTTCCCCCTTCCCTACCCTACTCCCTGATCACATGTGGGCGAGGGCACAGGTGCACACTCAGCCACGTGACACGTGTATCACCTCCAACCAGCGACAGGACTATGTGAGATATTGTCCCTCCATGAGAACGGACTATTTCTGGGCATTTCAGGAGATAAAATCTATTATGTAATTTTAAAATCCTCTGACCAGTAGACGTAAACCTCAACTCAAACAGGTCTGCTTCGCCTTGTGTTTGCTTCTAAAACTTCAGGCGCTCATCAAACCTTCAGAAGTGCTTGCTCCAAATGGATCGCTCCCCGCGAGGTGCGCACCAAACTCCCGTGTTGCAAAGAACCTCTCCGAATTGACCTGCGTGACCTCCTAATAGCAGGGAGAGGAAAAGGCTCCCCATTCAGGTGGAAGGGGTTGCAGAAATTGACATTTTGCCAATACGAATCATCATCACTGCAAATCCTTCGGGCGCGGCTTGGAGTTTACAAAGCACCTTCACATGCATTATCCCCTCCGAGCCTCATAACAACCGGGAGAGGTCAGTGGACGAGGCATGAATATCACGATTACGATTACTATCCTCACGTGACAAATGAGGAAGTCAAAGCTCAGAGGTCACAGCCATCCAGAGGCGGAGGAAAAGCCTGCCTTCCAGCCGACCAGGGTCACATCTTCTGCCCCAGTAAGTGAGAAGAGTCTGGAATAGGAACAACAGTTTGGGGCCCGGAGTACAGCTCGTGCAGCATATGTTTCAAGTCTCATGGACCGTCCTCGGACGCAGCACAATTTTCGCTCCGTTGCAGTGCCGACCTAAGCGCATGGCAGAACCTGGGATTCCCGGCGTCTCCTCGCTTCTCTCCGTGTTTGAATGACACTGGCCCTCGTGGGAGCTGCGAAGTGCTCCTAGACCCAGGCTGCTCGGCGAGAGGGTCGAATGTGGAACTGCCTTTTCCGCAAGCCCGGGGTTGCTTCCCGCCCCCTGCGCAGGGCATACCTCCTCGCTCAGCCCCTGCATCTCACCGTCACTCTTGGTGCCCCCTCTGCTCCCTTACCTGAGCGCACAGGGAGGACAGGGCCCGCATGGTCTTCAGCTTTGCATTCCAGGGCGAGTTGTCACGTTCCGGGAATGTGTGTGGAATGGACGCGCGGAGAAATGAATGAAGTGATTAATTCTGAAGGGGAAAGTACAGACAAGTGTGGGCAAAGTCAAGCTGGTGGATTTTAGCCATGTTGATGCTTTATCTCCCCCCAGACAAACAGTGATGTGTTTCCAGCCCTCCACCTTTTGGCTTAAGAAGCCTGGCGATAACAAAGCAAACCCCAGCACGTTTCTTTCCTTGGCCGTGCTCAAGACGTCCCAGGTCCTTAGTAAGCATGCGGGTAGACTGGGAGGGAGTGGCAGGGATTCATAGGCAGCTTTCCATGACACAGCTGCTGGGTTAGACCCACACTGGGTGGATGGCTGTGCCTGGTGGGCTGGCCTCACAGTCATCGGCTCAGCAGTGGCAGATGGTCTCAAGACCAGGTAGCCGCGCAGCTAAAGTCAGATTCTTCTAATAAGTATTAGTGCCCTCCTGTGGTTAGAGATAGGTGGTGTATGAAAAGGAAAACAAGTCTGAGGCCAAATCCTGCCCAACGTGCATTTATCAGCAAACAGACACAAACACACAGACACACAGCCTTTCCCTGTAAGTTGGGGGAGTCCCACTCTCTGTCTTTATAACAATACAAGAGCATCGCTAATGCAGGCTTGTTATCTAATAAAATATAAATATATATCTAACGGCATCTGTATGTATTAATTTATTTACTGGAATATATATATCCAATATATATTCCATTAAACATTAATATATATGTGCACACATACTACCTACACGCACATGCACACACACAAATGTATATAGACGATATTTAAGAATTCGCATCACACAGGGGCGCCTGGGTGGCTCCGTCGGTCGAGCGTCCGACTTCGGCTCAGGTCATGATCTCACAGTTCGTGGGTTCGAGCCCCACATGGGGCTCTGTGCTGACAGCTCGGAGCCCGGAGCCTGTTTCAGAGTCTGCGTCTCCCTCTCTCTCTGCCCCTCCCCGCTCACGCTCTCTGTCTCAAAGATAAATAAACATTAAAAAAAATTTTTTTTTAATTAGAAAAATAAAAAAAAGAATTTGCATCATACATACCCGGTGAAGCTTCACTCATTCCTAGAGAAAATATTTCAGCCCACGTTGGGCTAAAATCTACTTTTTCACTGTTGGTTTAGAGAAGCAACGCGCTGTACCAGGAGGAGCGATGGCATTGGAAGCAGTAGACACGGGTTCCGATTCTGTCTCTGTTCTTTGTTTTTGGTTTGTGTGTGTGTGTGGGGGGGGGGGTTGTTTGTTGGTTTCTCTGTGGTTTTTGTTTCTTGGGTGTTTTTGTTTTTGAGAGGGGGGAGGGGCAGAGAGAGCGGGAGAGAGAGACTCCCAAGCAGGCTCTGCACCCAGCAGGGAGCCGGACACAGGATTCCATCTCACAACCATGAGATGGTGACCTGGGCTGAAGTCAAGAGATGGTGGCCTGACCGAGCCACCCAGGCCCTCCCCTCCGCCCCCATCTCTATGCTTAGTGGCTCGGGAAAACTACATAAACTCTTTAGGCCTTTCTTAACTTGAAAAATAGAATTAATAATAAGTAACGCATGGTGTTGTTCAATCTGATAATGGACGTAAAAGTATTTAATATGTGCCTCGATTGATTAGGTGCAAAGGAAATAACGTTTCTTCCCCTTCTTGCCTCCCCTCTTCCCAGTATGGTAAAATAATCACACGAGCAAGATTTCATGAGGACATAAAGTACTTACTGGAGAGGAGAAAACATTTTTGAGAGTTGTAGACCATTTATTGTTTGCTTGCAAATGCGAGCGTGGTTTAAATAAGCCACATCTAGTCCCTGCTGATGACCTTGCAGAACCTTTTCTTGGCCGTGTTATAGTAGCTAGAAGTCGGCTCTGGTTACTGTAGCTTTTTTGCCTTTTATTAAGGGCATCTTTCTCTGACTATCTTCTATGGAATATGCAGACTGTCACCTAATTCTGGAGACTCTCCTCTACCTGTCTGCAGGATTTGTTATAGTATAAGCTTCTATAGGATCCAGAGTAAGCCAGCTAAGTCCCTAGAAGTCAAGACCTGCAAGCTTTTCTCTTACACAGCCTTCCATTCCCTGTCCCAGGTGGTTACCCAGAGCCTACCAGTGTTTCCTCCATAAAACCCCCTCCTGCCTGCCCTGGGTGGGTCTCCTCCGCTCCCCCGATGCGGTCCCTCCAAACCAGCTGTGTGTAACTGCATGTAAGCGGACGGACTCATTCTCGGGTGCTTCCCCAGAATCTGTAGGGACTGAATACATTTCTAAGGGGAAGGAACTGGTTTTATAACCAAACGTGTATGCAGATCAATCCAACCCCTTGCTGGCTGAGCATTTCCTCTCCTGTGTGTTCATTAGGCATGGACTCAGAAAGCATTACTTTCCAGGGGCAGTGTATCGGGACACAGAAATGCTGTCTCTCCACACAGCACTTTATAGCTCTCGCAATGGCTGTGATGTCTTCTCAGCTATTGGTTTTGGTTGCCTTTGCTTTTTCTCATCTGTTTATATCTAACATTCCAGCCATGAGACAGCTGATGATTCGTTTTGTTGAAGACCCAGGTCTTACACATTTGCACTGCCTGGATCTGATCCTCGGTTCCTGGACACATGGAAGATTGGAGCACAGAAACTAGGTCAAAGGGCAGTTGGCACACCCTTGAGACACATGCCCTCCCTACCCCCTTTCACTGCACCCTGTTTTGCTCTTTCCACTGAGGCCCTGTTCTGTGACCTGTACCCTCGTGATTCACCTTGACCGCATTCTGCTAATCACCTAAGTATGATGATGCCATGGTACTAACTACCCAAAATGTAAAAGGGACTTTTTCATGACCCAGCTTGTACAGGGCAGCTTTCAGTCTTCCAGAATCTGAGTTTTCAGGGACTGCAACTTGCCCAGTTGGGTGGTTCTAACAGCATCATGAAGCACCCAAGAAGATGGCTTACTCCTTTCCCTGAACTTCCCCTTGCTCCACCTCCTCCTCCAATGGCCCTTGGGCAAGACAAGACACCACCAACCGCATTCGCCTTCATGCAAGATCTTTCCCATCATGGATACCAGCCATGGAATATCTGACCTCAGGCCCCAGTTATATATTGACTTGGAGAGAATACTCAAGGTCCTTTGTGTTTAGTTTGAGTCACACAACCTCAAAACCAACCATGCAAAGATGGTGGGCAAGTCAAGTGAATCGCCCGGGAACTTGAAGAATGTTACATTTCTTGCAAAGAACCCAATGGGTTTAGTTTCTTCGTTCTTAGAACACCTCCTTTTATACCAAGATGCTTTCAGACTTTATCCCATCAATCTTCTGACAGCCCTTCCCTCAGTTCCAGTAGGCATATCACCCCCATTCCCAGTCTATTAAATGAAATGTAAGAAGTATACCAATCAGCAAGATCCCCAAGCAAGGCAAATAAATAGAAGGTACTGCCTAGTACCAACATCTGAGCCAAGAAATGGGGGCACCCTTGAGTGGCCTGGGCAGCTGGTGTGGGTGCAGATAACAGAGTGTCCTCAAAGAGCAGGCATCGTCCTTGTTTCTTTTCTCTTTGTCTAATACTATGCTATTTTTCTTTAGTCGTTTTTCCCTTTGGCGCTTTCTTTCTTTCCCTTCACATAAATTATAAACATATGTATATATTTTCCTAGTAATCCGTATCCCTAGCTATACTTTCCCAAGACTTGCACTGAAGAAACAACTCTCATAAGTGGGAGGTGCAGGGTTGGGGAAGGGTGGAAAAGCTATTTTCCAGAAGCATGTTTTATTACTTTCATGACTCAAATATCTCCATCTCACCTCATTTTCCTTTAAGGGTAAATATGTAACAAACTGAGACACACTGATACGGGGTCTCAGTGAGGAATGAGTACAGACAAAAAGCTTATTAGCGTAGTTTCCTCTCTTCTAAAAAATAACTGATAAGTGATCCTTTGTGATGATGGCTGTGGGGTTGCTTCTCGTGCTGTCGAACGCCTACTTCTTGCCGAAAATTAGAGCTTCGCAGATCTGGGACAGCAAATGTGGATGATTGCAGGATGGGGTAACAGTACCGAGGCTCAGAGTATACTCAGCTTTAGAAAGCCAGAGGTGACTTCAACTCACAGAATTTAAATCTTAAAAATATTTGAGAGTTTTCATTTTCCAAAGAATGCTTACAACTTAGAAGAGTTAGGGTTATGTGAATTCTACATGATGCCAAAAATTACATAGCCACAGTTATTATATTTGGCTCATTCTTCCTAGTGCCTCCCTCACTGGGCACTCTGTGGACATTACCCTGTACGTCTGACTTCCCAAGGCCCAGTATCTCCTTAACCCAAATTGCCTTGCCTCTTCTTATCTACTTGACCATCATACTCTTGTTGTTCAGCTGATCTCAACTAGATATCCCAAAGAAATTTGTCTTATTAAACATTCATTGTAGAGAATGAATGGTCAGTTGACTCAGAACTTCCCAAGAGAATTTTCATTTTGTGGAGGAAGTTGTTGGCATAAGCCAGTGTCTGATGGGTAGAATTTCAGGTGTAAACATCCGCTTTTATTTAGAAGTTATTAGATGTTGGTCACAGTCTTTTGTGCTTTGTGGCAAAGCCACAAAACTAAGAGAAGCAGCCTTGCTTGGGAGAGGAGTTCTTCCCGGCACCCTGTTTCCCCCTTCTTCCTCTCATCCCAGCCACCAGCTCCCAGTGGACCCATCCAGTGTCCACCCCAGTGTCCATCATCTCCTGGTACTCTCCCTGGACCTGGCACCCCAGTGTCCCCATCTCTCGGTGCTCTCACCCAGTCTTACCCTCCTTCACTCAGTGCTTGAAGAAGTGCTAATCTCCCCACACATGTGTTTGGTCATCTTCTCCGCCCCATTACCACCCATATCCTAAGGCACCAAGGGCACCCAAGTTCCAGTCATCTTACCTCCTAACAACAGAGTTTAGGGGCAGTAATAACTTGGGTGTTACATTTTGTTTCCTCTGATAATAGAGAACTACTGGATCATTTACAAAGAAAATTTTTCCATTGAAATATGTTTCATGTAATTTGTCCTAAACCAAAGTTTTCTTCTGTGTTTTGGTAACATGGGCGTGATGTATGAAGGGTGAACTTAACTTTCAGCTAAAAAAGCAGGATTTACACAGTGGCCAGTGTTAATATGAACTTTGTTTAAAGGTCATCTGCATTAAATAGACTTCCTCCCCAGCCAACTCAGATGTCAGCCTGATGTAATTTTGGTCTCTTAGAGAGTTGGTTTCCTTTCTGAATGTGGCATGGAGTACACATGTTTCAGGGGGCACTAAATCAGCCCTGGATTTATATTTGCCCTTGACTGGCTTCTGAGAACCTGAGGTCTAAATGTTCTCACCTGTGGAATGGCCACAGGGAGCAGCAGAAAGGCACATCAAGAAACTGAGGAAGACACAAATGTCCGGGGATCCTTTCCTTAGAAAGGAGTATTTGCTCTGGTATATCAGTGACCTTAGCCTATGCCTTTTTTTCTAGAGAATAATTACTAAAGATTCGCTGGTATGGATCTTGTCTTGCAACTCTTCAGTTGCCTTTGATTAGATGCATCACTCTTGGTCTGGAATCCTGGCGCTTCCTTTTAAGAAGTGGAGGAAACTTCCTTGGGCAGCGCATCTAACTCATTGATCTTAAAGCGTACCCTGCTCCCTAATCCTGCGGATTCAGTATCAGTACGAGCTGCCCGTGTTTGCAGAAACCATATCTGCATTTGTTCATTGTGGCATCCTCAGTGCCTCGCAGTGTCTAGTACACAGCAGGCATTCAATAGACAGTTGTTGAATAAGTGAATGAACCCAGATCCAGCACTACAACAGGGATAGCAGTTCAAAGGCACTTCAGAGCCCTGGGGTAGACGAGTCGTCCGGTGCTTCGGAAGCCTCACGTGAATAGCACTCTGTTACCAGGTCCATTCTTGCTTATACTGAAGACCGGATCTTCACTTCTCTGCCTCTCTTCAAGACGTTCCCTCTTTGACCACATGTTGTACTTCCATCCCATTCTTCTCCAATGAGCCGCTCTTCTATAATGCTAACAAAATGTTGGTAGAAGATAGAGACTGGAGGTGGGGGGGGGGGGCGGGGAACAAATAAAATGAGAGATTAAGAATGAGGAATGTAGTTTATAGCTGTCACTTTCAAGTCTCACTTCTTTGAACTGGAACTTCTGTTGCAAGATGGATTTTATCTTCCAAAATTCCAGAAAGGTTGCTTGGGGGAGGAGGTGATGGAAAGGAGGTGGATGCTGGCTCGCCCATCCTGGGGGTCTGGCCAAGGTGGAGGGTCCCCAGGGAGAAGCAAGGCGTGGGACGCATCCCCATGCTCAGAAGCAGGTGGGGAATGCCGAGGGGAGTTCCCAGAGCTGAGGGAAAGAAACTGAGCAGTTCAGCTCGACATGAGAAGTGAGGGGAAGAAAAGTCCAGATGAACTGTGTTGTGCGTGAGAGTCACCCTTCAATAACACCTAAGATGAAGACCTGTTTGTCCCGCAAGGCTGATGACTGTCAATTGGTATTGAACAGTCTCGCCCTAGAGGCAGTCCAGTGATACTTGATTAAGATTATTCTCAAAGGAGCCAAAGATAGACAGCAAAAGTTAGAAGGGAAAACAAAGGGCCAGGACAATCCTCTCTAAAATCTGTAATTCCTAAATATTCGGTTTCACGGGCCATGAAAATATTAAAAAGTTTTTTGAAGCTAACTTAAATTTTGCCAAGGGAAGTCACTGGGGCACAGGTGGCAGTGGGGGTGGGGGGGGGGCTACCCTACATTAACATGACCATAACAATAGTGTTAAACACCAACAAATTAGAAAATACATGCCTTTAAGATGAAAGGCAATTTTTAACATCGAATACATTTTTAGCTATGTGGAAACTCCCTTACACCTGTTCTTATTTTTCACATTTCATCACGGGCCAATGAAAATTCTTCATGGCTCCCAAGACCAGTGTTTTTGAACAGCTGCCCCAAGGTTCCAAGGCATACAGGCTCTCCTGAACCCTGAGGAAATTTAAGAACTCTCTCCCAAGAAAACACATATATGCACACGAGCTTTTGCAGAGAACTTCAGGGAGTCGTCTCTAAACTAAGCACTTGTGCCCCAGAGAACCCATTACACTAATAGAGATCAGTCATTTGAATTACACGTACCACGGCCAATGGTTTTTGCAATCTTATCTTAATTTCATAGCAGCACATACCAAGGCATGGCAGTTCAATAACTTACAGTCTCTTACCGTGTGAATTAGTAGCAGACCAAGGAATAAAACTCACATGACCTCAGTTCAACATTGACTTAGCCAAACTACCTCACACTCTGAGAATACAACAGAGTAAGCAAATGACATTTCCCCAACAGTACTGAAAAGCAAATCAGCAAATCTACTTCCCTACTACCCTGGAGGCAGGAATAGGGAGTGGGAGTAGAGGTTGGGGGGGAAGAAGGTAATTGGAAACAGCGACAATAGAGAGAACAAAAGCCTAGCGCATTGACATGAGAGACTAATATACCCACAGATCATTCGGGATATTTTTAAGAGGGAGAACAGAGTAAATAAGACAGCTTCCTTCATCTCGCTTAGCCTGGGAGGGGGGGCGGAATCCAGGAAATAATTTCAATTAGCCCTAATAAAATTAACATTCTAATATGTAAAAATCCTGAGTTCAGCTGCTACCCAGCAGGCTATGATAATGTGTGCGTGAGAATTTTGAACTCACACATATGGAAGTGATATCAAATGTAAGGTATTTTTGTTTCTGTACCATGTAATTCTTTTCAATTTTCAATGGTAAAGAAAGGACAAGCCCCCTCCCACCCTCCGTAACCATTTTTAGATCCCAAGATTAAGAACTCCAAGTACAGCTACTTAGCACAGCTCAAAGTCAGCTCTCAATATATACATAATGAATAAGATACAGTAATACAGAAATGTACTAGATTATATATAAATGTATGGATATGTAAAACTATAAACATATTCGAATTAATCAAATTTTTGCCGAACTACATTTTTCTGTATCACACTTGAATGATAAAGTCACAGGAAAACAAATAAATATTGGAGATCTGATATGTATTATTTGTTCTTGATCATAACCGGTTCGCTCTCTCAAACATTTCGCTCAGATAGTTGGCCTAGAATCAACCGGGAAAAACCATCAGGGAAATGACACGCGGTTCCTTCCACTGACACCAGCAGAAACTTCACTCCTCCCTGGGGCCCGAACGTGGAAAAAGTACACTTTATAATACCTGAAACTCCTGCTGGGGTGTTCATGACTACCTTCAGTACCTCCTCTCTGAAAGACGATCCTAGAAAGCACATTGCTTAATGTATTAGAGTGAGTTTCTAATGGTAGAATTTCAGATGACATGACACCTGGTCAGGGCATATTTGTAGTGGAAGGAAACTGTCCCAGTACAAGTTAAATCTTGCTTTGTTAGTTATGAGTTTTGATACCTAGAATTGGCCCCAGCCCCGCTACCACTATGACTAGTAGTGAGTTGACTCTGTGTCTATACACGTGGGCGTGTGTTCATGCCGATGTTACTAATAAGGCAGCGGGCCAGGGAGCTGATACATTTGTGTTACTTCCTATTTCTGCTTTCGTAAACAGGCTGATTTTCCCATGGTTACCTTTTGTTCTTTCTGTCTTGTTTTATAGAGTTTTAGTTTCTCTTTTTCTACCCTCTCCTGGTGATTATTGTTTAAAAATGTACGAACTTCCATGAGAGATGTACTGAGATTTTCTATGTGATTTACTATATCACACGTTTTTGTATGGGTTCCTGAAAAGAATTAATCCCCTGGTTGATTAATTAATTAGTTAATTCCCAGGTTAATTCCCTGAAGGATAGGAGGTTAGATGTACATCTGTTTGTACCGCTCTATGATCGTCAACATCCTTCCATGGTATTATTTGGTTTTGCCTATTTGATCATAGGCTGAAAGATGTGCATTTAAGTGTCTTATAACAACAACAATCCTGTTTCTCCCAATTTCTCTTCGTATTTTCAATGGTTTTTGCTTTATGTATTTTTATGCTGGGTTATTTACTACATAAACTTTCTTCACACTAGTTGTCATTGTGGATTCTGTGTCATTCGCCAATATACTTTGTTCTTCTTAGTCTTTTGTGAGCTTTTTTGCCATGACTTCAGCGTGCAGCACACAGACACCGGCTGTACCTCTGAATCCCTCAGATGGTGGTTGCTCCCTATTGTACTTCTGTGCGCTTTTCGTATCGTTCTTTCTACACTTCTGACACACATACGTGTAATTTTTATCCTCTTTACTCATCCTCTATCTCCAGATCCAGAGCCTTCTCCTGTTTCTTTACCAGATACCAAGTGCCTACCTGAGCTACAATCAGCCAGTTTCCTGATCTTAAGGCACTCAGGAAATAGACACGCACTTACCCATACCCTGAGCACACAGGTGGGTTCCCCAGTTGCCTTCAGCGGAGGAGGTATGTGGCTTTGGCTCAACTGTCCTTGCAGGGAGGCCAGTCCCCCATTCTGATCTCCAATAAGAGCAGCAGTTTGAGGTGCAAGAAATCCCACCCAATTCCTAATGGAGCTCTCCTGTACCAAGTTGGGTCTCCTCCTCAGTTGCCCGGGTCTCTGCAACTCTGAATCGGTACGGTATTTCTGAACATTCTCTTCTTATGTATGTCTACCAGTCTCCACCCATCATGCTTCGTGTCCAAAGGCGACACCTCCCAGAAGGCACTGAACCGTCACCAGTCTCTGTCCCTGTCCCAACCTCCCTCAACACGTACACACGTGTCCCACATTCCTTCCACTTCACATTTCTGCCTTTGCTATTTCCTAGAAGTCCTAGGATGCTTATGCCAGTATAATTATGTTAGGGACAATTAAGGGCTAGGACTCTGGTCACCTTTAAATTATTCCATGTAGAAGAGAGTACTCTAGTCCTTTTCATGCTCTATCCAGGCCCTGAGTCTGAGCCAGGCGGACATACAAATAAGGAGGAATGATGTGTTCCTATCTTTTTTTCATGGGGGTAGGGCCTCTTCGTTTCATAAAAGTAAGCGTGGCTAGGCTACTGTTTAGTTTTTCTTAATTCCAACAGCCTTTCTGATAGTGGAAATTTCTTCCAGATTCTGTTTCTTCATGTTTCTGCTTGGGGTACTTGAGGGAGTTCTTATATTCTGTGACTTACATATTTCAGTGGGAAATGGAGATAGAGGCTGCACAGAGGTCTCCACTCAGACAGTACTTCAAATGTGAACTAGAAAAACGAAGTTCAACTGAATGAGGCAAGGCCACTATTCTCCATGTGCCTCCTTCTGTTATTGGTAGAACATCAATAAAAAAATAAACAATGAATTAGTGATGCATGTGAACAAGGACCCTATGAGCCAAAATCATGGGTCTAGGGCTGAGCACACTCTCTCTACCACTGAAATTAGGCAGTGCTATGAAAATGCTTAGAAATGGTGTGGCTAAGCATCTGACTCTTGGTTTCGGCTCATGATCTCACGGTTTGGTGGGTTCGAGTCCCGCCGAGGGATTCTCTCTCTTTCTTTCTCCCTCTCTCTACACCCCTCCCCCACATGCATTGTCTTTGTCTCTCTCAAAATAAATAAACAAACCTAAAAAAAAAAAACGGTATGGTATCAGGCAAATGTTGGTGGCTTCATTACCATATGTTATTATCAACACAGTTTTGCCATCTAAAATTGCCTCAGCGGCTCCGTCCATGAATGATCCATTTCTTTGGTGTTCAAAAAAAAAGCGTAATATCCTGATCCCTGAAGTTCATCAGAGCACCACAGTGACGGGCACCAGGAAAGTGCCTTTAAAAGTTCATGCAGAAGCAATCATAGTTTCCCCTAGAAGAAGCATTTATTGTTTTCCAAAGGCTAAAAGCAAAGCCTTCCCCTCCGGTGGCCATGGCAATGTCGGGTGCAGGAATCAGGCACTCAGAAGGCAGCCTTCACAGGACGCTGTTTTACAATAAGGATTTCTGGGAAGGCTGGAAGTGGCCGACACGGCATGTAATTTACAAGCACTATGAAAGGGAAAGTGGAACTGTGAACACTTGCATTCTTTCCTGGAGGCTGTAGTGAGGGAAAACACCAATATAAAAATAAGCTATTTTTAGGGCCTCAATATCTCAGCTCTGTGAATGCTTCTGAGTCATATTTTATGAGGAAGACACACTCAGTACTGTTGGGCCACCGCTCCCATCCAGCTGGAGGGATTAAGTGGCATTCCATTGTTGAACACTTCCCAGCAAAATTGCCAGTGAGCCTCTGATTGCAAAATCTTTACCCCTCGTATTGACTTAAGCAGCGGAAAGAACATGACTTGATTTTTTCAAATCCCTGGTTGATACACTGCTGATCTTAAGCTTTCGAATCAGTCGTTTCCCCCCAAAGTCCTGTGGAAGCTGTACAATTTCTATTTCTGATTCTTAATGATTCTTAATTGTTTTAGTGAGCTAAAAACCTGTGGGGCAATTTTTCAATGACACATATATAGCAAGTAGACTTACTTCTCGTGTTTTGACTATAGTGTCTTTTGTACTGAGACAGATAGGAAATTCTAAGTCGTTTGGAATGCACCGGCAGGAGAATGCATCCCAGCTGGGAGTCAGCTCAATTCACACACAAGATTGTGTGGTTTAAAGCGGCGATCCCCTGTTTACCCTAGTTCGATTGGATAATGGCCAGGTAATTATTAAGATATAACTACCTGCTCAGCATTTGGTTGAAGCCTGGTAAGTTTCAAAAGAACAGTTAAGGAGTTTACTGCTAAATTAAGGATATGCAATTAAAGCATATAACATAAGCCTTTTTTTTTTTTTAAGAGAAAAAGGAGCCTAGCGGAAAGAATTTTGGCTTTTGTTATCTTTAATTTTGGGTATGTTACTAGAACTTTCTGAGCCTCAGTTGCCATATCTATAAAATCTCCCAAGATAATGTAATCAACCTAACAGTGTCGTTGAAAGAATAACTTTATAAATTACATATTGAATCTCTGACTCAGTTTGATGAGGCAAATCAGGACTAAAGCCAGAAGAAGCATCTGGATCTTGCCTCTGCTTTGAAGAGTCAGAGATTGACTTTTGTCAATTCCCAGAGTAAATGAGGCTGGAGACATGAGCACATGATAATCACAGCACCCAGGAGACTGAGGTGGGCACCAAGGTGCTGTTAATTTTAATGCATTTTTATAATTTTATTTATTTTTATTTTTTTAACATTCATTTTTGAGAGAGAGACAGACAGAGCATGAGTGGGGGGAGGGGCAGAGAGAGGGAGACACAGAATCCGAAACAGGCTCCAGGCTCTGAGCTGCCAGCCCAGTGCCTGTTGCCGGGCTCGAACTCATGAACTGCAAGCTCATGCATGACCTGAGCCGAGGTCAGATGCTTAACCGACTGAGCCACCAGACGCCCCTGCATTTTTATAATTTTAGATTGATTACTTGGAATGGAAAAATAAGTTCAAAAACAAGTACATCTGCCAAATAAGTACGTTGTCTCCTTCGTATGTGTGAAGCTCTTAAAATCGTGTCTGGCATGTGGTAAGTGCTTCGTTAAATAATAACTAAGACGTAAGTTATCAAAAGAAGTTATATGTAATTAATTAAAGTTATCATAAGAAGCACTTTATAATTAAAGTTATCGTAAGAAGCACTTTCCAAGAAACAGGAAACATACGATGCCTGAAAGATCAGCACATTATGCCCCTGTAGACAAAACCACTGGGGATTAAAACAAGGAAGCTGGAGTAAGAAACTAAGGACCATGGCAGTGAGTTAGTGGACACTGTAGAGTGCCCACCCATAACCCAAATACCTGCCCTACATTTTTCTTAACATCCTGTTCAGGTACCCGCCACCCAGGAAAAGCCAAACCAGCCTCAGTTCTGATGGAAGATGTAGTTGGGCTAGAGCAACATTACCCTTATCGTAAGCAGCTTAGTCCCAGTGCAGCGGAGGGAATGTGGCTAATGGGATAAGAGGGAACTCTACTGGGATGCTGGAGGAGGACTTGCCTCCCTTCTTCCTCTGGATGGTGTCTTTCTTGCCTCCACGCTGAGCAGGAAGCCCGCACTGCAGACAGCAGAGAAGAAAGATGAAGAACGCTGGGTCTCTGATGAGTCAGTCACACCGCAAGTCCACTCTGACGCAGGACTTGAGTTAGGCGAGATAATCATTGCCTCACTACTTAGAGATGAGGATTCTGTAACTTGCGGCTGAAGGCACCCAAACAGAAACAGAGGACACCCGCTTTGATGGACGCACCATCTCACAAGAGGAAGCCTTGCCAGTGAGACCAGAAGTATTTGAAGTTCCTTGGCCGCAATTACAATGCCTTATCCTTATCCCCCGCCCCCCGCCGCGCCCCCCGTCTTAGGGACAGCCTTGCCATTGGTAAAAAAATACTTGAAGTCCAATGGCTGACACTCACTTTCCCAGCAGCATTGGTCTATCAGACTCTGCCTGTGTTTGCTCTGGGAGAGTCATTTTCTATGCCTCCATGGCTTAACAACCCTACCCTCACCCTCAGTTTGGTGAATATCCTTCTACACATCTCCTTAATCAGACACACATTACCTTAAATCAATGATATCTTCCCTATATATGCTCTTTTGTAACCTGATTTTCTCCCTGAATAATATGTCTCGAATAACATTTTTTGTATGTAAATATAGATCCGCATCATCTCTTTTTGGCTGTGTAAAAGTGAGCTATTTAGTTGTGTATTTAACTAGTTTCTCTTTGAAGGGCATTTAAGTGGTTTCTGAGTTTCTCATTGCTTATAGAATGTTGTATGTACATCTCTTTGTACTTGTCTAGTGATGCTTTGGGATGAAGATCTAGAAATTACAGTTTGGGTTCAAAGCATATAGACAGGATTCATTTTATCAGGATTCTTTCAGTTACAAAATGTAGGAGAGCCAATTAAAGAAGTAAAAACATAAGGAATTGAGTAAGTTACCTGACACCAAGTTTGGCAGTTGGGACATTCTAGGGGTAAGAGAATAACTCGGCAATGTCACCACAATACAAATTTTTCCGTCTCGTTCATCTGGTACCTTCAATGTATTGGCCCAGTTCTCAAGCTTATCCCTCATGGTTACAAAATGGCATCAGGGTTCCAGGCATCACACGACAATACCGGTACGAAAAAGCGGGGTATTTCCTCCCGTACATTCCTTTTTATCACAAGGACACTGTTTCCCAGCAGCTCCGAGCAAATCCCCTCTTGTATCCCATAGCCAGAATTGGCTGGACACCTAATGTGTTAGCTAAGAAAAGTCTAGGGATAAGGAGGATACTGACAACATAGTCTCTGGAAAGATTGTATCCACTATATTGTCACCAACAGTGCCTGTTTTCCGCCTTTTGTCAATCTGATAATACATAAAAAAAAGATACTTTGTTTTTATATTAATTTATCTGCTTATTGAACATCTCCTCGTATATTTACTGGCTATTTTGGGCTCTTTTATGAAACTGCCTGATTATATCCTCTGCCTTTTGTTCAGATGTTTTTTCCTATTGGTTTGTAGTGCTCTGGGTACATTAGGAAAAGTAAGTCCTGTGCATTAGAATCTTCGATGCCTGCTAATTGTTCTACTAATGGGCTATCTGCCTATTAACATTATTTCCAGTGAATTTGGCCATACAGAATTTTTAATTTTTACGTAGTCAAATTTATCGAGTTTTCCTTTATGGTTTCTGGCTTTGTTATTAAGCTTGGAAGTCCATGCCGACTCAAAGATCAAAACACATTCACCTGTGTTTTCTTTTACTATTTCTTCTTTTAAGTGGCTAGCCATCTGTCCCAGCAAACACTGAGTAAGTAATTCATCTTCTCCCCGCTAACTGGAGAATGCCATCTTTATAACATGCTAATTCCCACACGAAAACTATTTGTATACACCAGTATTTAAAATGAAGCATTCGGGGACGCCTGGGTGGCTCAGTCCCTTGAGCGTCCGACTTCGGCTCAGCTCATGATCTCACGGTTCATGAGTTCGAGCTCACAGCTCAGAGCCAGCAGCCTGCTTCCGATTCTGTGTCGCCCTCTCTCTCTGTTCCTACCCCGCTCGCACTCTGTCTCTCGCTCTCAAAAATAAAGATTAAAAAAAATTTTTTAATGAAGCATTCAGCCAACATTTACTGTTTTTTTTTTCACAACCAGTAAAAGCACCTTGCTTGTGGTTGAAAGTAGAAACAGAGATGAATTAGACCCAGTGTTTGTCTATAATCATGCACATGCCTATTACTGAAAAGTACAGGTACTAGACCAAGAGTGATTGGTTTGATTCCCAAGTTGTCCACTTATAAAAAGCTGTGACCTCATAGGACCTTGAGCACAAGACTTGGGTAAGCCCCATTGCCTCAGTTTTCTCTTGTGCAAAATAGGATAATAATAATAATAGTACCTATTCTCATAGAATTGATGTCATAGTTGAGTGAGTTCATGTAAAATGCTCGGAGTCTGGCACAGAGGGAGGGCATAATAATGCTTAAACTTGGAGGGAGGGTATCATAGGGTTAAAGGTATAGACTTTGGAACCACACTGCATAGGTTGGAATCCTTCTCCCAACACTTACCAACTGGGTAAACTTGGGCTACTAACTTAACCTCGCCATGCCTAGAGTTGCTGTAACTATTAAACAGATTGATACATATAAAGTCTTTAGGGTGGTGCCTGACTCGTAGTAAGTGCAAAATACGTTAAAGCTATTTTTAGCATCCATGGGATATCCTCACTGGATCTCAGACCGTTTCAGATCCTGACAATAGACAAAGGATGGAAAACAATTTTGGGGTGCTCGCGGGGACCTTCCATTCTTGAACCACCCAACTGAATAAAGAGAGGGATAGCTTCCAAGAAATTCCGCCTCTAGCTTCTCCATTGTTGTTTTGAAGCAGTGCATTGGAACTCTAGACGAAACAATAGCCACATGGTTTCATCTACAAACATTAGACTCTGCAATGACTTTCAGAAAACATAATTATATTTCGACCAGGTTTGCTCTTTCTGTCCTGATATGATTTGAAATAAGCTCTTCGCTTTTTCCTTGTTTTTTTAACCATAATGATCGGAAAGTTGATATGCATTGCATTTTGGTTTTTGCTTCCTCCTCAATTATATCCAAATCCATCATTATTGCCTTGACTACAAGAAATATTTTTAGTTTGACCGGGGCATTTTTTCCACTGCTCCCACCCACCTTCTAAAGCAAGGGTAGGCATTATACATGATGATGGCAATCTCAAACTCCACATGTGGCCTCTGAGTGCTGCACGTTGCGTTTGGATCTGTGGCTTAGCTGGTGGGCGGGTATAAATGTGCGCCGCCAGGCCGGTCCCTGGAGACTCTGCATTTGCAGAGAGCTCTGTGGCATGTGGCTTCACCAAAAGGCTGCATGCTGTCCTTGAAGACCGTCATGCTGAGAGGTCTGCCGTTTTCCAGCCAGGCTGTACCCTTCTGGTCATGTGGGGGCGTAGAGAAAGGACCAAGAGAATCTATGCGATGCTCACCTAGATTGGGTTCTCAGTCAACACTGGATGTCTATATTTATCCTTTTGAGGAAATGTAATCATTTTTTCCCTCCAGTTTCAACTATGCTATAGGAAATGGAAAGTCCTGGATATGAATAGCAACATAGAATGTCAAAAAAAAATTACTCTTCGCATGTTTTCTCACTCAGACTCTTCTTTTTCTGCCAATGTTTTATCGATCCAGTTCGACAATGGAACGTAAATGATAAATGGGGAAAAGATTCTTAAGATGAGAAATGAAGATTTCAAAGAGTGCATTTCAAACTGCATTCATCTATGTGCAATTTGTCCTTTAAAAAAGAGCAAAATGTATGTTAAGTTCACACTTCAGATTGACCCTAAGCCAGTGAATTCTATGTGATGGGTGAATTCAGTATGAACATAGCCAAATCTGTCTTTCTCATCCCTGGGGCTTGAGAAAAGAAGAAGAAGCAGCTAGAATTTGGGGACAGGGTGTGTTTGGAAAAAGGAACCTACCCTACCTCTCCCTTCAACCAAGCTCATTTGTCTTCTCTTCCATCCATCAATGGAACCAGAAAATACACCCATTTACACTGAGCTTAACTTAAGACCTAAACAAAGGTGAACGGATGGTTTCATTTGTAACTAGATAGTACTTCCGTGATCAAATACTCTTTTATTTCTGGGTGAGTTTATTTTTTTAATAAACTATCAAGCAAACCGACACAGTCAAGGGAACTTGACTTTAATTCTAAAAACTTTAATGCGTCAAATGAGAGCAAGAGTATAAATAAACACAGTGGGAAAGGGGTCCTTTGGTTTCAAACTTGCCTTGTTTCAGACAAGACCACATACCTTGTCTTTTGTGTTGTTAGATTCATGCCTCCCTTTCCTTGAAATTTCTCAAATTAAAGAAATCGTACCAAATAGCCCCAGAGCCTGACATTTATTATTTTCTCGTGCTTGTCAACATGACATAGTCTCATAAATCCAGCTTGAAGGTGGAGATGACATGTGAGGGAGATACTATATTCAGATGATGCCAAGGAGGAAAAAAACAAAAGCAAAAACCAAACTGTCTTTCGTTGCTTTCATTTAATTAAGAACTTCACTGTACTCCTTGGAATCTGAAAAGTAAAGCACCAGTATGTTTTCTGCTTATGTTGCCTCATGTGAGAAGCAAATACCCTAAGAGTCTAGGGTCCATATGGATAATAGTACATTGTGTAACTTCCACGGACTCCAAAGCAAAATGCATTAATTGCCAAGCGCTTTGAGGCCTCTTCCCCTAAGCCTGACTGAAGAAGATTCTTAGGTTTCTATTGTCTGCTGCTTCTCCAATATGGCAAGCCCAAAGAGAGGCAGAACGTGTCAGTCTACCTATGGCTTCCAGGTTTTGTGACGAAACGTCAACTGCCAGACCTGGCAGGGCTACGTAGAACCATAAAAAACTCACTTGCTACTGGGGGAAAGGTTGGGAACTGTTGACTCTTTTCCCAAATATCCCCTACACGACACCTTTTCTTTCTCTGTTGAGTGCATGAGGGGCAGAAAGCAAGGGCTCAGGAAGGCAAGAACACAAGTTCTTTTCTCTCCCTAGAGGAGACAAAGAAGCAGCAGCAAAGAGCTTAGCTTGCATGTGAAATGCATGAGTATTTGTGGCTGAATGAACGGGCCCGCAGATGGTGGGGAGGTCTCCCAGGGAATGTGGGTTTGGATAGGGTGTATGATGTGTGAGTAGCAGCTTAGAAAGCCAATCCTGAATTAATGACGCCATGCACACGGCGGGGGGTGGGGGGGTTGGGGGGGGAGGTCTGGGGAATTGGTAATTGGGACAGAGACTGGTACTGCAGAAATGCTGGGATAAAATATTTTTGATTTTTATTTTTTCCATTTAAAAGAAACTAATGAGTTTGGCATGTAAAAGCTGAAAGGAACAAGTCTCTTCAGAATGAAAGCAGGCATTATTTACAGTCTTTTTAATCCTTCAGTTGTTGTATCAGAAGCTTTGTGACAAAGCGAATAATCTGGGGATCATTGAGTGCCTGCTGTGTATACACAATTCAGGATTTTAGGTCTTGGGTGTGGGTGTGGGTGTGGCTGGAACAGCATAGGGATGGAGGGGATAGGAAAGTCAGGAGAAAGGGAATACAGCCCTTTCTCTCTATTAGAGAATCTCTAAGATTCTTAGAAAATCTTATTGTCTAGATGGGAACACAGATCATACAGACCTCAAGATAAACGTTGCATCTGCCAAGAACAGGGCCACTAATGCCTATTCATGATGCAACCTGATAACTTGAGTTTCTCGCATCTTCCTTGGAAGGAAATGGAGCACTGATGTATTAATTCATTTATTAGCAAAGTGAGCGTGGTTGACTTGCTGGGGACAGAGGATCAGATGGTACTTTTGTGGCCAGAGGTGAGTTTTTCTCTGGAGTCAATCAGTACTCTTGTTCCTTACCTTCCTGGGAAGAGGCAGAAATTGAAGACACAGCCAAGTGGACTTTGAGATGACGGTTAGAGGGAAATACTCCCTCTCATGGGATCCAAGAAGGTTGTTTTTCCGGACAATGAAGGCTGGAGAGAACTGGGCAGCCTCCCTCACACGTTGAAGACTATCCAGACACTGGGTGGGACGCTGGCTGTGTAGCCGACTCCAGGATGGGTCTACACTTGTAGAGCAATTTTAAGTCTTTCTTTGGGCTGTTGCTGAATCTTCAACAAGAACTTACAGGAGTTTAAGCTTTGTCTCAGTTGTGGTTTGGGAAATTAGGGCAAAGTGTGTCTCCATTCTTAGGACAGAGTTATACAGGCAAGAGAGAGCAGCGTCCCCTGTCTCAAAGCTAGAATTAGGGTAGCAGTGGCTAGACCAGGAGAGACCATTTCTCCACGGCCACCAGGAACAGAGGAGACGGCAGGAGCATAGCAGTTGATAGAAGGGCCAAAGCCTAGGGACCAGAGCCGTTTGCCCCAGAGCGAACTGAAGACCTGTGCTTCAGGAAGTGCTCACAAACAGCAGCGGTCTTTTTGATGGAGGCAGGCTGATTGCATAATAATTTGGGTATCAAAAGCAAATGTAACCTTGCTTAGAATTCAAAGGTGGTGAATCCTAGGCTGTGGGGGTGGAAAACCAACAACTTAAAAGTAAGCACTCAAAGACTGAATGCTATGTCCCCCCGCCCCCCCGAATTCATATGCTGAAACTCTACCCCCCAATATGATGGGATTAGGAGGTAGGGCCTTTGGGAGGGAATTGGGGCTAAATGAGGTTATGAGGGTATCTCCCTTATGAAGGGGATTGGTGCCCTCATGAGTCACAAGAGCACTGGCTTCCCCCGTCTTCTCTCTGCCATGCAAAGATCTAAGGAGAAGGCTGCATCTGGATGAGAGCCCTCGCTGGAACTGTCATCCTGGCACCCTGATCTCAGACTTCCCTGCCTCCAGAGCTGTGCAATAATTTTCTCTTGTTTTAAGCCATCCAGTCTACTGTATTTGTGTTATAACAACCGAAAGAGACTAAGACTAAGACTGGAAGAGACTAAGACACTAAGACTAACTAGAAGAAAGGAGTTGCCTGTGTTGGATGAGGATAGTAAGCTGAGGATCATGGGAAAGGTACATTTGAAGTAGAATTTTAGGGACATAAGGGACATGGAAAAGAAGAGCATTCCAATTTCCAGCCAGGGGGAGATTTTCAGGGCTGAGCTCTGCTGATAACAAAGCCATATGATTTACATGATTTCCAGGCTGTGCAAGGTGCTTCCTGCATAGTCTTGGCCCCAAGATCCTCACATTTCACAGGGTGTCACTCAGGCAGGTCCAGAATTACTCACAGTGATCTGGTCCTCCTTGAATACAGCTCCTCAGCTGTACTCTGCTATCAGTGGCCATGGGTCTCTGTTTGCCACCGTGGAGAGAGATAGAGTTCCGTGACCTCCTTTCCCTCATAGCTGTTATTAGCCTGAGAGAGAAACCAAAAATCAAAGAATCCAAAAACAGTCTTCATGTGATTCCTCCTCCACAGTCTCTACAGGAATCCTTCAAAACGTTTCCCCCATGTACTTTGGGAGTGGCCAAGGGAGAGGTTTAAGTTGTGCGTATTAGTTTCCGAAAGCTGTCGTGACAAATCCCCACGGGGTGGGTGGCTTAAAACAGCAGAACTGTCTCTCTCATGGTTCTGAAGCCTGGAAGTCCAAACCCAAGGTGTCATCAGGGTTCTTTCCGGTGGCTCTGAGGGAGAGTCTGTCCCGTGCCTCCCTCCCTCCGAGCCCCTGATGGTGACCAGAAATGCTCGGTGCTCCTTGGTTTGTAGATCTCTCCAGTCTCAACCGCCATCATCACATGGCCTGTTCCCCTCTGCGTGTCTGTCTCTGAGCCTTTCTTCTCTTCTTACAGGGACACCAGCCATGTTGGATTAAGGGCTCACCCTAGCGTGACCTCATCTTAACTAAATACATCTGTAACAACTCTATTTCCAAATAAGCTCTTATTCTGAAGTCCCAAGGACATGACTCGGGTGGGAGGCACTAGTCAATGTGCAAGTGAAATGTTTCTCTCGGCAACTACCTGGCGACTCTTTCCTTCCCGCCCTGCTCTGGGCCCTCTCCCTGGAGAAATTGGAATGCCAAGGCCGCCGAGGCTTCACCAAGCTGCCGCTGCCCTGTGCCAACCCACACCCCCCCGTGCATCCACTGAAAGTTTTGGTGCCACTCCCCTCCCACAGTGCCAAGCCCCGCTGTGAGAAAGCATCTCTGGCTGATCCCCAGGCTGGTGTCAACCAAGGAAGTTTGAGGAAAACTGCCTTTTGAGTTCTGACTCCCTTTCATTCCCAGCTTCCCACTCTGGGACCCAAGCAGGAGTCTTTGGGATAGAGGCACCAGGGCAGGCTGAGCAGCAGACTTGCTATCCTCACACTTGGCCCACCCTCCCAATGCTAGACCTCAATCTTGTGTAGCACTTGACTCTCTCCTTCTCTAGAGCTGGTGGCAAGAGGTACCCACTCAGGGACACCGGGCAGGGCTACGCTGTGGATCCTCCCAAACGTGTTCAGATAGGGCTGAGTCCTCACAGGGACACACAAGACACAGTTGAGATAATACGGCCACCGAGTAGGCACATATGACCTCGTCATGGGACTGCAGAGATAAGGATGGGTGTGTGATGTTCAGCAAGGAGAATCCTTCCAGAGTGGGACAGATGAAGATTCAGGTCAAAAAGAGAACAAGAGGGGCACCTGGGTGGCTCAGTCGGTTGAGCATCTGACTTCGGCTCAGGCCACGATCTCGCAGTCTGTGAGTTCGAGCCCCGCGTCGGGCTCTGTGCTGACGGCTCAGAGTCTAGAGCCTGCTTCAGATGGATTCTGTGTCTCCTTCTCTCTCTACCCCTCCCCGGCTTGTGCTCTCTCTCTCTCTCTCTCAAAAATAAATAAACAGTAAAAAATAAATAAATAAAAAGAGAGAAAGAGAGGACACCTGGACACAAGAGCTTTGAGTCAGACCAATACTTCTCAACTCTTGATTCTCAAACACCGGCTAGGTGTCCAAAAACTCAATTCAATTCTGCCACTAACTTCCTGGAGTTAGTGTCAGATCCCACAAGTTAAAGTCCTCAGTCCTATAGACGGCCCTCACCTCAGGTACCAGTCACGGGCCCCACGCCTTCCATATTTCTGCCCAACTGGCTATAAACCAAGGGGTCATATGATGCCCTCCTCAAGTTCGATAATTTGCTACAACAACTCATAGAACTCAGAAAAACACTTTGCCATGTCTACTGGTTTATTACAAAGGATGTAACTCAAGAACAGCCAAATGGAAGAGGTGCATAGTGTAAGGCTTGGGAGAGAGAGAATACAGGTCGGTACCCACCCAGCACCTGGAGGTGTTGGCCAGCCCAGAAGCTCACTGAACCCCACTGTTGAACCGTTTAGCAAGGTTTCATTATGTAGCCATGATTGCAACTAAATCACTCGCCTTTGTGACTGAACTCAATCTTCAGCCCGTCTCCCCTCCCCAGAGGTCAGGGGGCGGGGCTTAAAGTTCCTTCCCTTCTAGTGGGGCTTGAACTTTCTGGAGATCAGCCCCTTCCTTTAGCTGTAGGGTCCTCAGACCCTCCTCCCCAGTGAATCATTTCGTCAGCATACAAAAGAGTACAAAGGTCGTAGAAGCTCTGTGTCAGGAAGCAAGGACTAAAACCAAATATTTATCTTTTTATTATACCACAATACTAATTTATATTTTCTTATGTCCCTGACGATACTTCGATCATTTCTGTTAGTGTGCCAAACGTCTGAGCCTTAGTTTCATCATCCATAAAAGAGTAGGATAGTACCCGCCTCACAGGGCTCTTGGAGGAATTAAATAAGTTAATTCATAACTTATGAATAAGTTAAGTGCTCAGGGCAGCAGCGCCTGGCACAAGGGCACATCAGTGCATGACAGCACTTTCTGCTGAATGTGCCTTTCATACATGTTCTGAGTGTTTTACGTGCATTAATTCATCTCATCTTCACCGCAACTCGGTGGGATGCATACCCTTAATTCCACTTTACGGGTGAGAAAACTGAGGCAGAGAGGAGTTGTAAAGTGGTGCCTGACACTAAGCAGTTTGTAAGTGGTGAAGACACAGCCTATGCTCAAAACCAGGACTCTTTGGTGGCACCTGCACGGCTCAGTCGGTTAAGCCTCAGACTTTGGCTCAGGTCATGATCTCAGGGCTCATGAGTTCAAGCCCCATGTCAGGCTCTATGCTGACAGCTCAGAGCCTGGAGACTGCTTCGGATTCTTTGTCTCCCTCTCTGTCTGCCCCTTCTCTGCTCATTCTCTCTCTCTCTCTCTGAAAAAATAAATAATAGACATTAAAAAAAATAAAACCGGGACTCTTTTGTCTCCATATAGTAGGTGCTCAGTAAACCCTTGTTGGCATGAGAGTCTGGGCTACACAGAGGTGTGCTGAGCATGTGGAAGGACAACTGTGAAACCATGGCCAATGCACAAGAGCAAAATACGTCCTTGTGTTTGACAAAATCGTTGGCCCAACTTAATTTATTTTTTTAAGTTTATTTTATTTTTTTGAGAGAGAGAGAGAGAGAGAGTGCATGTGTGCACACATGCAGATTGGGGAGGAGCAGAGAGAGAGAGAGAGAGAGAGAGAGAGAATCACAAGCAGGCTCCATGGTATCAGCACCCAGCTGGATGCAGGACTCTAGCCCATGAACCATGAGACCATGACCTGAGCCAAAACCAAGAGCTGGATGCCTAGCCGACAGAGCCATCCAGATGCTCCAACAAGGCCCAACTTAAAAAAAAAAAAAAAGGAAAAAGATAAATCCAACAACCTCGAAGGAAACCTGAGAGGAAAAAAGATTTAGACCACTACGAATTATGAGGAGTGGAAGGAAATAGTTTGACCTCTTTCGTAATGCTCCAACAACCGCACTGGGGGATCTAGTTGTAAAAAGTCCACCTTTGGTTCTTAAAGTTCTAGAATGCTTGCCAGCACGTTTCTTCCACTTCCTGTCCTCACCTTAGTTTGAAGACTCTGTCCTGGGTGAAACTACACACTTCACCATAAACTGCTTACTTATAAGGACAGTTATCTCCTCACCCCAAACTCTCCAGTGCACATCTGTGATTCTAAACAGCTTAACTGCTCCATTTACTATCTTTAAACTTCTGTACTTGAAAGAAGTACGAGAAAGGTCTCAGGTACAAATGAAACCAGCACATCAGTCCATCAGGAATGCAGCCCTGGGCAAGACAGACACTTCTTTCTCAGAGAGACCAGCTTCTTTTCCCAGGATTCTGTGAGCCCCAGGTCGTTCCCCCATGTAAACCCTGGGAGCCATGGTCGTCTGCTTTTTGAAGCAGAAGGGGGGTTTCCACATTCTTGGAGGAAAGGATTTTGTTGTTCAGGTCAGCTCCTGTCACCTGTCTGAGCGTACTTGAAAAAGTGGAGGTACACTGAATGGAAATATGCAGGTGTAACCGAACTAATGTGAGTTTGCTCCTTTAGTGAATCAAAGATAGAAACTCTACGAGGTGAGTTGTGACACAAAGGAAACTTTATTTGCAGCAAATATGGAAATCACGGGGAATAACTTCCAAAGCTGTGACTCCTTGAGCAAGGGTGAATGGAGTCCTTCTCTTCAGAGTCAGGAGGACTATTCAAATAGGGAAGATTTGCATCGTATGTACAGGCGGGTCTAAGATCATGCATGTGCCTTATGGAAACATGCCTATACATACGTTGTATGTTATGTAAATGAGGTTTGTGCTCTTCCTTGGGTGGAGATTTTAGTGTCTAATGAGGTAAAGGTAATTGTCAGTCATTCCAGAGGTCACTCCATGGTCCATCATGCAGGTGTGAGTCAGGGGGTTAGCTCAAGCTGGTCTGAGGTGGTCTGGGCCATGAGAGTTGGGCAGTTGTTATTGCTCGAGGGGTAGTTTCAATTTCCATCATGGGATATTATACCCATAGGGTCCTTTGCCCGAGTTAGGAGACAAGCTGGAAAAGAGAGCTTAAGGGAGATTGTGGGACAAAGGTTGGTGGGTCCAAGCAGGTGAGCAGTAAAACTCAGGTCTTGGGGTCTAGCTGGTGACACAGGGCCAGAAGGAGAGAAATGTTTTTGTCTTCATAACAACCAGAGAGTCCCGTTCTGTGAACAAAAATTACTCTTGTTTTTATCACTGTAAAACTCGGCCATAATGTAATAAGTGGGGAGTTCCCCAAAAAGCCAGTCATGCAAAATGAGAGGATTGTGCTATTAAGAGGCAAACGCCAGGAATAAGGCGGTCTCAAAGCTCACCAGCCACACTGTCCCAAGTTCGTGCTTCACCATCCAAATCCATTCCAGTCCCAGCCGTGCTGGCTCTGGCTTGAATGTCTACAGGGAGCTTTCCAGTCCTGTAGCTGGCTGGGACTTTCAGGAAAGCGGCAGCCATCCTAGTCATATCTTGGTAGGCAGGTTCATTCTTTATGCTGATCCAAGGCCATGGGCTACTGACTCGTGTCCAGCCATACCCTCTTCCTCAGTTTCCCCTAACTTCCTCCTCTTCTGTGAGATCTCTACTTCCCTCCTTCCCATTATCTCAGGATCTTAGTGAGAAAGAAAACAGAAATAATGTCTATCGTTTATAGAGTGACTACGTGGTAAACTGTGTGCTAAATGCCTTATACATTTTTCATTAAGTGGTCAACACAGCTCTATGTGGTGTCTACTGTTGTCCCCACTGGTGGAGAAGGAAGCTGAGGGTTGACTTCAGGGGTCTGTCACGGGCCCCACAGTGGGAGGCAGCAATGCCCCATTTCTAACTGTTTTGCATCACTCTAGAGCCTCTTTCAAGTTCATGCAGCTACCTTGCCACTCACTGGTATTAAAAGCCCAGAACCACATTCCCCTGTACTTCTTGGACTTGGAAATTCCTCAAAGGGGACATTTCTAAGACGGAAAGTACTTTTCATCCCTAAAGTTTCACGTTTCATGTTATAGTCAGTTTTTCTTTCTGTGTTGTTGGGCACTAACACAGCAGGGTTCTTCTTTAGGTTTTCAGGGCACAGCCAGGAGAGGAGTAGACAAGAGTGTTTAAATTCACTTCCCCACTGGGGCACCTGGGTGGCTCAGTTGGTTGAACATCCGACTTTGGCTCAGGTCATGCTCTCCCAGTTCGGGAGTTCAAGCCCCACATCAGGCTCTGAGCTGTCAGCTCAGAGCCTGGAGCCTGCTTCAGATTCTCTGTCTCCCTCTCTCTCTCTGCCCCTCTCCCACTCGTGCTCTGTATCTCTATCTCTCTCAAAATTAAATAAACATTAAAAAATTTAAAAAAATTCGCTTCCCCATGAACTGATAATCAGCTGATTAAAGACTGAGTCTGAAAGATGATGCAGAGTTCACATCAACCCCCTTGACTGTCTGGCGTCTGAAATGACTGAAGCTGACCACACTCCAGTTTGAAAGGCTGAAATTCAAACTCTTTCTTTCCTGTACATATATTGACCCACATTTTATTTACAGTCTTTGAGGCTTCCCAGTCCTCTTGAAGCCAAGGCTTCTCAAGGGAAAGATCCCTGAAAGATGACCAACATTGAATCAACAACCTTTAAAGGGAGATGCTCCAAAAGCCTTCAAGTGGTCAATCTTAGACCCAGGCAGTGGTTACAGTGTGACTCTAGCTTTAAGATCCTCTTTCCTTCCCAACCATTTGCAAAGCCAGTGCCATGTGAGTCACCTCGGGCTTGGGCTCCAGAAGACAACTTGCCCCTTTGTCCTAGATGGATGGGATGTCTAGCTGTGGGCCAACTTCTGGTGTGGTCTGCAGTGTGCCAAGTCTGGACCTTCTGCATCCTGCAGACCCATTTAGCTGCCACTCCAGAAATCTCCACAAAGGCCAATTCTTATAGAGCTCCTTGAGGGTAAATGTTACATTCCCATCAAACGACAAGAAAAATAGCCAGTAGATGAGCATATAAAGAACTTCTTTTACCTCCAAGACAGTGATACCGCTTGGGGACTTGGCTGTGAGATGCTGGTCTACCACAGCCAAAGCGCATCAGCATCTGTGGGCAACCTACCCTCCCAAGGAACTAAGGAGCTCTTCTTCCCATTGTTTCCACGAGGCAAGGGCAACAATAAAAACAAGATTGCAAAGGATGAAGAAGCCGAAACAAAACAATTTGCAATGACACAGTTCCACCATGAAGAATCTATTCCCTACTCAATGGATCCTGTTTAATGGAATTAAAATGTTAATGTAAGTCATCAAAATTCTGTTCATATCAAGACATCACTATGCCTCACAGATGGTTGTCCCACAATATTCTGAGAGTGATGTTGGAGATGGAAGTCCAACCACTACATCTCTTGACAAATTGGAAGGAATATGGATAGCCTAGTCCCAGGATGTAACTCCACAGTCTATGAAGACATCGCTCTTTCCCTTCTCCAGATAATCTCCAGCAGGCAACCCTGATGAACGTGCTTCACGACAGTGGCAGTTACCACTTTGTGGGATTTCCCTCATTAGGGCAGCCACAAAATCACCCCCTTCCCCAGTGTTCAGGCTGCTCTGGGGCAAAAGCAGACAGGATACTGAAATTCCGTTCATTAAAGCATTCTAGCTGTGAGCACGAAGGTCAGGGCCTGATCGTGGCCCTGAGCAAAGGGAAATGATTACCTCTCTCAAGTCAGGAATCAGAAAGGCTGGGGGGCCAGGAATAAGATCACCAGAGAAACCAGTAAGGCTGAAAATGACCTCCACCTTGGCATTAACGAGTAGTAGAATAGTTCTGCCTTGTGTTTTCTTAAAAATTAAGCCCTATGGACTCCATTGATCTGGGAAAACACTTTTTTCAAAAAAAGTTACAAAACAGCTCTGTATGTTGCCCTGTGTCTTTTCATTTTTATTTTTTGTTGTTACTTTTATTTTATTTTTTTTAATATGAAATTTATTGTCAAATTGGTTTCCATACAACACTCAGCGCTCATCCCAACAGGTGCCCTGTGTCTTTTTAATAGTATGTTAAGGAGCGCCTGGGTGGCACAGTTGGTTAAGAGTCTGACTTTGGCTCAGGTCATGGTCTCACTGTCTGTGAGTTCAAGCCCCACATTGGGCTCTGTGCTGACAGCTCAGAGCCTGGAGCCCGCTTCGGATTCTGGGTCTCCCTGTCTCTCTGCCCCTCCCCTACTCATGCTCTGTCTCTCTCTCAAAAATAAAGAAACATTAAAAAAAAATAATAGGCTCAAAACATTCCTTTAGCCAAACAGAGAAGAAGAAAATAGTGCCTCTGTAGTCCATTCACAAGCTTTCACCCCACAGTTTTATGTGGAGGAAAGTGTTACAACTCCCAATCAGTGCAATGACTATAGAGCAGTAGAGATCGTAAAGTCTGATTGTGTCTTAAGCAAATATTTTAATTATTTCAACAAATGTGTCAAGGAAAGTGAATTATAATTTGTGTGCATGCCAGGATATGTCAGAGCTAGTGATCCAAAAGATGTACAGTATTCAGTTAGTGAACTTGAAAGTATGTTTCAGCGATCCAATTAGCTAAATAGCATTTTTTTATATTTATGCCATAAACATTTCATAATACATTTGTTTAAAATACAGGAATCACCATAAGACAAGAAAAATGCAATCTGTATATAACAGAGGTGCTAACTGTGGATGTTAACAAAGGGAACAGGGGCCCCTTGGTGGCTCAGTCTGTTAAGTGTCTGACTCTTGGTTTCAGCTCAGGTTATGATCTCATGGTTTGTGGGATCGAGCCCCATATCGGGCTCTGCACTGATAGCATGGAGCCTGCTTGGGATTCTCTCTCTCCCTCTCTCTCTGCCTCGCCCCTGCTCACACTCATGCATATTATCTCTCTCTCTCTCTCTCTCTCAAAATAAATAAAATTTTTAAAAAGAGGGAATACACACACCTCACTGAGGAATGCTTTATGAAGATAGTGGCATTTGAATGCCTTGAAAAAGTAGCACAATTTCTACAGGAGGAAGTCAAAGGGAGAAGTCCCATCAGATGTTGTGCACATGGCGTGGAAAAGGCAGGTGGGTGCTGGGAAGAGAGGAAGCTACAGATTCTGTAGCAGAACTCACATGAAGTTATAACGGCAGGACTGACTGGTAAAGGCATCACTTAAATTAACCTAGATTAATCACTTAAATTAACCTAGTACACACGAGGGAGGCATTGAAAATCCTGGAACAGAGATGTATCATGGTTAAAAGCAGTATTTTATGAAGGCTGCGGTGGCGGCTTTATTTCTTTACTAAGACCGTCATAACAAAGTACATAACTGGGTGGCTTCAGACAACACAAATTTATCCTCCGACACTTGTGGAGGCTGGAGGTCTCTGAAATCCGGGTATCGGCAAGGCCGTGCTCCCTCTGAAGGCTCTTGGGGGAAATCTGTCGTGTGGCTCTCTTGTGGCTGCTGTTTGTTGGCAAATGTTCAGTATTCCTGAGCTTGGACACACCACTCCAATCTCTGTCTCTGCCTTCTCAAGTGTGACAATGTCTCCCTGTCAAATTTGCTTCTTCTAATAAGGACACCAATGGTATTGGATTTAGGTCTCGCCTACTACGGGATGATTTTGACTTGACTCACGTCTGTAATGACTCTGTCTCCAAATGAGGTCACATTCACAGGAACCTGGTGGACATGAACTTGAGGGGGGACACGACTCAACACAGTCAAGTAGCCAAAAGTAGGAAGAATTAGCATGGGAAGAGACTTGTGATAGTGAGATCAGTGAGGAGCTCAACGCAGCTGATGAAACCACGAAGGCCCAAGATGGTAACAACACTGGAGACGGAGACTGGAGATGGTTTGGTTGGGTGACCTATTGGAAACGGGGAGGAGGGAAGTTCTAGGCGACCCAGAGATGGGGGACTGGGGACCTGAGTGAGTGGTGGTACCATCAACCCAAATAACCAGGCAGAAAGCCGCAGGCAGTTGAGTGAGAAATTAGTTAGATGTTATGTTTTATTAGGTAATTCTGGCAAAAGATGTAGCCATCTGTGGCTGTCCAGGCAGCTGTGTGTTCGAGGCTGGAGGGCTGGACAGGAGTTCAAGTGAGGAGTGGGGATTTAGGAACGACGCAGCAGAAAGAGGTAGAGAAACTGTCATCAGAGTGGGTAAAATCCCAGGTGGTGAGGGGACGTGTAGGGAAGGCAGATGATGGAACTGGGAGAACAGCTCGACTGCACCTCAGACGGGAAGACAGGGATGCAGGAGACAATGGGAGACTTCAGGAAGCCAGTGGGCAGGAACTGAGGTGGAAGAGGGAAGGAAAAAATAGTTGTGTGGATAAAGCTCGTGATTTAAGCCTTTGCTAAAATATAAACGTATGTTCTAGGGCAATTCCTTTGAATATTAACTTTTATCCCCACAGCAGAGCAAATTTTAGAATTTCTTCGCAAAATAACATGGAATGGGGTGCCTGGGTGGCTCAGTTGGTTGGGCGTCTGACTCTTGACCTTGGCTCAGGTTATGATCTCACCTTGAGTTTTAGCCCCGCATCAGGCTCTGTGATGACAGCTCAGAGCCTGGAGCCCGCTTGGGATTCTGTCTCCCTCTCTCTCTGCCCCTCCCCTCTGCGCACACTCTCTCTCTCTCTCTCTCTCAATAATAAGTAAACATTAAAAAAAATTTTTTTAAGAAAACATTCTTTTTAATACATAGATAACATGGTAACACGTTCAAGTAGAAGTATCCTTTTTCAAAAACTTTTCTGGGGCACCTGGGTGGCTCGTCAGCCAAGCCTCTGACACTTGATTTCAGCTCAGGTTGTGAGCTCACAGTTCATGGGGTTGAGCCTCACATGGGACTCTGCACCAACAGTGTGGAGCCTGCTTAGGATTCTCTCTCTCTTTCTCTCTCTCTCTGCCCCTCTGCTCTCTCAAAATAAATAAATAAACTTTTAAAAAATAAATAAAAAGGGGTGCTTGGGTGGTTCATTCAGTTGAGCATCCGACTCTTGGTTTCGGCTCAGATCATTGATCTCGGTCTCATGAGCCAAAGCCCCACATTGGGCTCTGTGTTGACAGTGCAGATCCTACCTGGAATTCTCTCTCTCCCCCTCTCTCTCTCTACCTCATGCTCACACTGTCTCTGTGTGTCTCTCTCAAAATTAATAAATAAACATAATAATAAATAAATACATATATAAATACAAAAATCAATCAATCAATCAATCAATAAAGGTTTTCCGAGTCTTATCCTGTCTCTATACATTTAAGATTTTCAGTGCTTTCGAACTCTATGTAAATATAACCACACTATGCGTACCATTTTGTGTCTAGCTTCCGTCACTCAAAAATAAAAGATTTACCCATGTTCTTGAATGCAACAGAGGTTAATTCATTTTTATTGATATATTTTATTCCAATATATGATTCTTCGACGTGAATAAACTATGTATTTTTCTCTTCGGCCTCTGATGGGCATCTGGATTGTTTTCACTCTGGAGCGATTATGGATAACACTGTTGTGAAAATCCCCGGGCATATCTTTTGGTGCCCACGTGGACATGTTTCTTTTGCGTGCATGCCTAGATATGGAACGTATTTGCAAATGTTCCTAATTTTACATCTTGTGTAACAAAATAACTCAGGTGTGAACACTATGCTGTGTTTCCCTTGGGGTGCAGAAAACTAATTGATAAACGGACAGAAGGACTTTGAATTAGTCCAAATTGTAAGGATGGAACTTTGATCTGTAAATAAAATGTTGGAATTTTGGAAGTGCTACAACACAGCAGGGCTTCTCGAAGAATGTCATAAGAAGAAAGGCTTTTTGGAAACCGTCGTAAGGAAGCTGTTAGGCTCTGAAGAATTTGAAGGACAGAAAGAGCTCTGTTTCATTTGGAGAAAGAAGAAGTGTTCTAATTGCCCAATTTCAGCATGAAAACAAAACAAAACAAAAAAAGGAATCGAGTATAACTCCACAGACGCCATGACTTTTTCAAAGCACTGCAAGTTGCTGTTCGAAAAGCTTAATTATGATAAAATAAGTCATTTTGCTTCTTCGCAAGGGAGTCATATAATTCTTTTAATTAAGAGGAAGCAAAACAGTGATTCCACTCTGAATGCCTGGTGCATGCTTCTTCGAAGCCCAGAGAAGTGTGTTTCTACAGGCTTGTTGGTAAGACACCTTGCCATTCCTGCCCCCTCAACTCTGGGCATTTCTGTGTCAGCCACCTTCCCGTCAGCACCTCGTTACAGGAAACACCTGCGCGAGGAAGACGGAACGCTGTGGCCACCGCAGGGCTGAACTCCGTCTCCCGCTGACCTCAGTCAGTGCCTGGGAAGACGCACATTTGCGGAGAGCGAAAGGAGACGCCTGAGTTCATGTGTGGTGTCTGAGGAGTCCGCAGTCCTCTTAACCAAGGATGAAAGCAAGATCAGGGACCTGGAGATAGAATTTCTGGACCCGGGGCCACTGGATCCGCGCTGGCCTTAGGCAGACAGGCCAACTGAGGCCAAGGCCCGGAGGCTGTTCCCTTGACCCCAGTCTCACATGAATGTTACACTCCTCCCCCAACTTCAAGAATTACATCACTGTATGTTCTTTGCTCCAACACTCACTTCAACTAAATTCCTTTGGTACCATTATTGAATCTCTCCATGACACAATGGAGAAGCTCTTAAGAGCATCTTGTAAATGGGAACCAGATATTTTCCAGTAAACCCGCCCCCCACCACACACACTTTTTAACCAGCTCTGCTTCCTCACGAGAGCTCTCTCTGTTTCGTTCAATAGAAGAATGATTTTCCCTCAGTGACAGGGGACACGTGATTGCTCACAAATCTAGAATATCGTACACACACAGGCCCAGTGTCTGGTCGTATCATGGATTCTGGGGCCAGGAGACTTGAGCTCACGTCCAGACTGCACCACTGAACTGCTGCGTGACTGTGACTGAGTGACTTAACCGCTCTGTTCCTGATTTTCCCCATCTGTGAAATGGGACGGAAAAATGATAGCTACCTGGTGAGGCTACTGTAGGAATTAAATAAGTTCATATCTGTAAGGCATTTGAAATAGTGCCTGGTGCAGAGACTAGATGAGTGATAGGGAGGGAAGGAGATACACAGATAACAGATGATAGATAAGCAAGGGAGCAAACAGTAACATCTTCCTTAGAAATTAGAAATGCGGGGGCGCCTGGGTGGCTCAGTCAGTTAAGCATCCAACTTCAGCTCAGGTCATGATCTTGCGGTTTGTGAGTTCAAGCCCTGCGTCGGGCTCTGTGCTCATGGCTCAGAGCCTGAAGCCTGCTTCGGATTCTGTGTCTCCCTCTCTCTCTGCCCCTCCCCTGTTCACGCTCTGTCTCTCAACAGACATTTAAAAAAACTTAAAAAAAAAAAAAAAAGAAATTAGAAATGCAAATTCTTAATTGTGAAAGACCTGCTTCACCTGTCATATATACAATTTCGACCCCCTTGTGAGAAAAAGGATATTATTAAACAACAAGAGCAGTAAGTGGTCTAAATGCAGGTCATATTCTATAAACTAGCCTCACGATTCACGAGTCTACACATTTCCAGCCACAGGATTAACAGCTCAGTGCTTGCAGTATTATGACAAAAATCACAACAGCCTCAATGCAAATTCAATAGAAAACAAGGTTGGTAGATATTGAATGTGCTTAAATGAAGTTAAATGAATTAAATTAACTATTTTGTTTGTTGGCCTCTATTCTCAAATGATTTCTTTCATATCCAAGAAATCAGCGGTGTCGACACTGCCCCTTTCAAAAATGCTCAAGAAATGGTATCCTGAAGGTCAGTATTATTATCGTTTTGTGCAAACACAGCTCATAACCTTGAGAGTAAGTGGAAACCTAAGCAGAGATTAGTGACGGAGTAAAATAGAGACCCATCATAAATTTAGTGAGGCAGTAGGATGAGCCTTGCCAATAAAAGTCACAGGTAACAAGTCTGTGCAACAAAGTCACGGGCAACCTGCAGCCGTGCTTCGAGGTGTTGACGCTCATATATCTTGGCACACAGTGGAAATTCTGAGGACCTTTATTGCCTACACTGCTGATCCTCTATGAGATTAGCTTCAGAGTTTGGTAGATTTGAAATTGAGTGGCTGACAACTGATATCAATTTTGTACAGTCCACATCTGATCAGGTGTCATGGTCCAAAGTCTGTCAAGATTCAACCTTTCCACTGCTTTGATATCCCTTCTCAAGGCCGAAGAGGACTATTTGGATGAATTACCCTTTGTTCTTGCTTAGTGTGGTTTTAATTTTCATTCACCCTAACAGGTGTGTTTTGGCGTATGTCATCCAGAGATGCATAAGGGAACCATTAATAGAGATTCTCTTAAATTGCCTTTGAATGTGGACTTCAGTGGGTAGATGGGTCGAACATCTTGTTGGTAATCATTAGTGTATGCCCATTACTGGAATGTTTATGAGACACAGCTGGACCCATTTGGATCGATGAAGCCTGGGTTTAAAACAGGGAATTAGTATTAGGGCATTGGTGTGAACAATATTTTCACTTACTAACGGAGATTTTAAGTTGAAATAAAATGTGATGCCGTTTTTCACATTACAAGATTCACGTCACCCCTGTGGCTGAGGGTGTCAGGAATCAGGCACTCTCTATTTTGTGGGAATATAAATTGGTACAAACTCTATAGAGAATAAAATTTACGGTATCGGTTTTATAAAAAATGTATATGACCTTCGAGCCAGCAATTCCACTTCTAGGAGTCTATCTTACATATATGTTGGCATGTGGGCAAACTGCATGTTCGCGTTGCCTTAGCAACCATTCAAATACCCATCAATAGGGAATAGGTTAAATGAAACCTTCCAGACAATGAAGTACTATTTACAGTTGTGAATATTTGTGGTATTTATTACATATATACATATCACATACCCAAATGGTAATATTTTGTGCCTGAATCTGATTGGAACATCTGCAGAAATAATAAAGGTGGTTGCCTCTAGTAGGAACTGAGTGGCCATAAGTCAGAGGTATAAAAGAGACTATTTATCGGTACTCTCCTGTTAGTTTGTAATGTTGTATCATCTGCGTATACTACCTATTCAAAACCACTAACAAAATGAGTTTCCAAAAAGAGGGTCTCGTTCTGTAGAGAGAAACCAGGGTGCTCCTTCTTAGGCGCTTGCTTAGAGAAAAGTCTTCATCAAGGTGAGGCTTGTAGCTCCCAGAGAACCTTGCTGGTTCCAGAATAAGCCTGCAAGGATGTGTGTTGATCAAGAAGTGAAATAAGCATTACTCTCCTCTCCCTTGGTCTGGCTTCATCCCTTCTCCACGCCTCTCAGAGTGAAGGCAGAGTGTTCATTTAGGCTTTCCCGTCTGCCTCCCCGGTGTTATTTTCAATGGTAAGAGAGTTGGGGAGGGGTAAGTCACATGGTTCTGCCTCCCATGATTCGCCATCAGCTCACTCCTGAGTGTCTTCGGTCTGTTTTAGTGGCAAGTATTAGTGAGAATACCCTGAAAACTAGGGATAAAATGACAGGCATAGAGCTGAATTGCAGCTGAGGACCCTCCCCTTCTGTGGTTCCAGGCTCCAGTCCCTGATCTGCACAGGCCTGAAATAAAGTCCCTGTGGCACAGCAGAAAATACACACAGACAACAGACATCCAGCTGACTTCCATTTTAAAATTTGAGATGATATCTCTTCCGTTTTTGCTGTGTGTTGAAATGTCTTTTCTTTAATATAATCATGTTGACAGCAGATGATAATTGGCTTGGGATTTTTTTAACATTTATTTATTTTGAGAGAGAGAAAGAGAGCCTGTGCACGTGCACATGCGGGCATGTGCACGAGTAGGGGGAGAGGCAGAGAGAGTGGGAGAGAGAGAATCCCAAGCAGGCTCCGCATTGACAACGCAGAGCCCGGTGTGGGGCTCAAACTCATGATCCATGAGATCATGACCTGAGCCGAAATCAAGAGTCAACACTTAACCCACTAAGTTAATTGGCTTGTTTTTGTTACTTTTTTTATTTTTTAATGCCCCAACTTAGTATATTGACAACCCTAGCTTGGTCCTCCCAATATTTAACTTGATGTGCAAATTGTACTGTTCCATAATGCCCAACATCTAGAAACCTTTGTCTAGTCTCTGCCTGGAATTGGACCCATGCGGAAACTGAGCCAAAGAGGCTGAGATCCTAAAGTATAGAGACTGGGGACCCCAGTGTCACTCCTGCCTCAGCTGTGCTGGGACAGCCTCCCTGTGCAGGAAGAAGTATAGACTTGACATTGAGAATACCTCCCTGCCCTCACTGTGCCTCTTACTTCCAGTTCCAACCAGCCAGCCCGCTGGTCGCCACATGGAAACCTAGTTACAGCAAATCCTGGCTTATCCAATGGGATAAGCTCTTAGGTCATTCACTCTCCATCTTAAGCCAAAGGTCCTCATGTAAAAAGTGAGAGAAGCAATATTAATTATGGAGGCAGCCCTACTAACTTGGGATAAGTCGTGTAGCAAGTGGAAATTTTCATATTTATGTATCATAGTTAATACACAGTTTACTCAACAGAGCAACTGCTACTCAAGTTTCCATACTTTAATGCCTTGTTGTCTTGATGTGACCCGTGGGCTTTTCCCCATACCATTTTTAGGAAAAGAGTTCACTCCACTCTTATCAGTGCACAGTGTAGCATGAAATGGGATTCAGAAGAGAAGTAGACTCTAAGACACCTGGATGTTTTGGACTCCTTTCTGAGGCTCAGGAAGATCGATGAAGAGTTCCTCCATCCACCTGCCTTAGCCAGCTCATCTCCCTATTACGAAATCACCCCAGGAACTTTAGTTTTTGCAGAAATGTCAGAGAACCCGTGAAGAAACAAACCCTCTTCTCTTCAAGGGTGTCTGAGTGAGGATGTCAGAGCCTGGTCTCTGGAGCAGTCCTGCCACTGAGAGATAAATTCAGGTCATTTTACCTCCTTCTCTTGTCTGGTTCAGCACTCTAGCTAACCTTGATTAGAGCTGTAAGGTGTGGATAGAGGCCACCCAAAGCCCAGCATCCATCCCCTTCCGAGTACCTCTAACAAAAATATATGTCTTGTTTTGTGGAAGCTTCATTTTTCTCCATGATGGGACTATATTAATCGCATGAGAGTACAAGGTCAACGGCCATCCTGTCATTGCTATTCCTTGGCCAGCTGTACCAGGAACACTCTTCCAAGTTCTGGAGATGATGTGTGGAAAACACAGGGTCCTGCCAAAGGACGGATGGAGTCCAGCCAGGAGCCAGCCTCTCCGGATTCTGATGACCTATGAACTCCCAGAGAGCCTCACTTGTGTGATGCTAGCCTGCCACAGCTGGCTGAGTGCCCATTTCCTCTGCGGCTTGAGTAAGGCCAGGACATGCACAATACAGCAGGTGGATTCTGATGAGCACCTGGGAAAAGTAAAAATGCAAAGTCAAGCCCAAGTGCCATAGACCCCTGGCCTGTCCGCAGTGGAGAGCCCTAGGATCCAAATGGAAAAATGTTCAAGTTACACTAGATAGCTCCTGCTAATCAGGGACATAATATCTCAAGAATATGCTGGAGATGAGGAGACATGCAGTTCCATCCCAGGCCTGTCTGGTAGCAATTACAGCCGCTCAAATCACTCTTGAGTTGGTCTGGAACGAGAGGCTGCTAAGTTACTAAGACTGATCAGAATGTGCATGAATCCCAGACACTGTTCTCTTCTGCTCAAACACACACAGCTGCGTTTCCTTACTTCCAGATTTCTCCTCTCTCCTGTTATCACTGTCAAGCCCAGGGAGGCTGTCCTCCAACAACAGACGAGGGCGGGGAGGTGGTGGGAGGCAGACCACCACACCGACATCTTGGGGAGCAGGCTGATGTCAGTTTGGGTTTGGTCTGTTGAATCTCCAGTGAGTACGTTCACCACGTTTCCTGGAGTAGTGGCATCATACAAAGACATTTACGTGCAGTGCTCTGTGTTATTTCTTTATCGATTACTTTCATCCTATTGCTTGTTTACATAGCAGAGTTGCGTTGGTATTTTTTAAATAACGTGTAGGTAGGTTATAGTATCCATGATTTCACTTGAGGGCAGTAAGGGACATTATACAAGAGTCATAACAAAAGGCCATTGACTGAAAGCATTAAGAGTCATTCATCATTCTAGGGCAACACAAGAAAGGCTTTTGGGGAGAGAAAACCCAGTCCAAGTCAGAGTTACTTAAAATGGACAGTGGTTCTCCCTGGGATATTCTCTTACCACCAGCAGACTCACTTGTTTGGGCAATGACATAACCGAGCCAACTTCTCATTCACGTAATATCTGTAACGGTAGTGTCTTCGTGTGTTCAGGCGGCTTTAACAATATACCACAGACTGGTAGCTTCTGAGCAACAGAAATTTACTTCTCATGGTTCTAGAGGCTTCTAGAGGATGTCCGAGGTCAAGGCGCTGGCCAGTTCAGCCCCTAGTGAGGACCCATTTCCTGCTTCATAGTCTTCTCACTTCTTGGTTTATAGACAACCTTCTTCTAGCTCTGACCTCATATGGCGGAAGGAACGGGCGAGGGAGCTCTCTGGGGAGAGAGCTGTGAGTTTGGGGAGGACATAAACACTCAGTCCCTAGCAACTAGTATCTCATGGGCCCTGTGCTCACAGCTTCTCATTCCAGACAAGGAATGCATGGAAGGCATGGAAGTCTTTAAATCCTGTGCAACTTTCACAGAGGAGAAACGGTCATTGAAAACATCCATAAAAGATTTGGGAGAATGTGGTAAAGATCTGTGTCTCCAAAACTGCCTCTGAACCCCAGAAAGTGAGGTGGCTGAGAGAACACAGATGGAGTCGCTGAGGGGGTTGCTTTGGCGTCTCCCCGATGTGCCCCACTGGCGCTGATTTCCGAACCTCCTCAAGCTTCTGTTACTCCAAGTTGTAGAGCAAGTGACAGGTGGCAAGACTGAGCGATCAAGCGAGTCATTATGTGTTTCTCTGCATCATAAACCCAAGGCACTCCTGCATGTGCCTGACACGAATTTCACTGCCTGTTCGTTTTGAAAGTCTTCAAATTCATCGTTGTGACCAGGCAGGGGATGCGGGTGGGGGGAGACGGGCAGATTGGGGTTGGGGGGGGGGGGAGGGGGAGACAGATGTAGAGGAATAGAGCCTTTGTACTTGTCAGGCTGTCAAAATCGAAAATGCATTGTGAACGGGGAAGACAAGGTTGGTTGTGTTAACCGTCTGACGCCAACACGGGAAGGATGAACAGACCCTGAGAGCGTGGTCTGCTGATACCATTGCCCTGAGCCACTGCTGTGCCAGCCTGCCAGGGGCCCTATAGAGACAAACCTTTAAATTAACACGTCTGTCCTCCGAGAGACAGCTCGAGGAGACAGGCGAGCCTTTGTAACTAGACCCAGACAGGCAGCTGTCTGTAGGGCCATCAAGAGAGTCTCGTTTACTTAAACAAGCACAATCTCTTTAAAAATCCTCTTTTTCTGGTTTTAAGGTGAGGCAGAAGCTTGACAGAGAAGTACATCGATAAAGACATTGATATGAGTCACATTTACACATGTTGTCGGGGGTTTTTTGCCCTAGAAACTGGGTGTGTGGGACACAATTGAGTGATCAAAATAAAAGCCCGTGATTTTGCTTTTAAGAAAATCTTAGTAATTAATTCATTGTTGGACCAAATTTCTGCTTAGATTCACCAGTCGAGGCACTAAAATGGTGTCTACGTTGTCTCAGTGACCAATTCTGATCAACCGGATGGGGGTCTGATCTACTCCTTTGTGCCTGACCTTTAAATGAAATGGTTTTACTGAATAGAAAATCATTGCTCTAGGGTGGAGAGAGGGACCTTCCCGGAAAAACATTTTTGCCTATTCAATTACCTATTGCCTTGGGCTTGCTCGTCATTGTATGTAATAGATTGTTTGATATGAATTGGACTGTGATCTGGTTGAACCACAGCGCTCGCCTCCATAGAGACTCATGCTTTTGAAGTAGACAATTTGTTTTCAGGGCTGCAGAAAACACGGTACTCTCTAGAAAGATGGTTTGCCCACAGCTCCCCTGGGGAGTCTGAGGGGTGCCTATCTACGTGACTGTACAAGGAATTCGGCCAAATTCCCACTTTCCAAAAACTTTCCCTTTATTGACTTCTATCACCAAAATGTTGAGCCCTGCTTGGTGGGGGGGGGGGGGTTTCATAGACAGGGGGGAAGAAGATGGTCACTGAAGATTCAAACTGAAAGAAACTCGAAATTTACAACCCTATGCACCAAAGTTTTTATTCAAGTGGCAGAACAAATTCTAGCATTTGCCTCCCATATCAGGTGTATTGCTGACTCCTTGTTCTTACTTGGGGAGCCCCGGGACAGTGGTGCATGTCAGGTCCTTCTCAGGTGGCCAAGAAGCTTTGATCAACTGCTCAAGGTATTTTTTTTTTTCCAAATGAGATTTGTACCATCCAAGGCATGTCTGTGGGATGGTGTCATAATCCTGTGTTGAGAATCTTGAGATCTTGGTTGCCACCTTGTCAAATGCAATTCGGTCTTTGGGCTCAGACCCCTAGCATCCATCACTGCCCCCGGCCGTGCCCCTACCACTTATTGCTATAAATCCATCTGAAGGGGTACTCTATACCTCACTTATTCTTGCCCTTGCCTTTCCCATAGGGTGGGGGTGACACTCTTTTTTCTCCCTTTATCACCGAGCTCTCCTGCACATTCAAGTCCCAGAATAAGTGCACCTGACAAGGAAGTATACTCTTCTCTCATAGCCTCAGAAAAGAATAGTATAGAATTACGCCAGCACATCTCGCCGTGTCTTCTCAAGACTCTAAGGTCTTGAAGAGAGAACTGTGTCTTTATCTTCCTACCAGCACTAGCACTCATCACCCCACTCTCTGGCCCTGGTGCTGATTAAGTGTTCGTAGAAAGGATGCGTGAATAAATGAACACATAAATGTTCAGAGTTGATATTAGCATCAGTAAAACTCCATCATTAACAAAAATACATCTTATATAGAGAGACTATAGTTGCTTCAAAAAATCTCCCCTTCAGGTACCAAAGCCATCCTTCACCAGCTTCTCATAAGCATTGACACTAGTGAACTTGCCTTATAAGCACCGTATGAACAGTCCCCCGGCCCACCCACCTGAAGAGTGGTGTGGTCCTCTGTGTCTAGAATACCCACCTACCCCACATGGCTGATATCATCCACTAACGCTGGAACTCATAATAATTGTCTCTTACGGGTGATATCCACAACCCGATACCGATTTCCTTATTCCCTTCGTGCTAACTCCCTTTTGGTCAATTTCTCCTCTTTGAAACTGTGAAAGTGATTTGTTCCTAAAATCAGGGTATTCTCAACAAATCCTCCTCAGAGCCCTCGTTCAAGAATACTAACCACTCACATGGCTCAAACTAAGCACAGCTTCTTGTCCCTGAAGTCTGCTGTTTATATTCTTGAGAAGCCACTGCCTGCTCCTTAAAAAACATGTAAACTCATCACTGGGGCTGGGAGACTGCCTGCCTTGAGTGAAAAACATTAACTGCTCTCCATTGGTTGATCCCTTGTCCATGTCAGGAAGAAAATTAATGAAAGAAGCAAGTATACCTTTTACAAAATTCCAGATATTCGAAACACTTTGCCCAAATTCCATTCATAAAGAGGGGGGCTACAGAAAACCTGACCTTGAAAGCTCTCCTGTGATTGCTGGGAGACCAGACCGTACTGCATGTATGTCTACACCTGTCTTCCCCAATGGTCTCCTGGTCATATAGCTGATTGTTTGCCCAGTGCTCTCACCTGGTGAGAGAAGGCACCTAGCCTTTTTTAGTATTTTCCGGACGGCCATAGTTTTAACAAAAGATGGCAGCTCCATGGCAAGAAGTCAGCTTGTGCTGAGTCTTTGTTGCTGACATTGGTTGCTCTACTCACTGTACCAGTTGCAGACATGGTAAACACATTAGCTGATAGGAAGTTCTGTGAATACGAGTTCACCCATCCGGGAAATATATTTTCTGTACATTCTTGGCTATTGGAGCCATTCATCACAGCATTGCCTCCCCCTCCCTGGTGCCGTTGCCTAAACAGAGATGCCAGTCATGAAGTCACTCGAATTCCTCCATGAAAGACCCCAAAACAGAATTGAAACCATAACTCAGAGAACATTTATGTACAATTTATGACCAACTGTCAAGCTAAACTACTGACAGATTCCAAATCCGCTTTAGAAATAGTATGATGCTTTTTATCAACTTTTTTCCTTTGTCCTTTACTTTGTAGTTGCTTTGTTTAAATGTTAAATGCTGACTCAAGGGGGTCTGTATCTCCTTTGGGAAAATGGAAATTCATGGAAAGATACTAAATTGGAGAGTTTCGATTGTTCCCACTTGAGACCAGAGCTCTGCCAACAGAAAGTGGGGAAAGTTTTATTGTAGAGCAGAGACTTCTTGTAATTCCTCAACTTCACCCGGGGCACCCTCTTCTCTGCCGTCAGTATTGACTGTTAAGTGGTCACATTCTGTGTGGAGTCAGAGACTAGACTCGCCATGGATCATTCGGCTTGTTTAGGGAACAGGACAGAACTCACTTGCAGACCAAGGCTGTCTGGGTTAGGACGTCACAGCAGGAATGGCCACTAAAGAGTTGACAGCCAAGTGTTCCTGAGAGATTTTCCCAGGCCTGAAAAATTGTCCAAACCAGGAGTCTTTCTTAGGATATAAGATTTCAGCCTTATAAGGGAAAGAAATTCTTACATAGGCTACAACATAGATGAACCTTGAAGACATGCTAAGTGAAAGAAGCCAGACAAAAAGGACTGGGTACAAACTACGTACTGTATAATCTCACTTATATGAGGTACTGAGAGTAGTCAAATCCATAGAGACGGAAAATGGAGTGGTGGGTGCCAGGGGCTGGGAAGAAGGGGGGTGACGGCGATTTGTCTAATGGGCACAGAGTTTCAGTTTTGTAAGATGAGATCGGAGACTGGTCCTACAGCAATGTGAAGGCACTTAACAGTATTAAACTTTACACATGAATGCAGTGAAGATGGTGAATTTTACGTTATGTGTGTTTTGCCACAATGTTAAAATCTTTTAGGCAAGAAAAAAAAAATGTCAGACTTTGAAGGCCAAAATGGAGAAATGACATTTGCAAGATATAGTGGATGTTCTTTACTGGCAGAAGCTTGAGGAGTTGACACAAGAGATTAAATTTTTTTCCTTGATGTTTATCTACTCTTGCAAGAGAGGGGGTGGGGAGGACAGAGGACGGGGGAGAGTGTAAGGATCTAATAATATTCTGAGGAAAAATTTAGTACCCCCACAACTTTCGTTTCCTTGTTTTTCACAAGACTATGTGCTTTTCTGTCGTCGTGTACAGAACAAGGTCTGATGGGTTTTTCACAAAGAACTATTGATGGCGTGTCTGTGTGAATTGCCCCAGCATTGGTCACAGCCAACTTCTGTGGGACCCACTGCCCCCGCTCTACAATACACTCCAGTGTGCTTGGCCATTTATGAAAGGTCAGAAATGAACTGAGAAATGGGCTAGAGTCAAAAACATGTGGCCCTATAAATATCAGAGTCAGACGGCTTCCTCCATTCTCCCGCTGCTGCCTGGCATCATCCCCCTGGCGCCTTCTCTTTCACCCATTTTTGGGGTTTCACGCAGCACCTCACACCAGGAAGCTTGCGAAGAGCAGGCGGTGGCTGGATTCTTTACCTGGTGACATCACTTTGCACCCAGGGTGGTCCCCTCGTGCCATTAGTGCAGCCTTTTTCTTTTTAACCCTTAAGGATCTCTGGCTACGGAGCTCCATCGGCGCGGTCTGCGATGCTCTGTTCCGCGTCCCACTAGTGCCCATTCCGCCTGTGCCTAAATTTGACACCGGCCGTGTTTTCTGAGCTGAGGAGTGTGCAGGTTGGGGCCACCCCCGAGGCCTGAGCGCAAATCGGAGCGTTCGTTATGACTCTAGCCGCCAAACTGGAAGACTTTGAAGTGACGCTGGAGCACCTGCTCATGGATGTGTTTGTAAGTAAAGGCTTCCATTTATTCCGCACAATGGGTCCTCCTCTGCCACCCCCAGCGTCTTTACGACTCTGTCCCTGCTGCTGAATAGGATTCTATTCCACAGTTGTCCAGTTCTCACACAGCGTCTTTATTTCTCGCTCGTGTGCCTCGGGGGAAGAAAACCATAAAGTGGCTAAATTTGCCTGAGTGGCGCGGAATGGTCTGTATGGATGACATAGCGGAGAAATGGCTTCTCAGGACAAGTAATGTCCAGACGTCTGAATGAATGGGCTGAAGGAATAGAAAACACCTGCCCAAAGACACAGAAGCAGCCACAGTAGGTACTCCCGGGGAGACTTAGATGTGTTTGTGAAGTGGAGTGATCATTCCAGAAAACAAAGGAGAGGGTGGGCTCAACATACTGTATTTTTCCCATGGAGCGTGCAGAGGGTGGGAGAGAGAGAAAACATCACTCTGTACAGAGCACCGGTGTCTCAATCTTGTCCACTCTCCTAGGGATTAGGTTACTAAGACTTCCTCAGGAATTGATTTTATGGGATAAGGCTGTTTGAGTGACTGGTTTTTTTAAAGCAGCAGCAGCTGACAAGGATACTTCTATTCCTGTGATGGTTTTAGAAACACAATCTTTGAAAGCCCCCATCATCCGTAGCAACCTAAACATCATTTCTACCCCAAACCAACCACGGTCATTCTTACTCTTTTCTCGGGGTTTTCTGTTGGTGATAGGTCTGTTTTGTATTACTGATGGGGGCGTAGGGAGCTACAGACTGTGTGAAGCATGCAGGGGGTAATACAGCTGAAAGAAAAGTGTTCTCCTTCCAAGAACAACACTGGCGCTCCCCTGGGAAAGGCGGTGGTGGTACATTTTGAGGACCAGCCAGTCTGTGTCTCGAATCTGGAAAAGGCTGTGGGGGGTTGGCCCTTTCACTATACATCACTAAGTCCCTTTCAGGAACCTCACAGGGAATGGTGTGTTTTGGCAGACGTGAGAGTCTGGGGTTTCTTTTCTTTATTAATTTATAATCTGTCATCTAATTGAGGCAACATTATACTGGCAGGATTCCCGAAGGGAATCACCCTTTGCAGGCTGGATACTGGGGTCCCAATACCTCGCATTCATTCTGACTAGAGGATCAGGAAGTTATGCCTTCAGGAGGAATGTGTCAAGAAAGGAGAGCGACCTTCTGGATTTCCAGTGACGGGAGGTTCATGGCCAGCATCGCTATTTTCTGAAGTATACATAGAGACTGAGCCGCAGGATGGGAAGTTTCTTTGACAGCTGATACCCTCTGCCCAACCACCATGGTCTGCCATGGTCAGGTGGCTGTAGGGTCTTGTCTGGGGGATGGTCTGTGTGTGGCATACCAAAGGGTGAGTGTGAGCTTGGTCACCTCAGGGAAAAATTAAGCAAGAAGTTGTTTTATTTAAACACCACCAAGTCGTTAATGTAGTCCCTTTCTGTCCTTAGCTGCCCCTCCCCCCAACACACACACGCTTTTCCAATTACTTCCAATAATCTTGTTTGCACGTTCCTAGATATACTCTCCCCTAGAAGGGAACGGGATCACATACTCCACCCTTTTCTGTAAATACAACCCTTAATTTCATGGGCCCAGTTTAGGTCCTTAGTACCTCTCGCTTGGACTAACCATCTAATTATTCTCCTGTATCTATTATTTCCCTCCAGTTCATCCTATCACTATCATCTCCAGATCAGCCTCTGTATACTCTATTTTATTAATTGCTGAAAAATATTGTTCAGACTAATTTGAGGTTCACAGCAAAATTGAGCAGAAAGTAAAGAGATTTCCCCTGTACTCCGGTTCCCGAACACTCACAACATCCCACACTACAGCGATATGTTTATCACCATCAAGGAACCTATACTGACACATCATTGTCACTCAGTAGTTTACATTGTGGCTCACTATTGGTGCTATACATTCTGTGGGTTGACTATGGGTGACTAACATATGACATGTATCCACCATTGCAGAATCATGTAAGATGGCTTCACTGCCCTAGAAATCCACTTTGCTCCATTGATCCCTCCCCCCTCCCTCCTGCCTGGCAACCACTGATCTCTTTACTGTCTCCTTTCCTATTTTGCCTTTTCCAGAATTCCATATAATTAGGCTCATACAGTATGTGGCCTTTTCAGATTGGTTTCTTTCATTTAACGATACGCATGTAAGTTTCCTCCGAGCCTTCTCGTGGCTTGATAGCTCATTTCTTTTTAGTGCTTAATAATAGGCTGTTGTTTGGATGTGCCAACATTTATTTATTCAGTAACCTACTGAAGATATCTTGGTTGCTTCCAAGTTTTAGCAATTAGGAATAAATGGCTATAAACATCTGTGTGTAGGTTTTTGTGTGGACATAGGTTTCAATTCATTTGAGTAAACACCAAGGAGTTCAATTCCTGGATTGTATGGTAAGTGTTTAGTTTTGCAAGAAATGACCAAAGTATCTTCCAAAGTGGTTATGCTATTTTGCCTTCCCATCGGCAATTAACAAGCGCTCCCGTTGCTCCGTATCCTTGCCAGCATTTGGTGTCATCAGTGTTTTGGATTTGGGCCATTCTAATAGATGTGTAGTGGTATTTCATTGTTGTCTTAACTTGCCATCGCTCAATGACATATCACATGAACATCTTTTTCATACGCTTACTTTCCATCTGTATATCTTCTTTGGTGATGTGTGTTAAGGTCTTTGGTCCACTTTTTAAACCGGTTGTTTGTTTCCTCATAGCTGAGTTTTAAGAGTTCTTTGTCTCTCTGGGATATCAGTCACCTGTCAGATACATCTTTTACAAATATTTTCTCCCAGTCTATGGCTCTTCTCATTCTCCTGGCAGTTCTTTGCAGAGTAGTTTTTCATTTTCATGAAGTCCAGCTCATCAATTATGTCTTTCATGGATCTTGCCTTGGTGTTATGTCTAAAAAGGTATCACCACATCCAAGGTCATCTAGATCTTGTAGGAGTTTTATTGTTTTGTGTTTTACATTTAAGTCTGCAATCCATTTTGAGTTAATTTTTGTAAACGCTATCAAGTCTGATGTCTAGATTCTTTTTTTTTTTTTTTTTTTTTTGGCATGTGAATGTTCAGTTGTTCCAGAACTGATTGTTTGAAAGATTGTTTTTCTCCATTGTACTACCTTTTCTCCTTTGCCAAAGATCAGTTTATTTTATTTATGTAGGTTTGTTTCTGGGCTCTCTATTCTGTTTCATTGATCTATTTATCTATTCTTGCACCAGTACCATACTGTCTTAATTAAAGTAGCTTTATAGTAAGTCTTGGAAGTTAAGTGGTATCAGCTTTCTCCAACATTTTTACCATCAATATTGAATTAATTAATCTGGATCTTTTACCTCTCCATATAAGCTTCAGAATCAGTTTGTTCATATCTACAAAATAACTTGCTGGGATTTTGACTGAGATTGTGTTAATCTATAGACAAATTTGAGAAAAACTGACATTTAGATAATATCAAGTCTTCCCATCCATGGACATGGAATTTTTCTCCAATTATTTAGATCTTCTTTGATATCTTTCATCAAAGTTTTCTCATGTTCCTCATATAGATTTTGTGCATATTTTGTTAGAACTTTCTATACCTAAATAGTTCACTTTGGGAGTGCTAATGTAAATGGTAACATATTTTTAATTTCAAATTGCACTTGTTCATTGCCGTATATAGGAAAGCAACTGACTTTTGTATATTAACCTTGTATTATATAACCTTTCTATAATCACTTACTAGTTCCAGGAGTATTTTTGTTAATTTTTTCAGATTTTCTATATTAACAATCATGTCATCTGTGAACCAAGACAGCTTTATATGTTGTATGTTCTTTCTCAATCTGTATACATTTTATTTCTTTTTCTTGTCTTATTGCATTAACTAGGATCCCAATATGGTATCGGAAAGCAATGATGAGAAAGACATCATTGCCTTGTTCCTGATCTTAATGGGGAAACTCCCAAGTTTCTCACCATTAAGTATGGTGTTTAGCTGAAGGCTTTTTGAGGATATCCTTAAGTTGGGAAAGTTCTCTGTTTCCCAGATTATTGAGAGCTTTTATCATGAATGGGTGTTGGATTTTGTCAAATATTTTCTCTACATCTATTGATATGATTGTGTGAGTTTTCTTCTTTAGGATTTTTTTCATTGCATTTTTGTTTCATTAGTTGATTTTTAATGTTGAAACAACCTTGTATACCTGGAACAAATCTCACTTTTTATCCTTTTTATACATTGTTGTACTCAATTTGCTAATATTTTGTTGAGAATTTTTGCATCTGTGTTCATGACATATATCAGTCTGTAGTTTTCTAGTAATGTGTTTGTCTGGTTTTGATATTAGAGCAATGCTGACCTCATAAAATGAATTAGGAAGTATTTACTTCTGTCTTCTGGAAAATATTGTGGAAGATAAGTATAATTTCTTCCATAAATGTTTCACAGAGTTTAGCATTGTACCTATCTGGGCCTAGGGCTTTCTGTTTTGCAAAGTTATCGATTATTGGTTCTGTTTCTTCTTATGTGAGTTTTGGCAGATTGTCTTTCAAGGAATGGATCCGTTTCATTTGGGTTATCAAATTTGTGGGCACAGAGTTGTTCATAGTGTTCATTTATTATCTTTTTAATGTCCAAAGGATGTCTCCTCTCTCACATCTGATGGTAGTAATTTGTGTCTTCTCTCTTTTTTTTAATTATCCTAGCTAAACATTTATTGCTTTTATTGATCTTTTCAAAGGACCAGCTTTTGATTTTATTGACTTTCGCTATTAATATCCTGTTTTTACTTTCATTGATTTTTTGCTCTAATTTTTATTTTTTTTCCTTCTGCTTACTTTAGATTCAATTTGCTCTTCTTTTTTCTACATTCCTTAATGGGAAGCTTGTATTACTGATTTTTAGATTTCTCTTCTAATTTATGCATTTAATGCTATAAATTTCCCACTGAGAACTTCTTTCACTGCACTCCACAAATTTGATAAGCTGTGTTTTCAGTTTCATTTAGTTCAAAAAACTTTTAAAAATTTCTTTCTAGATTTCTTATGCGATCCATGTGTTATTTAGAACTATGGTGTTTAATATTCAAGTATAATCTATCTTTTTTGTTATTGATTTCTAGTTTAATTCCATTGTGGTCGGAGAGAAGACATCATATGACTTTTAATCTTTTAAATTTGTTAAGATGTGTTTTATGTCTCAGGAAATGGTTTATCTTGGTGAAAGGTCCATGTGAGCTTGAGAAGAATATGTATTCTGCTTTTGTTGGATGAAATAGTCTATAGATGTCCATCATATTCAGTTGTTTGATGGTGTTGTTGAGTTCAACTTTGTCCTTACTGAATTTGGGCCTGCCGGATCTGTCCATTTCTGACAGGACAATATTGACATGTCCAACTATACTAATAGCTTTATCTTTTTCTTCTTGCAGTTCTATCAGTTTTTGTCTCACATATTGTGACACTCTGTTATTAGGAGCATATATGTTAAGAATTGTTATGTCTTCTTGGAGAATTGGCCCATTTATCATTATGTAATACCCCCTTTATTCCTGATAGTTTTACTTGAAGTCTGCTGAGTCTGAAATTAATATAGCTATTCCTATTTTCTTTTGATTAGTATTGGCATAGTATACCTTTCTCCATCCCTTTGCTTTCTACCTATATGTGTCTTTGGGTTTCTTATAGAAAACATGTAGTTTGGTCCTGTGTTTTGATCCACTCTGATAATATCTGTCTTTTAAGCTGTATATTTGGACTATTGACATTTAAAGTGATCATTGATATTGTTAGATTAACATTTAATTATATTTGTTACTATGTTCTTATCATCAAGCTCAGAGATTTTTTCTTCATCTGTGTCCAGTATACTAATAAACCTATCAAGTCACTCTTCTTTTCTCTCACAGTTCCTGATCTCTAGAATTTCTTTTGAATCCTTAGAATTCCCATCTCTCTGTTTTCATGTCCATCTGTTCTTCCATATTGCCAACTTTTTCCGTTAAAGCCCTTAGGATATAAATTTTACTTGATTGTTTTTTTAGTTCCTGGTCTAATAATTCAAATTCCTGCCATATCTCACTCTGTTTTTCATGCCTGTTCAGTCTCTTCAAATTGGTTTTTTTTTTTTTTTGCCTTTTAGTATGCCTTGTAATTTCAAGGTGGACATGATGTATTGTATGAAAGGAACTATGGGAAATAGGCCTTTAGTAATGTGGTGGTAAGGTATGGGAGGAGAGGCATTGTATAGTCCCTTGCTCGTTCTCAGTCTTTTAGTGAGCCTTCGGGACTTCATTTTCACCTGTGTTTTTCAAGTTTTTTTTCCTCCCCTAGGTGAGACAGGATAGGTGGAGGGGCTGAAGTTGGGCTTTTTCCTTCCCTCACTTGGAAACCTAGCACCAGCTGCAGTTGTGTATTTCCCTTCCCCAGTAGGCTCCCCAGGCAGGCTTCCCTTCCCCATTGTTTAGGCTTTCATAAAATAGTTTCTCCTGAGGGCAAGCCTTGTTAAGAAGGACAGGATCCTCTGATGTATTTCCATTTATACATCCCTAGAGAATATTGAAAATGAGCTTTAAAGTTGCATGAGCTTGGGTCTCAGTCCCAGCTCAGCGCCACTTCCTACTTGTGTGACTGTCAGCAGGCTGGCAAGCATTTAATCTTTCTGAGCTTTGATTTCCTTATCAATAAAATGTAGCTAATTCTACCCAGTTTACAGGATCATAGTGAAGATCTCAAAGAGGTAATTTAGAGCAAGTGCCCAGGGCCATGCCTGATGCAAAGGAGGTGCTCATGGGTTAATCCGCATCTTCCCTTTGCCTTCCCCTATAAAGGCATCTGTTTCAATCCCCAAAGTGCAATAAGTCATTTTCTGTTTCTTTACTCCTATGTTCACTCTTACCACTCCCACCCAACACTCTCCCTGGAATTATCAGGGGTTTTGGTTCTGTGGAAGCACAGCATTTACTCCTGGCCTTGACTTCATCAATCTGTGGCCATTTCTCCTGACTTCTCCCAAAATGGCAAGAGGTACCCAGTCCTGAGCTCTGCAGCCAACAGGGGCGTGGAGCCCTGGGGACAGGCTTCTTCTGCTTTCCAGCAGGGTTTTCCTGGGTAGGGCCTCTGAGCAAGCTAACTCTGGGCTGCCTTTCCAGAACCACCTCCCAGGAGAGAACCAGAAAAAAGTGTCCAACATCCCATAGGGCTTGAGGACTTGTCATTCATAGGTCACTGACTCTCCTCTCAGCACTGCTAAGGAATATAGGCTTTCTCATGTGAGTCTAATTGTCTAGAAAAAATATTTGCATCACAGTCCCATCAGCCTTAGGTTTCCTCTGTTGCTCATAGTATGCTCATCAGGATGTCATCCCACTATCTGAAGAACAGCTGTTTCCAGATTGACACTTCCTTTCCAGGATTACAAAGGGCCACTGGGGGATTTTGTGGGAATGCAAGGCTTCTGCAAGATACGATAAAAGGGACATATCAGACCTGGTGTTTCATAATTAGTTGTCACCACTCTGGGGCTCCTGTAGCCGCTACAGTGCTGTTGGGTTCACGAGAGGAAATAACATACATGAGTGTGTACATGAGTGTATTCATGCAAACACACACACACAATATCACAGCAAAGTGAAGAACACAGAAGGTCCAGTCAAAGTGCATGAATGCCTCTCCAGGAGAATCTCCAGAATTTGTGGCAATGCCCTTACTGATGTATTTGTCTTCCTTCCTTTTGTCCATGTGTCCTCATCTTGTTTCAAAGGATTTAAGGTTCTTTTCAAGGTGGTTTGGAGGCTTCTCATTCAGTAGCCATTTCCATAGCAGATCCATAGACCAAGAGCTCTGAAACGTACACCGAAGGAAAGGAAAACGGAGGAAATCAAGCAGGTCTCCTGAAACATTACTTGTCAGATCGAATAACCCAGTATCAAGGCTCGAATCTGTCCATCCAGAAGGAGGCCAGGCGGCTCCAGCTCTCCCTTCTGCTGCCAGAGAGCTGCACACACTTTCTCAAGGCCATCAGTGACCCCATAATGCCACCCACTGCTCCCAGTCCTTGTCTGTTCACACTGCCCGGAACATTGCTCCTCTGTTTACAATTCAGTTCTCATTTTTATCAAAATGATGCATGTGCATGGCAATGTTCACAACATTTTAAAGGTGAAGAGGGACTAGAAGGCTTATAAAGAAAAACACCAGGCTTCAGACCCTTTCTCCCCATCTCCGGGTCCTCTCCCCAGGGACATCCTTTGTAAGATGAGGCTTCCTCCACATCCCTACAAATACTTATCTCTCTCCGTCCACCTTTACCAATATATCTATACCACGGTTTAAATCAAAATTCAGTTTTATTACGATGGCCAATGTATTGTTTACACTGGAGAAATGGTGTGTATTATGATCACATCTCCTGGATTTTACAACTTTCTGTTTTTCCAGGTGGCAGTAATTGCCTTGTTTCATTGTTTGCTTGATTTTCTGTGCACCTATGAGTCATTTTTCTCTAAGATCTTTAATCTTTAAGGAGCTTTGTATCTGCTCTCAATTTGGTGCACTCATCAGATACTCAATCCATGCGTTGTTTTTTTTTTTTTTGAGACCTCCTTCCGGGGCTCCTCCGTGCTCCTGCCCCTCTTGGGCGAGCTCCTCTCTGAGTCCCTAGCACGACTGTGTTCTTGGGGCTCCTCTTGTCATTATTCTGAGAAACCCCTCTGTCAGCTCTCCTAGGATTCATTCTCCTTTACTTGGAATTCAAATACCACCACCACCCCCCACCCCCGCCTTGCAGGCTTAACTTTCTTTTACCGGAGACTATCTTCCAGTAAACTCTTGAGAAGAGGTGTGTGAGAAGTATATTTTGTGTTCTTGAATGCCTGCCCTCACACTTAACTAATAACTTGACTAGTGGTTACTTGTCTGCAGTTGAAATCCAAAGCAACATTTCTAGGTTCGACTCCCCTCTTACGTTCCAGGTCAAAATGTTTGGTCACCAGGAGCTCTGTGTGTCCAGAACTACTCATTATCATCTCCCCAAACCTGGTCCTCCTTCTGGGTACTTGGCTAATAGGACCATCCTTCCTCTACTCCATCATGATAGAGGATCACTGTACCATTTATTTTTCCCCAGTATCTTGTATTCAGCCTCGCACTGCTGTCCTGGTTCTGGGCTCCATCCCCTCTCACTTGGATGATGGCAATAACCTTGCAACTGTTCTCTTGGCTTCTGATACACCTGGGCTCTCCATCCTACCACTCAGCCTTTACCACTCAAGCTCAAGAAGTTCAGGCTAGATGGTGTCACTTCCTTGCAAGAAGTAGCTTGTAATGACTCCTGTTGCTCATGGATAAGTTCTAAAATATATTTTTCTATAATCTGCATGTCAGAATCCGGCTCTACTGTCATTTCTTACCGCCTTTATTCCCACACGTGATTCCACTATGTCACTTAATTTTCACACGTCTATTATCTGCATTCGTGCTATCAAGGTTTAGAATTCAAAGAGAATGGAGTACGCCAAGTACAGTAACAGTGAGAGTCCCCTATGCATCTTCGTTCACATCTTAGCACGTGTCCGTGGTAGGTATTTTGCCCATTCTGGCCTTGATCATCTACTGTGTATCCCTTTTGCATTTTGACCTATGGGATGTTAGGAACCATCTAGGACACGCTCAAGATAAACCCTATGCTTATGATGGGAGGTTTCTCAGCACCCATCTTTAAACAGATCAAGTGCTTTCCTTTCCCACGTTGGTAAAATACAGACCAGGTGGGTTATCCCAGAGAACCATGGGCAATTGGGCACCTGCCCTTGGGAGTGACACTGTCCTGGGCACAGGACAGAAAGCAATCTGACGACCCCAAAGAAAGCCACCGTCCTTTGCAACACCAGAGGGATTACTTAAAACAAGGTAACCATTCTCCTATTAAAGAAAATCATGTTAAACTTCTCCTGGAAAAAAAGGTAGCATGGAAATTAGTAGCAGATTTAAAAGTTGATCATTTGCCACCCAATGCTTATCTAAGACACCTGAAATTTGAGAGCTGCGCCTCGTAAAAATCAAAAGCCAACATCCATTGACTCTGTTTAGAGGTGTACTATATATATTCAGCTAATCCTGGGTCGTCAATACCATAGATAAGAACATTATTTATTTTGCCATTCTGGGTGCAATTACACAGTTTACCCTGTGCAAACGGCACTTCATAAAAATGGCGAATCAATGCTAGTTATCAAAATCCATCCACATGGATGGATAGCCCATGAAAAAGAGCTTTGCAAAACGGTCTCGCAAGCCAATCCACACAGCCAGCCCCACACGGGTCAGCTTATTACCCAATTAATCACACAGGCATCCTGGCAATCTTATCGATTCTTCAGGACCTGGACATGACATCACTTCGAATAGCACATGCAATAAGCCATTACCACCATGCAGAATAGCCATTATCCCAGGCTACAGCCATTGATTGCCTGACTTAGCCTCATGCTGGGAAGGGCAAGTGGAGCTCTGATGGGGGCAAATCATATCCAGGGCAGATGTGAAGGACTTTTATGTGGAGGAATGAAATTCGTCTGCTGCTTGCAAGCTGGATCTCTGCCTGCTCCCTCCTTCTCTGGGTGAAGAGTTGAATAATCCCGCCAGCAGGCTGATGAGCTGGCATTTGGTGCCCATGAAGCAAAGGGCGCTAAGACAGAATCTAGACTAATCCTCCGCACAGGCCGTTCGTATTTTCTACTTGACATTCCCTACAGCTTGATCATTGCCATCAAGATTGAGTGAGATTCTCGGATCCCTGATTAGCACATGAGGTTTCCAAGCAGCAAATGCTGTATTTTCTCCCCTACCCTGGAAGAATGTAAGGTCTGGGTTCCTTTGTGACCAGATGTGTATTTTTGAGTGGATGGGGAATGGGGTTGGGGGGGGTCTTCTTCTGGGCAAATTAATTCTCTACTCCTAGTTACCCCAATGAAACCTACCGAACAGGGCATTCTCAAAGGAGCCTCTTTACCACCCAGTGTATGTGGCTAAACTGTGTGACCTTTAAGGAATTCAGATGGATGAAACATGTATGTCCTAGGAAAATATGTATGAAGAGGCAGAGAGGTAGATGGTGAGATCCAGGGAGGCTGTTATGTTGAAGCAACAGGAAACAGTGTACCAAAGTGAGAGTGGAAATTGTGTGTGTGTGTGTGTGTGTGTGTGTGTGTGTGTGTGTATGTGTGTACCATTTCCAAAGAACTTGGACAGATCGCATTTTATCCTATTGGGTAGCTCTTCAGCAAACTTCCAGGTTTCACTATGAATACCTCATCACAGGGGGGAACTAAGCGTGAGGAACAAAAACAAATGCTTCCAGAAAGCAGAAGTTCCCTTGTGTCCTCCCTTCTTGGAGCAGCACCTGATCCATAGCAGGCATCTAGCAGAGTCCAGCAGTTAATGAACCCCGAAGCCTCTTTCGGTGTGACCTGGGCCAGGTGACTTCATGTCTCTGGGCCTCAGTGTCTTCATCTTCATGTAGGGAAAAGGCAAAGTGCCCATTTGACACGACGTTACGAGAATTAAAGAATTAATACATCTAAAAGCTTTTAGAATGGTGCCTGCGGCAGACTGTGCCTTGAAACGGGGTTGCCATTATTCTATTCGACCCTCAGTAAAATAAGTGCTAAATGAATGATGCAGCGTAAGCAATAGAAGGATGTTTTAAAAATTGGTTTAGACGGGGGCAAAGCCAATATCGTAGAGCTTGGCGTGGAATACAAGGAGAGCACAGACAATGTCATATCAGAAGCAATTAGTAGACTCATCCTGGCCCACCAGACCTCTACCAGTAACAGTGATTAGGAGCCAAACTGAACAATTCGGTTCAAATTCCTTTTATTTTCTTTGCCTGGCTGGTCATGGAGGCAGACTATTCAATAAAGCCCAGAATGTAGCCTAAATAGGCAAGGGAAGTTAGAGACAGACAGAGGGGAAGGAAGGAGGGAGGGAAGGAAAGAAGGAAGGAGGGAGGGAGGGAGGGAGGAAGGGAGGAAGGAAGGGAGGGAGGGAGGGAGGGAGGGAGGGAGGGAGGTTGGAAGGAAGGAAGGAAGGGAGAGGGAGGAAGGAAGGAAGGAAGGAAGGAAGGAAGGAAGAGAGAGAGGGAGGAAGGAAGAGAGGAAGGAAGAGAGAGGGAGGAAGGAAGGAAGGAAGGAAGGAAGGAAGGAAGGAAGGAAGAGAGAGAGGGAGGAAGGAAGAGAGGAAGGGAGAGGGAGGAAGGAAGGAAGGAAGGAAGGAAGGAAGGAAGGAAGGAAGGAAGGAAGGAAGAGAGAGAGGGAAGAAGGAAGAGAAGAAGGAAGAGAGAGGGAGGAAGGAAGGAAGGAAGGAAGGAAGGAAGGAAGGAAGGGAGAGAGGGAGGAAGGAAGAGAGGAAGGAAGAGAGAGGGAGGAAGGAAGAGAGGAAGGAAGGAAGGAAGGAAGGAAGGAAGGAAGGAAGGAAGGAAGGAGGGAAGAGAGAGAGGGAGGAAGGAAGAGAGGAAGGAAGAGAGAGGGAGGAAGGAAGGAAGGAAGGAAGGAAGGAAGGAAGGAAGGAAGGAAAGAAGGAAGGAAGGGAGAGAGAGAGGGAGGAAGGAAGGAAGGAAGAGAGGAAGGAAGAGAGAGGGAGGAAGGAAGGAAGGAAGGAAGGAAGGGGGAAGGAAGGAAGAAGGGAGGGAAGGAGGGAAAGGCAAGAAGCAAAGAAAATTTTATCTGCCCACCCCCCTGGCTACAATTGTCCCTACAGTTTCCTCCAGATGCCACACGAGGAAGAAGAGACTGTCCAAAAATGGACACTGCCAATAGTGTCCTGCATCAGGCCAAACCTGCATTAAAACCAAGAGGCCCCTCAACCATCCTCCCTGTGTGACCTGTGAATAGTCTCACCGGCCTTGGCCCTTTGAGGTCTGGTGATAACTGTGTTGCTTGATATCTTCCTCCTGCTCTTGGGGTATTAGGTTTCATATTTGGCCTAAATTCCGGCCTCTTTTCAAACAGAAAATTATGGATGTGGGTAGCACTTCTGTTCGCGTCACCTCAGCCATAGCTTACTCTAATAAGACGTGACATGAATGACCCAGGTTGGCTGAGTCAGGAGCTAACGGGAATGGTGACGGAACATTGAAGAAAGACAGGGCTTCCCTCCCAAACTCCTCTCACCCCGGCTCCAGGAATGTTCCAGATTGCTGAGGAATTCTTCGTGTGTGTCTTTGGCTCAGTCTCATCCCGGTTATCCTCCCACCTGGTTTGCATGACAGCAATTAACCCCAAACTTCGTTCAAAGCCAGTGTTCCCTCTCCCGGCTCAGGGCTACCGTGGGTTCCTCGTCCCTGTCCCTCCGCACGAGCCCTGCTCACCGAGCTGCCTCTACTGCATCCGTAGTCTCTCTGTGGGACTGGCCTGGCCTCTAAACCCAGCTCTTGTCCTGTGGACGGAGTCCCTGGTGGGGTCTTTGAAGACCCTGCCTCCTTCACGCTGCGGTTCCCTGGTGTAAGTGACGTGTTTCTTCCACTTAGTCGTTTAAGATCTCCTCTTTCCCTGGCCTCCCTCTTGTTCTCTGCCCCTTCCCCATGGCCGCTGGGCTGATCCGTGAGTGGCCATGGCGCCCACGCGCACACCCAGCCGGTGGAGTCTCCCCCTCTTCCACGGCTGCCTCCCACTATCTCCGTGTTGTCGAATGCTTTCTCTCCGACAGGCCGTTATCCCCAAGCCCCCCGCCCCCCGTTCCCACCCCCCCCCCGCTATCGGTGACCAAGAACACCCATTTGATCTGATACATCTTACGTTGGCGTGTCAAGACCATTGATTTTCCAGAAATATGGTTCAATCGATCCCCATGCATTTTCATTCCAGAGTTTGAATGTAAACAATTCTCACTGAGATGAGGAGGAAGTGTTCAAAATAAACAAACAAAACCCCACTCCACCCGCCTTCAGTGCTCTGCTCCAAGAGGCATCCAAAGCAGGGGCTTCAGAGGCTCTAGAACAGAAGTGTGTCTTCTCCACCCCACGTCCCCGGGTTCACTGACACCGCACCCCCATGGCATCCTCCCCATCTGTCCCGTGGGCCATCACCCTGAGCCCCGGATGTGCGGGGAAACTCCGTGCCCGCCATCCTGGCAAAAACGTGCTTTCTCCAAGTCGTGTGCTATTCGAAACGTTCTCCCCTTGCTTTTCTGTTTTCTTTTAGTTACTCCTTATTCACCATGTCCCAGTCCTTTGGTCCCCCGTCTCTGGTCTCAGTGCCGATCCTGGTTTACCCTCAGATCTCTTCCTTCTCTTTCCGTCCCCCACCCCTATGGCTGTTTCCAAGGCTCCCTGTCAACTGTCATCAGCGCATGGAGGCTGGGGAGGGTAGGCTGGAATGGAGGAGGGGAGGACCAGGGCCTTCCCTACTCCACCTTGGCCCGTGGCTCTAGCAGTGATCAGGTCTCACCCAGTGGGTCCACAGGGTTCCAGCCTCTGCAAGGTGACCCTGGCCCTGGTGCTGGTAATCTGGCTCGTCCCTTTACCCCCAGGCCGGGGACTGTGTTGGCTCCCACTGGGCTACCTGCACAGCCCCTGTGAGCTTCTGTGCTGCTCCTTGCTGCTCACCAAGGGACCAGAGACTCGAGAACTGCTCCTTCAAATGCCATTTCCTGTACTTAAATTCTCTCTCTTTCTTTTTTTAATGTTTATTTACTTTTGAGGGAGAGAGAGAGAGAGAGAGAGAGAGAGAGAGAGCATGCGTGCATGGGAGGGGCAGAGAGGGGAACAGAGGATCTGAAGCAGGCTCTGCTCTAACTACAGCGAGCCCAATGCGGGGCTCGAACCCACGAACCGCGAGATCATGACCTGAGCCGAAGTCAGAGGCTTCACCAACTGAGCCACCGAGGTGCCCCTAAATTCTCTCTTTTTCAAAGACAGGGAATTTTCCCTTATCTCTCTTGGGTCCCGTGGATATATCTCCTTTTTGAATTTCTAACCTGCTATAATCTAATAGAGTCCTCGTGTTATGTGAGAGTGTAATGGATCAAGTCAGGCCCTGATACGAAACAGCTTGACTCTGGTTTCATCTTCTGTCTGACAGTTCTAGCTGTGTTACATTGGTTAAGTTATCAAACCTCTCTGAGCCCCAGTTTCATCACCTGTGAAATATGGACCGTGAAGCTCATTTCTGCCATCGAGATAGCCTTGAGTAACCTAGGCTAGGCACTCAGTAAATGTGAGTTCCCCTCACCCCTCCTAAAGTGGTCCTATCTGCAAAGGTACGAGTGCACATCCCTTCCTGGGAAACATATTTGTGTTTTAACAATGGCTTTCTGAAATTAAATGCTTTCGTCTCAGCAGTTAGTTCTAAATGTATAAATCTTAACTCCCCACAGCAAAACTATCAGCTTGTATTTTTGGACAAGCTGACCTTTGAGAGCCTTCAGATCTGTCTGTGAAGGTGGCTAGTTACTCTGTGGGGGCTGGGGAAAGCTCCGGAGACACCTCCTCGTCCCCATCAGCTGGGAGAAGGCCCTGGGGCTGATATGGGAAAGGATCCTGCACCTCGCCCCCCTGGGGGGTAGAGCGTATGGGGCTCAAATGTGTGGGAGTCTGGCTTAGGGTTATTTTTTTTCCATTAACATTCTCTTCTATATGTATTTTAACCTTAATCAAATGCATATGTTTTTGTTTTATTTGCACTTAGCTCATCAAAGTGTCCTTTATGATCTGAACTATGCCATGAGGCCTTAACTCGTCAGCGAAACACTCATTAATACCCCTGGGAAACAGGAAGTTGCATTTAGTCAAATATAAATAAATTCAGCTCCCAGGGGCTTCACCCGGCCTGGGTCAGGAGAGAGACAGTGACTTCTCTCTCAGCTGTTCTGATCCAGCGCCCCCCCCCCTTCCCTGGCCCCCCACTCAAACTGCGCTGGAAGGAAGACATCCCGGGACTCTGGACAGATAAGTGTTTTTGAAAATGTGCCTGTCCTTCATTCAAAACCCTTACGTCGTCCAGTGTGGTTTTATCAAGGAAACCGGATGCCTTTGGCCAAATAATTGGATACCATTCCGGATTTATTTCCATCCCCAGATAGTTTGAAGCCAGGTTTGAAACCAGGCAGTGCAGGAAGGAGGTGAGAAAGAGGGAAAAAGGTAAATCTAAACCACCTCCTTGCAGGAGCCGCTCCGCAAGCCGGGCTGAGTAACTTCCTTCCCGTCTCTCCTCCTCGCTCGCCTTCTCTCTCACCCTTTCCCTGGCTCTCCGATGCACATATGGAACCCATTACGAACAAAGCCCGATTGTTGTATATTTGGAATTTCCCACATCAACTTGATGCTTTCTTTAACTGCCTCTTAATGCGTGTCTGCGCTGGGTGACCAGGCCCTGCTTCCGTCGGTCCCACCCCGCCCCCACGAGCACCCACCTCGGAGAGGCTTTCCTGGTTCATTTTCCAGCCGTGTAAACCTTTGCTCCTTCGCCTTGCACCCCACCCCACTTCCTATTAGAGTCTTTGAATAAACAGAACTTTCTTTTCCATGGTTTGCAATAAACTGGCCCGCAGAGAATAAATAAAAGCCAGATCCCAAAGCACGTAAGTGATATCAGGCTAACACCAAAAAGCATGGATTACTACAAAGGAAATGGCATCCCTTTCTGAAAACCCAGCACAGAGAGGACCAGTGGATGTAGAAATATATTAACAACAAGAAAACAAAAAGACCTCCAATTCAGGAAGCCCCTGACTTGTTTTTATTTATCGTTAATTTTTCTGCTGGAGAAATAAGCAGATTTGGCGGAGGGTGGGGGGCAGGGAGCAGAGAAAGGTAGCCATAGATGAAGAATATATCAATTACAAAATATTACAGAAAAGTTAACATTTTAGATCACGTGTACCATCCTTCATAGGGTTGTCTGATCTGGAATCATACGCTGTTATCAGAAAAGAATAGGAAATATGAGGGATGAATCTGAATCTAGTCCTTTTCAGAGCCTTGTAAAATCGAACCTAACTGCTTCATGTTAACTGGCATGCGTAAAAATAAATGTCCTCTGACACAAACATTTAAACGAAGACGTGCCAAACGCGAGTCTGTCTGGTGTATTTGATTTGATTCATCGGAACCATATGATACCAACATTTTTTCCTTCACTCACACTCTATCTTTGCGGACTACATCCACATATATAATTAATTGCACTCCCACGTTTATTTTCTATGCATTGGAAAGCGAGAGAGAAAAACCAGATATGCACATCTGATGCTCAGGGTCATATGTGTAATTTACGACTGTGAAGAGGGATTCCCCAAGTCCCCAGTGCGTTATGTCACTGGTCTGCAAACATTTTTCCTGTGCTCGGAAAAGAGTGAAATCAGAATGCAGGATTTCACATTAATCTCCGCACCAGATGGTGATATTCCAAATAGTCTTTTTAGGGGGAGCATGTGACCTACTGTACGGCCGAGGGGCTTTGGAGTCACGTGATGGAATGAATACTACGTCTGATGGAGCTTTGATTAGACCACTGACCTGGTTACCGTCCGTAGCCACGAGAAGCAAAGTTGACATTTCTGGATCACTCTCCCCAGAGGCGTCGCTTGCCAACTTCTGGGACATGCAGTCTCACCGAGGGGACTGACAGGCAGGGACAGACAAGAGGCAGCTAAATCCGCGCTGCTGAAGTCAGGCTGAAGTTACAGAACTTGGGCTATTTTTCTGCTCCCCCATCCCCCCGCCTCCCTACGAACCACATCTTGACTCATACAGTCAAAAGAAAAAGCTCTTTTGGTTATTTGATATTTGGGAAACCTCCAGGAGACCATAACTTAGTTTTGAGGAAGCCTTGTCTCTCACTTTGCTGGGAGCACACACACTCACACACACACACACACACACACACACACACACACACACACACACACACACTTGCTCACACGGCTCCAACACCATGGTGGTTCAGGCTGCAGTGGCTCCGAATAGATCTCAAAGACTTTTACTGAAAATTCCGTATGGATCTCTGAGAAGACGCAGCGTGGAGAGGGTAAGCAACGTGGCGGGCGGCTTGTTTTGCATCGAGCAATTGCTCCAAAGAAAGGGAGATGTTTGTTTGCATTGTACACAACATCCCTTCTGGTAGCCCTATTTTCCTGAAAATTCTGAATTCCTGGGAAGGTAGAACACTCTATGATGTGTAAATTTTTTTCTTAACAGGTAACTGATGAGAAATTTGCAGTAAATCTGTGCTGTGCATGGGGGGGAGGTGCTGTCAGAGATGAGATAGGAGGGAAAGAGATGGGGTGGGGACTGACTGCCCTTTGGGATGGGGAGAGAAGAAGTGAGCTCCTGGGGAGAAGAGCAGGGGCTACAAACAGATCCATTAGTCGCACAGCTGCAAATTTCCTCTGTGGGGTGACGGAGTCTTCAAAGGAGGCGCTGATGATGTTAAGGAGCTTTGATGCCTGGAGGGTTTGAATTATGCCCCCCCACCCCCATTGATGCAAACCGTCCTCTGTCGCGTTGTTGTTGTTTCAAATACCTCGCCATCATTTTGGATTTTTTTTTAATACTACGGATTTCGGCTCAAAACTACTCTGTTAATTTTCTGAAACATGCTTACTTTATGGTAGCCCCTGGCAGAGATGATCCTGTAAAATAATAAGGATTTGTCCTTCTTTGGAGTGACTAATGCAGTGTGGGGGATGACTAAAGTTAACGCAAAGCTAGCTGTCCTCGGGATGTTGGGCTCGGTGCAGGGACAAAATGCCTACATCCCTGCAGGGGGTGGAATGCTTTGTGGGTTTTGGAAACCCAGAAGCTCCTGTTGGAATCATGGCATTCCTCTCCATGAGCTGTGGAGTCTATTTAGATGTCCTAGACTAAAGTGCAGTGGAAAAGCCATAAGGCAAATAGCATCACAAAAGCTCTCTTGAGAGATAAGCAACCTGCTGTATCTTACGAAGAGGAACAGGGTTGAATTCGAGGAACTTGTTCTGGCTGGAATGCTTACAACTCAGTGATTTTCTTTTTTCGTTTAAGGGAAACGCAGTTGAAGCGTTAAAAAAATATATGAGGGTCTATCTAGACTTTCAGGTGGACTTGATTTCCTGACTCGTGATGAGTTGCGTTCTTTCTGCCATTTGAGTACTGATGAAAAAAACCCTTCACTTCCTATTCTGGTTGTGTGTAGGTCTTTATTTTGAGACATATCTCTTGTGTCACTCTTGTGTCAATAACAGAGTCACCAGCTAATATACAGTCAGTGCCTCCTGTATGCTCCCTTCTATCCCAATAGCTCTAGAACCTAAGATTAATAGTTACGGCTTATACTGAATATGATTTTAGGTTCTGTGGAAAATATTTTGACTTTTACGATAAGTCGATGTAAGATGTTCTGTTCACAACCAATCATTTAGAAATGCGAATTGTGCACCCTGGAGTTGTAGAACCTGGTCACAGTAAGGAGAGAGTTATCTGGGCATGGGCACAAAAAAAAAAATCCATAGTAACCTGGAAACTTCTATTTAACCATTTAACCATTAGAATCTCCAGATGGATGCTTGATAGATCATGGGTGGTTAATAAATCCGAACGTATGTAGTTACCACTTCTGTTATTCACTGTTTACCAATTTAAGAAAAACCGACAGACTATGAACATAGCATCATACATAAAACATGGTCGTATGTGTTGGTACGTACTTACATTCAAAACACACAGACCTATTTTCCACTTGTGGGCCCATACCAGTGACGCGATCTTAGATCTGCAAGCTGCTGGGCCTGCAGGAGAAGCAGACACCTCACCGGACCATCAGGTAGCCTATTCGTCTTGGTTGCTAGATGTGAAGAAACGGGGCCGTCACCATGGCTCACAGGAAGAGAGCCCTTGCACTCCTTATGAGCCCCCCCGTGTCACCCTCCCCTGTAAGGGAGAATGACACTGATTGCAATGTATGGCGAATGTGTGAATTCCAACCGGACGTTTTACCCTGTTGTCGACTTTACGACCGTTTTCAGAATCGGAGTCAAACATTTATGTAAAAGGAGGGCAGGAAAAGTGAGAAATGGCATCTGCTGTTAAGGGCAGACACTGGGGACCAGCACTCTTTTCAGGGGACGCCTTGACTTAAAAGCAACAGCACCTTTCCCAGGTCTACCAGCCGCCTAGAGGGTGACAGGCATTCAGGTGGGTTTCCATTGCCTTGTGATGCGCAATGATCTTAAGGCCTCGCAAGCCTGTTCCGTCTTTACTCCAGTGCATTTTTATATTCGTTACTTCGTAGTGTGATCCTGAGTTGCTGGGGAGGCACAGAGAATGGGGGTCATTGCCCTTGTCCTGTAGGAGCAGGGAAGCCGTGACATAGAGAGGTTTAATCTTCTGCCCAGGAACATACAGTCAACCACAGAGTAGGTCCCATGTCTAGGGACGCAGTATCTTCTGTCCCTGCCATTGGGTTCTCGTCCCTTTACCTTTGCTCTCTGGGGGAGCCTCAACATTGCAGCCTGGCCCTGAGCAAAGGGTGATCACCAACCTGTCACCAGTACTTTGCATGAAAGGGAATATAGTAGACTCATAGGCAGGGAGAATAGTTCGTGATCCCCGGGGCCGGCTGTATGCACAATTACACAGTTGCTTCTGTTTTCCAACAGGAAGCATTTTTTTGGAAAACAAAATGCACCTTTGAACTGTGCTATCTAGACATGCATCAAATCCTGATTTCCAAAGCACTCACTCGGGCCAGGAGCCCATCACCGTGCTAGGCAGGGCAGGAAAAACATCAGAAATATAAGATGCTTTGCTTGGTAAGACAGGGGAGATTTGGGATCCGGGTTTATATAAACAAAAGAGTTACAAGCTTTGACGTCACAGGGCACTCATTTAGCTACAAAACAAGATATGAAGACAAATTAGGTGCTACAGGAAGCAGCCAGGTGGGGTGAAAGGGCAGGGCTGGCAGTCACACGGTCCCCAAAACTGAGAGCCTCATCTGTTGCTAATTGTGTGACCTTGGCCGTGTGACCAGGCTTTCTCCACATTCTTAGTTTCTACATCCGCAGTATCCACCCTTGAGGGCAGTTATTAAGGATTACAGATAATTGCCTTATGTAAGGACCTAACACAATAACCTCACATATAGAAATCCATCATTAATGATAGGGTATTTTTTTTTAAGTTTATTTATTTTGAGAGCAAGAGAACCAGAGGGGGAGGGGCAGAGAGAGAGGGAGACAGAGGATCCCAAGCAGGCTCTAAGCTGACAGCAGATGGGGCGCCTGGGTGGCTCAGTCGGTGAAGCGTCCGACTTCGGCTCAGGTCACAATCTCACGGTCCGTGAGTTCGAGCCCCGTGTCGGGCTCTGTGCTGACAGCTCAGAGCCTGGAGCCTTCTTCGGATTCTGTGTCTCCCCCTCTCTCTGAACCTCTCCCGTTCATGCTCTGTCTCTCTCTGTCTCAAAAATAAATAAACATTAAAAAAAAATTTTTTAAGCTGACAGCAGAGAGCCCGATGTGGGGCTCCCACTCACGAACCATGAAATCATACCCCAATGATAGGGTATTTTTAAAGTTTGCTTATCTTTGAGTGGAGGAACAGTGGCTTGTATTTTTAATAACTGGTGACCTTTACACACACACACAGTCTTGCGCACAACTTGCTATTATCTGGAGAAGTCCTTTAAGGATAGTCACTCAATAAAGCCAAGACAGACAGTATTTCCTGGTGATAACTTGCCCTGGACTCCCAATTTTAGGCAAGACACATAGAAAACAGAATGTTTCCAATTCGCTGCATGCAAACACCAAGTACCTAAACTTGTACAAGCCCGTATCCCTCTATAGGGTCTCTTCCTTCCAGGGCCGGATGTTGTGACTCCAGAGGTAAAAATGAACTTCATGGAAAATTCTAATGAGTGTTAAGAGTGTCGCATGTAAATGAGTGAAGGGAACAGCAGATGTGGACCTTTCTCCTGGGAGTTTGCCTTGGAGAGGGGACAATGTTTTTATGAACCTACTATGACCCTACACTATGAGAAAATGGTTTCATGTCAGAGATTACCTTTCCTTCTAGTTCCAAACCCCAAGAATAAGTCGGCTAAAGCTTTCTGTGGCCGGGCCCGAGCTGTCTCAGGGTGTGCATTTATTACGGATGCTCACCTTCCCATTGATTTATCTTCTCTACCGCTCAGCCCCACATATCCTGAGAAGGAGGGACATCTCTGTTCTCCTGGGTGTCTCAACACCTCAAATTCAACATGTCCAAAATGCAATTGGTCATCTTACAATCCTGCTCCCCCTCCAGTCCACCGGCTACCAAGACACCCGGAGCAGAATCCAGGCACCCTCCCTGCCACTTCCCTTCCCTGGGCTCAGGCCACTGTCATCTTTCACTTTCAAACAGTTGCCATTCTTATGCCCCCCAAGTCCGCGTTCTGTGTTACAGCAGTGTGATCTTTCTAAAACATAGGCTTGGTCAAGTCACTGGTTTACTTAAAACCCTTAAGTGGTTCCCTACTTCAAGATAAGTACTTAGATAAATGCCTCAATGTAATGACAAGGCTTTCATGGTTAGGACCCCACCGCCCTCCCCAGCCTCAGCTCTTCCCCTAATTGACCCTGAGCAAGTTAGACTCCAACCACACTGAACATATCTGTGGTCCCCCCAACTACCATGAGCTCCCTTGCCTCAGGGCCTTTGCACATGCTTTGGTCTGCCTGACACACACTGCCTCCTCCCTCTACCTCCTTAACTTCCAAGTCATATCCTTCGGTCTAAAAGTAACACACTTAGGAAGGCTTTTCAGAAACCCTGCCCCTTCCCCAAGTCTGAATAAGTACTCTTGGCTTTGGGCTCCCCCAGCCCTCTGCATTTTCCTCATAGCACCCCAGATCACACTGCATTGGATGCCCCTGTTTCCATCTTATTTCCATGATGTCAAATCTCCACACGATGATGAGCTCCCCGACGCAGGGAGCACATCTTGGCCTCTGGTTCACAAAACAAGTGTGATATTCACTAGATGAGCAAATAAATGAAATCTGAAAGCTCTTACAAACTTCCCTCAGTGAGAAAATTTGGGAGGAAGAGAAGAATTAAGATGTAAACAGAAACAGCCTCCTTTTTCACATGACGTTACCCCAAGCCCAATTATTGCTGATGGGAAGTGTGTTCACTCTTACATGTTGACAGAAACTAAGGAGACAAATGCTCTAAACTCTAAGAGTAGAACAAAGCGTGTGTGTAAACAACTGACCAGACTCATCTCGCATGTCTCTTCGCAGAGTAATGTAAATTTGACATTTTTATTGGTGAGGGGGGAAAAAAAAGAAACAAGAAAGCATTCTCTTCTACCACAATTATTTGAATATTTAAGTAAAAGGATTTTTTTTTTTTTTTTTTTTTTTTTTTTTGGCTCGGAAAGACTGAAATGGTGTGATATTTCTGGAGCAGTATTTTTAACACGGTATAAATTAAACCTCTTCGCACCCACATTATTCATTATTTGATGTGTTATTTCAGGTTGACGTATTGCCAGTCTATTATTTTGCAAACCATTACATTATCGCAGCTGCTAAGCTGCATAACTTAAGAATTCAGAATACAACAGAGTGTCTGTAGTCCAGCGTGTGGTGCTTACGTTCTGAATGTATTCATGCAGGGAAGTGCGAGACTTTACCAGAAACACATATAGCAGACGGCTTTTAGTGGATATTTATTACCATTGAAAGCAGACAGCCAAGAAACTGTTCAGACACATCAGTGTATTCACACATATTATTATCCAACCCCTCATCCTGCATAAAGGTTTTGTTCTTTCTATAAATATACGCCTCTTTGGAGAAGAACACGGCCTCTGGGGGACTCCAATGCCCTGGTTCACAGGTGGCGTTAAAGGCCATTTTCCCCATATTGGCTAGTCCCGTGCCATTTTAAGTGACCCCCAACTTGGTGAACCGATGTGTGTTTTATTTCTTACAGTAGCTTATGTCCAGTTAAACCCATGACTTCACGTCTTGGCCAGGATGAGCTCGCACCGTGGAAAGGCTGTCCTTCCTGGTACCAATCTGGAGGTTTTATTCCTTGGGCTAGTGTGGAAAACAGGACAGGAAACCTCGATACAAATGGTCGGGACCCCCTGGAGCTTCATCTTACACCAAATGGCATTATCCCAGCTGAACATGAAACCAAGCGATGGTATCTCTCTCTAGACCGCGTGCCTCCAAGTCCTGACTCTTTCTCAGGACTCTCTCTCCCCGATGTCGTGGGTCAAATGCCATGATGACTCATCCTAAAACGGCACTTTTCAACCTTGGTTTCACATGGGAAGCTTCCGAGGAGCTTTAAAAAGTCCCAATGCCCAGGCTGTCCCCCAGATCAGCGCTTATCAGAATCTCTAGAGAGGGGTCCCGGCATCGGTATTTAAGCCCCAGGAAATTCTAATGTACAGCCACATTGAAGTAAGATTATGGACAACATGGGTCGTCCGAGTAAGGTGGAGCTTAAGGAAGTTAGCTAGTTTCTATGCTTTCTGGTGTCTTCATGTGAAAAAAATAATAGAGTTGATTGTGTTGGACTTTTACTCAAAAGTGCTATTCTCAACGGGGAAAAAAAATCATTTAAACCCTTTGCGAGTTGGGTCCATCTTGCTGGGACATCTTGGGCAGCGCTCAGCACTTTGAGGCCGCTTTCTGGGTAATTAAACACAACCTTCTGAAGTCACAGTGGCTAGTTTCATGCAGGACTTCCAGACAATTTAGAGATCAGAAACACCCCATCCAGCTAGCCCTGCAGAACTACCCTCCCCCCCCAAAACGGAGCACAGACAAAGCCCCCTCCGAGTTTTCCAACCTGCTGTATTGCAGCTATGTCCACAAAATCAGTCATGTAGTCTCAGAACACTTTCTGTAGGTGTTTTGAAAACAGATCTCTTACAAATTGCACTAGCAAAGCGAATACTATCCACCTGTGTGACAGAAGAGCTTCTTGGAACACACAGTTACAAACAGTGAGCTTTTATTTGTATTGATTCATCAATGCACCTCTGAGAACACTGTTATCTTATGTGTATAAAACAATGTGGAAGACGTTATGGCCCTGGGTCTTTGTTTTCTTACCTGGGAGTGGAGAAGCCACATCAGTGGATTTTTCTTTCTTTCTTTCTTTCTTTTTTTTCTTTTCCTTTCTGGTGGCTCAGTAGCTAACTGCTTCAAAGGACTTGGTCAGTTTTTCTACTAAGCTCCAGAACCTAGAACAGTGCCTGGCGTGTATATTGGACAAATAAACATTACTTGAATGCCTGTGACATAAAAAGAATGTCTTCATGGTCAGACACTCAGACCTTGAATCAAATAGAATTGTCACCCAAAGGATAGGGTTGCAAAGTGCCTGCCTTTGTTATGCAGATGAACATTTGTGTCATTGTTAGCCCTAAAAAATGCCAAGGTCACATTTCCACATGGATAATGCTTCCAAAGGGTCCCTCTCTATTACCTCTATTGGAACATGAATCAGGAAAACCAATAAGTCTTAAAAGTATATTGATCGTTTCTGGAAAATTCGGTCTGAGGTCAATCAAATCAGTCTCAAAATCCAACCACCCCAAGGAATGGAATGCCTAGGATCTGACCCACTGTTTATTAATTCCACAGATTTTTATTTAGTACCTACTACGTGCCAGGCAGAGGTCTAGACCCAGGGGATATAGCAAAGTCTCGTAAGTGATGTGAAGTCTTCTAAGAGAAAATAGAGCAGTATAAAAAGTGAGGGGAGATGGGGGTGCTGCATTTTTATGTGCTGTGGCTCTCGGTAAAGATGTTTGAGAAGAGACATGCGGGAGAGCGGAGGGGAGCCATAGAGCCCTCTGGGGAAGGAATGTGCCTGGTGAGAGAAACCACCAGTAACACAAGACGTGCAATGCCAGGGCATCCTTGATGGGCTGGGAAACTGGTAAGGCTGGGGGTCAGGGGACAGCAGGAGCCGGAGCAGAGTGAGGGGAGAGGGTACCTGGAACAGAGCCGTGGTCAGGAAGTGTTAGGAGCCCCGGTGACAGAGGGCCGTGTGGGCCATGATAAGGACTTGGGGGTTTTACTCTGAGTGTAGCAGAAGAAGACCAGTGGTTTGGGGACCAAAGAATGACACTAGCTGGTATGTTTTGAAGGAATAGTAGGCTGATAGAGAACTGGGTGGCTCATTAGGGCAGTAGTGCAATAATCCTGACAAGAGATGGTGATGGTTTAGACCAGAAGATACTCTGCCGGTGATGAGCAATAAGAAATGAACGGATTCTGGATTTACCTGGAAGGTAGGGCTGTCAGGATTGGCTGATGGATCAGGGAGAGAGTGAGGAAGGAAGACAGGGGTCAAGACTGACCCCTGAGCAGCTGTAGCCTGGAGTTGACCCTAATGTTGGAGACATTGCCAAGGGGCTGAATGGGAGTGACAGCAGAGGTGAGGGAGACCCGAGAGCTCCCTTTGGATGAGGTGAACTTGAGATGATTCACATTCAAATGGAAGACATTAAGAATATAAGTTTCATGGGCAAGTGAGAGCTCCGGGCTACAGAGGAAAACCAGGCTCCCTGAGGCTGGCTTGTCCAGGCTCGTGAGTGCTGGTTGTGCACACGTCTCTTCCCACCTCTCCAGGCAGTGGTGACATGTGGCAGCTTGAGAGGAGTCCCTAAGTGGGAGAACTGCACCAGGAAAATCAGCAAACGCTACACATCTGGGCTTCTTTTTCTTCTAGAAAAACATCCACTGGTGGATGGTGTCTCAAGTCACAGAACCAGTAGCTGAAACCTGGGAAACGGGTTCCTACTCGACGTCCCCTCCCCCCGCTTAAACCACTATATCAGGAAAGGGGAGCTGTGCTTGTCCCTTACAGCTTGTCCCGCCAAAAAAAAAAAAAAAAAGAAGGTGAAAAATGTCAATACCTTTTGTTGGTCACCTGTGTCAAAAGCTTGCCCCTCTACCTCAAAGCTTTAGCTTCCCTGGGATCTAGCCGAAGAAAACTTCTTTTCTGTTGTTTTGCTTTGCCTCGGAAATTTTTTTTTTTTTTACAAGCCATGGATTGATGTAATCATGTGTCAGGGCCTCATAACACAGCCAAGTCCCAGAATATATTTAGAAAGTATAGTTTAGGGTCGAGCCAGCCACCAAATGGCCGGAATGAGCAAGTTCTCGTATGAACTCTGAATTTAGGGCCTCCAACCTGGTCTGTATAAAGCAGATGGATCTGAACTGAACTGGCAGAAATCATGTCTCTGACACCAGGGTTCTATTTCACTGAGTTTTCGCGGTGTCCTCGTAGAAGAAAATCGTACTCTTATCTCCCGGTTGGCTCGAAGGAAAGTAACAGCCACTAGCCATCTGCACATAGTCCTTCATGCAGATCCCATGAGTGTTCACCCAGTCCCCACATAGAGTCCCCTTCCCCATCCCTCCCATTCTCCCCTTCTAGGAGGCACATCCAATTTGAACGAGTGAAAGAACGGTTTTTACAGCAGACGTGTGGTGGGTCCCTCCCACTGTTCTCGGCTGACGGTGGTGAATAAGGCTGTTTTGTTTCTGGAGCGGAACTGGTGGGCCTGGGTGTGGATAAACTCAGTTGCCAGGGGCCCTGAGCATGCTTTCCCCGGACACATGCAGTAACACCCCTGCTTTCACAGGGCTGCATTGCGTGGCCAAGTCCCTCCATGTAGGCAGCAATGTGGGTACCAGGTCCTAGTACCCCTGTTGTTAAGATGTCAACCTAGTACTGAAGGAGAGCGAGCCCTTCATCCTGCTGGGCCCCAGCTCTGAGTTTTCAAATAGTGGAGCGTTCAGGGAGAGGAGTACAAAGGAAAAAAAAAAATCTCCTGGAAACACTCAGTGATTTGAACCCAGCAGCACAGAGCGATATACTCACACGATTGCCTTCAACAGCAGCTGTGCAATCTCTCCCAGGGACCAGTGCCCACAGGGCAGAAGCCAGGCTCCCCAGGCCATGTGCAATCCCATTCAACTTCACCTCCAGGGGACGATACCAATGTCCTGTGGCATTTGGTTCAATCACAGAGTCCATTCTCAGAGCATCTTAACTGCCCTTTACTTCTAAAACCGTCCTTTTAGATGTGTGTTCTGCGGTCCCCTCTGGACAGTACTGAACCAACATGCCGAACAGCAAATGGAAGTATCTTTGAGACCTTGTGGCTTCCTTTTTTTCCTTCAATGAAATGGCCTTAAGGTGGCATGAGAGAAACATGTGTAATGCACAGGCCAAGACTTTTCCTGTCCATTCTGAGACTCACCAATCAGAGAGTGGTTATTTTCAACAGCCAGTGTCTATTTCTGATGGTACCCTTGGGACGTAATCCTTCCGTTAATCCTGGAATGCCTCTTTCACATCCACTGTCCTCTAAAATAAGGCCCCATCCAGGCAACTGCAGATACCAGCCAGGCAGGCGAATAAATGTAGCACAACGAGGAAAGTTGTGCCCTAGCAAATGGGGCCAGTATTACGTAGCTCTGCTCGGGGAGACTGGGGTTGCTGGTCCTGTATCTTCTGACCTTTCCATAAAAATCTTTGTGCAGTTTTCTTCTAAGCAAGGGAGAGTGTGTGTGTGTGAGTGAGAGAGAGAGAGAGAGATAAAATATCTCAATTTTTAAAGAAAGTTTATTTATTTATTTTGAGACAGAGAGGGAGAACAGGGGAAGGGCAGAGAGAGAGAGAGAGAGAGAGAGAGAGAGAGAGAATCCCAAGCAGGCTCCACACTGTCAGTGTAGAACGGACACGGGGCTGAGTTTCATGAACGGAAAGATCATGACCTGAGCCGAGATCAAGAGTCAGAGGCTTAACCAACTGAGCCACCCACACGCCCCTGAAATATCTCAATTTTTATATGCTGGCAACGAAGCCAAGCTTAAAGAAAAACAATGCATGCCAAACGAAGCACATTTGTGGCCTACATTTGGCCCACAAGATGCCAGTTTTCGATTTCTCCAATAAGATGAGTGCCACCCCAACCTACATATCTATGCATTCTCTCTCCCCAGTCTTCAATTTCATAAAAAGGAGACATCTCAATACAAAAAAAAAAAAAATTAATCTTGGAATAGATCGTCAGGCCTTCCAGCTGGCATCATAGTCCTACTGCTAAATCGGAATTCCTTTAAAAAAGAAAAAAGAAAAAAGAAAAGAAACTCTTGACAGGTTAAATGCAAATTCTAAAAAGCATTTCAATAAACCGAATGCCTGTCTCCAGCTACAGGAAGTAGGAAGACAGCCTCCTCTTTGCTGAGAGCAATAATTTTAGTACCCGGCACGGGGAACAGAACTTGAAAACAACGGAAGCTATAGTTCAGTTATTGCCTGAGAGGCCAGCTGAGCATCAGCCACGTTCTTCTGCTTTTGGCAGATGTTCCCCCACGTTAAAGTGAACCAGGTCGAACAATTTCATCCAACGAAGCAATCACTCCACCACCGAGAGGCACAGTTTGCTGCTAACTCCTATTTACAGACCAGCGGTCTATGGTCCCGCTCAGAACCAGCCACATGAGAACCAAAGTGAGCTTCTTTTATGATCAAGGTGGTTGACTGGGAACAGCCCAACTCAAACCTTTTCGTTCTAAATCACCTCTTTCATGCTCGATGGAAGGGAATTCTGGGGTCTCGGCCAAGTCCTCGAGCAAGAGCCTGAACGGAGTCACAGCCCCTTTCCTGATGAAAGCATTGGCTCTTTCCATTGGAAGCCTTGATCTTCCCAGGTGGAAGAGGGCTCCAGCTGGGGGAGGATACAGGTCACACCTTGTCCCTGTCCCTTCTGAAGAGCGCCCTCCCTTGTCCTGTTTGCAGCAGAGATGTGTCTCTTTCATTTTAATCTCAGAATATCTGTATTTCTGCCTCTTCCCTGAAATGGCAAGGGAACTGACTGCCTTCTAGCACCAGGCCAAAGGCTTCCCAGGGACATCCGATGCGCAGGAGACAGAGATCAATGTACATGTTAGCTATTCATTACTTTAATTCCTTTATGCTATATCTTTAGGAAGTTAAGTAATCAAAGATCAATATACCCAGACCACATTTTCTCAACTGCCTGCAGAGAGTATTTTTTGAGAGACAGAGAATGTGTACGTGTGAGAGTGAGTTAGGGAGGGTCAGAGGGAGAGAGAGAGAATCCCAAGCAGGCTCCACATTCAGCACAGAGCCCGACACGGGGGCTCGATCCCACGACCCTGGGATCATGGCCTCAGCTGAAATCAAGAGTTGGACGTTCAACCGACTGAGCCACCAGGTATCCCCGCAGAGAATATTTTGAGTTCAGATTTAGTTCCTCTTTACTGAGGACTGATGTTTGCATCCTCTTTTTTAGATCAGCAGCAACCCATTCTGGGCCTGAACCCGGGCCAAGTGATGACGTGGGTCTCAGGCAGGAGGTGGAGTAGAGTGGCCAGGAGTTACAGAATATACAGTCAGAGCCAGATAATAGAGTTTGCTGGTGGCCGTGGTCTCTGAAACGAGCCCCACAGACAGGTTAATGGGGCACGTGTCTGAAAGTGTTTGAGCTGGGAAATGTTGGAATGAAGCCGTCAGATGGAGACCAGAGAAATTAGAGATGTAGATTGAAAGCAGAAGCTAGCTAAGCAGGAGCTGCAGGTAGCCCTTCTATAGCTGTGGTGTGCCTGGGCCCAGGGCGATGGGGCCAAGGGACCACCTCGATCAGAAAGCCAACAGCGTGCCTGGGCCCAGGGCGATGGGGCCAAGAGACCACCTTGATCAGAAAGCCAACAGCATGCCTGGGCCCAGGGCGACGGGGCCAAGGGACCACCTCGATCAGAAAGCCAACATCACGCCTGGGCACAGGGCAACGGGGCCAAGGAACCACCCTGATCAGAAAGCCAACAAAAGAAACATGGGGGATAATGCTTCTAAGCCTTTTTCAAAATGACAGTTAAAGATACTGTTCCTGGGGCACCTGGGTGGCTCAGTCAGTGGGGCGGCTGACTTTGGCTCAGGTCGTGATCTCACAGCTCATGAGTTCGAGCCCCACGTCGGGCTCGGAGCCTGGAGCCTGCTTCAGATCCTGTGTCTCCCTCTCTGCACCTCCCTCTCTCTCTCTCAAAAATAAGTAAACATTAAAAAAATTTTGTTTTAAATGAAGATACCGTTCCTTATGTTTTTCAGGATCCCCCATATAAATTCTACCCTATTCATTCCTCTTAGGAGATGACAAGTATTATGTGAATGATTCACTGTGCTTACCTTTTTCACTTTTGCTGCCAGGTAACCCAATGGGGTAGCTCATTCCAGATGCCTTCTCCCCTTGACCGCATCCTTTTAAGCAGTTCTTTGGGGTCTTTTTCCTATTCTATATTATTCTTCATTTCCTAGTTTACCCCTACGTTCCATGTCTTTATTTACATGCCTCTATTGTTCGCCCCCGCCAAGCAGCATAGAATCCTGGAAGTTTCCCTCCTGTTTGTGTTCCTTTCTCAAAGGGAAACCAACACAATGGAAACACAGTCCACTGAGAGTGAAAAAATAGAACAAAGTCTGCTACTCCCCTTCCCTTGGCAGAACTAATGATCCCGACAGGTGTATGAGAAATGCTTTAAAGGTAAGCTGAGACATGGGAACATCGTGCTCTGAACAAGGCAGCTCTTTTTCCCAGAAGGGAGCGAATTCACTCGGAACGTTCAGCCCTGACAAAACAGAGCTGATCCATTTCACCCCATTGTGTGTTGTGTGTACACGGTGACTTCACGCACCCCCTTGGTGGCAGTTGAAGGGGTGTTCTTGGGGAGAACAGAGAATACGCTATAGATGGCTATCCCCCGTGGAGGGTCAGAAGGTGCGAGTTCCCACTGGGAATCTCCGTGTCTGATGCCCACCCTTCCCTACGAGCCACGACTGCGCCTGACAATGACTTTTCTCTGGAGTGCTAACTCCCTGTGCGAAGGGCCAAAAAAGAGGCAGTTTCTGCTTTGCCGTTCCCACCAGGATGTTGGAAGCCTCTGTGTTTGTCCTTTTCACCCTACACCTCTTTTTTCTTTCTCTTTCTAAATTTTGCTGTCAGTGCACTCCACTGTAAACTATCAGATGCACAAATAACAATAGCTTCCTGGGAAAGATTCATTGCTACAGGCGATGGGTCCGTGCCAGGAAGAATAGTAAAGCCAAGAACGCTGCTTTAGGGAAACCACAGCATTCGGATAGCAGTTTCGGGATAATTGTTCGATTCCATTAGGGATTCAGAGTCCTAATCTACCGCAGAACCTGGCTCCAGGATCTCCTCCGGGGGAATGTTGAGCCCCATGCATTTCCACGTACCTTGGCTTTCTTGTTTTGTTTCACGTTTAAGGACAGTCAATTACCAGAACCTAGTCTCGGATCTTGCAGTTCATGGGAAGAAAGATGGTAATAAAAGCTGAGAGACAACCAGGTTTCACTGGTGGGTCAGGTTCACTCTGAGAGGAAGAAAGAACACATGCCCAAATGCTGGGATCCTGAGAATCTCTGCCCTTGAGATAGAAGATGTCCCTGCTCTGGGGGTTGTCCGCTTTGCCAGGCTGCCGGATCTCCCGTTGCTCAGCTAAGTGTCGAGGAAGAAAGGTCTCGCTCCCTGATTGCTCAGATTTAAGGCCAAGTGTCCTTCCTTCCATTCTGCAGTGAATTAAGCGGGTCAGCCGGGGTCAAGGAGCAAATATCAAGTGACACATTCTCCTCCCTCCTTCCCCAGCACATCCCCAGACACGGCCCTCTGGGAACCAGAGGAAGGAAATGCACTGACCGGATAGACGCGCCGGCCAGGCCCCTGGGGAAGGAGGGGAGAGCGCCTCCTTCTATGGGTTTCCAGGCACTACGTACATGATCCTCACCCTCACCCACCTCTCCACCTCGATCTCAGGTCTCCAAGAAAATGACTAGGAGCAAAGTCAGACAGAAAGTTGCTGAGACCCAGGAGACTTTGACCTCATAGACAACGATGTAAAGGGTATTTCTGCAATGAGCAGGTGTTCATGTGAACCCCCATTTCACAGAAGAGGAGAACAGAACAGAGAGATGAAAACATTGGCCCAGGGTCACACAGCCAGCAGTGGCAGATCCGGGATTCGAATCTAGAAATCTCTGATGAGGAAATCCGAATGGGGGGCCTAAACTAGATGGAGACTCTTAGGGACCAAGCCGCTGAGAAAAGTGCCCTTGAGGGAGGAACCAGGATTACCAGATTTCGGCAAATGAAAATACAGGATGCTCTGTTCAGTCTGAATTTCAACCCATTGTTCTTTAAGTATGTCTCATGTTGTTTGCCTGAAATTCAAATGTAACTGGGTGTCCTGTATTTTCATGTGGCAGTCCTAACTATAGAAGACACTTCCATTTTTCTGTCCTTTTCTTTCTTGTCTCCCTCTCATATTAGGTTTGTTCATCCCCCTGCTTTCCTTGATTTCTCCTCCTGGGTCCTTCTGTGGAATTTTTGGAGCTCAACTTCTGCACATAATCTTGCTTTAAAATCAGTTGTTGGGGCGCCTGGGTGGCTCAGTCGGTTGAGCGTCCAACTTTGGCTCAGGTCATGATCTCGGGGTTCATGAGTTCGAGCCCCGCATCGGGCTCTGTGCTTGACAGCTCGGAGCCTGGAGCCTACTTCGGATTCTGCGTCTCCCTCTCTCTCTCTCTCTCTGCCCCTCCCCTGCTCACACTCTATCAATCTCTCTCTCTAAAAAGTAAATAAACATTTAAAAACATTTTAAATCAGTTGTCTATGATCCTCTGATATGGCTTAAGCACCCATAATATGCCAGGGCTCACATGTCCAGAAGACTCCAAGTGGGGGTCTGTGCTCTCTAAGCCAGTAGGGGTTAGGGTAACCACCCTGGGAGTCTTTGCCGCCCCCAGAGAGGCAGAAGCAGCCTCCGCCCAGAGGTGGGGTGGGGGGAGGTGCCACCAGGGCACAGGGGGAGACTTAGATCCCTCACCCCTGCCTCACCAGAGCAATGTTAACCTATTTCCGACGTTTCTACCCACTGTGCTCGGTTCTAGGCTCTTGTGTTCTAAGGCAGGGCTTCTCACACTTCAGCGTATGAGGGATTACCTGGGAATCTTGCCACACGCAGAGTCCCATCCTGCAGGTCTGGGGCAGGGCCTGAGAATCTGCATTTCTAACACGCTCCATGCAGGACACTTTGAGTAACAAGATCCTCAAGTGTCTTAATCGATGCGCACGGACATAGATTATTCTCCTTTCTCTTCTTTAGTTCAGGTGTCATCTATCACCTATCTGTCTCCTTAACTGTTCCCATGCCTATCTATTACCTTTGCCGTGACCATTTGGTACAAACACATGGGCAAGACTAGCGAGTGTCCAGCCTGCTCAACAGGAAATGAAATTCTCCCGGTGCAGGAGGTTGTAAGAGACAAAGGAAGGAACATAGCGAGTTGAGATGTCCCTTGCCAAAAAGCATTCCTTCCTTGTACATGGTGGACACTTAAAACACAATCCCCTCTGAAATAGTCTCTCCTTCCTTAACATCCTCCCAAGGTCAAAGAGTCCGCGATGAGAATCTCACATTTGCCAAATTTGGAAGCCCTACAGACCTGAGACGGTCTTAGGTCTTAAAAAATCTGTAACCCTCGCATGACCAAAAGGGAACGTTTCTGGGTTGTGCGTGATCCCAAAAAAGCCCTCTGCACAGATGGAAGCCAGATCATGGCCTTTAGGTCGGAAAGAGAGTAATTCACTCCCCTCTCTGTTTTGTACAAGTAGTAAATAAAAGTAAGTAGGCCTGAGACACCAGCCTTTATCTATTGTCTGATTGGATATTTTTCATTTTCTATCATATCTCAATGTTTGCTTTCTATTAAATTTAGAGCTCCTTAAAAAAAAAAAATCAAGTGTTTCTTTTTCAGCCACAGATGATATCGAGTGTTCCTGCCTTGGAGTGATTTAATTATTTTCCCTCTTCCTTTACAGCTGTAGCCTCGTTAATTGTAGGTGGGAAGCAAACTCTGAAATCGTTTGACTTTCTGCTTTGCTTAGAAATCTTGCTCGATTAAATTGTAGGATATCCTCCTTCACAGGAAGTCGGGTTCCGAGATCAGCAACATTTGTGTTGTTTGTGCTTTGAGATAGAGAAGATCAGGCATGTCGCCTGCGGTTTCCTCGCGGGCAGGGGAGGGTGGAGAGAGAGGGCAGATGGACAAGAAATAGACAAGAAAATGACCCGAATATGACTCACTCATTTCTAAAACAAGAGTCGAAATGCTCTTTGTTGACTGCAGATCGTAACCTCTGAACGTTCTGGCCTCCCAGCCACAAGGACAAAGGAGCGAGTGATTCAGGGTCTCAGTATGGCTGCTTCATCCCTGCCTTTGGGGAACCCAAGTACTGAAAAGATCACATCGCTAAGAAATCCTTTTAATTTAGAAACAAACACGCGTTCCTAATACCCCGGCTTTTCGAGTCAGTACGCGGTCCTCGGGATGGGAGGAAAAATTCTTTTACCAAAACATTTCTTTTAACTATTTCATTATTCTTTCAGGGAAGGATGGGAGAGGAGTAGTTGGGTGGACGGTCCTTAAGTGTTGATTTTCCATCGTGTGTGGGGAAAAGGTCATTTATGAGCCCCTGCCAGGGACCGGCTGCTCCACGGGAATGTTCCTTCCCGCAAGGGTTGGAGGCGAGTACAGGGCTTTTGAAGAGGCTGTGGGAGAATGCAGACATAAACAGTCGACACAGTGACTTGCACACCTACCCTCCGTTTCGCTCAAGCACCGTAAATGTGAGAATTGAGGGCCGTTGCGGGCCTAGATGAGTGGCTCTCAAAGTGTGGCCGCAGCCTTACCAGTGACTGTTAGAAATGCAGGCGCCCAGGGGAACCTGGGGGGCTTCGTTGGTTAAGCGTCCGACTTCGGTTCAGGGCATGACCTCCTGGTTCAGGGGTTCAAGCCCCCCGTGGGGCCCTGGGCTGACAGCTCAGAGCCTGAAGCCTGCTTTCCATTCTGTGTCTCCCTCTCTCTGCCCCTCCCCTGCTCATGCTCTGTCTCTCAAAAATAAACAAACATTTAAAAAGTTAAAAAAAGAAAAGAAGGAAAGAAACAAAGAAACAAACAGAGATGCCCAGGCCTTAACCCCATCTACTGAAGTCAAAAACTGGGGTGAGGCCCTGAGATCTGTGTTTTAACAAACCCTCCGGGTCATTCTGATGCGGGCTAACATGTGAGAGCCAGTAACTGCATGACAAAGGCACTCGTGTCTGCAGGACAGAGACCTCAGAGCCGCGCTGGGAGTTAGAACCCCTGGCATGCTTTTTTAAAAATAGCAATACCAAGTCCCTCCCCCAGACCGCTAAAAATGGAATCCTTAAGGGTGGGGCCCCAGTAAAAACATTGCCTAAAAGCTTCCCTGGTGACTCTTAATGAGCATCCAGGGTTGACCACCATTGTTAGCTAGTGGGAAAGGAGGGACCGGGTAGGAGAGGGCGCTAACTCAGCTGAAATGCTGATTCCCCGGGAAGGGGTGCCTGCAGTCTATAGGATCTCCAAAGTCGCCATGCCAGGCAACGGAGATGTCCAAAGCCCCCGGTGGCTTTGTTGTCATCCATGGGCACCATGGGGCTGGGGAGGGGCTTCACTGAGAGCTGGTGGGCAGCATCCCGTCACATGCCTCCTCTCAAACCCCCCACCCCAGCTACAGGTGTGAAAACTGCCACCCTTCGCTCCTCAAGCGGCACTGATGGTGACTGGCGGAGTGCCAGGAGCCGACCTGCCCCGGGGGCAGAGTCTACTGGCTCTGAAGCCTGGCTCCCGAGGGCTTAGGGGGTGCCAGGGACCCACACGTACCCGGGTCGGGGTTATTTCTTCCTAACCCCCGGGGCCAAACCCGTGGGTTCATGCCCTTGACCCTGACTTGCGTCTGCTTTCCCACAAACGCTGGAAGCTGCTAGCGCTGGGGTCCTAACGCCCTGCCTTGCCCGTCCTAACCCTGCTCCCGGTTGGGGGCCCTTCTTCAACTCAGGAAGGGTCCCGATGGCTCACTGTCTGGTAGCTTTCCACGCCCTAACGCCTGACCCTACCTCACACCCACTAACCTAGGTTCAGGGTAATTTATATGTGGCCACAGCCTCAAGCAGCCTGTAGCCACTCACCCCCAAACACCCGAGACCAGTGTGGTTTGCTCAGCACGTACCAGCCATTCCTGATCTCCTTCCCTGCCCCCAGCCGTCAGCAGAGGAACCTGCCTGCCTGTCCACGTAAGGCCCCATGGGCCACGACAGGAAGAGTGGCCAGAGCTGTGTGTCCAGGAGGGGAGAACTGTGAGGGCCATGCAAGGTGCCTTAGCACCAAATGACACGGGCTAGACTTCAGAGCTGGGTCCTAGGTCCAGCCCAGGAATGAGGATACAAGCCCAGCGGATGCTGTAAATGTCAGGGCTAGGCGAGGCTCCCGCGTGCAGAGAAGCATAGGTTTACCGCGGGGCCACCTAACGAGCAGGATTCACCGGGACAAACAAACCCTAGATGTCAGCAGCTGGGCGTCTGTCTGTGGGCAAACTCCTGGCCTGCCTCAGGAAAGTTCCTGCCTAGGAACTGGACAGGGCAGAAGCAGTAAGTGGAAAAGATTAAATAGGGGGGCGGCACCTGGGTGGCCTGGTCGGTTAAGCATCCGACTCTTGATTTCCACCCAGGTCATGGTCTTGCGGTCGTGAGATCGAGCCCCACGTCGGGCTCTGCGCTGAGTGTGGAGCCTGCTTGGGATTCTCTCTCTCCCTCTGCCCGTCTCCCCTACTCGCACTCGCTCTCTCGCTCTCTCTCAAATTAAAAAAAAGAGAGAAAAAGAAAAAGGAAAAAGGGTAACAGCATGGAATGGAATGACAGTTCCTCAAAAAATGAAACATAGAATCACCACATGACCCAGCCATTCCACTTCTGGGTAAACACCCAAAAGAAACGAAAGCAGAAACTCAGTCACGGGTTTGCACACCCGTGTTCACAGAAGCACTATTTCAGAACAACCAAAAGGTGGAAACAACCATCATGTCCATTGACGGATGAACGGATAAACAAAACGTGGCGTGTCCATACAGTGAAATATTATTCAGCCTTAAAAAGGAGGCAAATTCTGGGGCACGTGGGTGGCTCAGTGGGTTCAGCATCCAACTCTTAATCTCTGCTCAGGTCTTGATCCCACAGTTTGTGAGTTGGAGCCCCACAGGGTGGGGTGGGGTGGTTGGTGCTGACAGTATAGAGCCTGCTTGGGATACTCTCTCTCCTTCTCTCTCTGCCCCTCCCCTGCTCACTGTCTCTCTCTTTCTCTCTCTCTCTCTCTCAAAATAAATAAACTTTAAAAAAAAGAAAAAGGAAGCAAGTTCTGACACTTGCTACAACAGGAGTGAACCTTGAAGACACTAGGCTAAGCGAAATCAGCCCAACATGAAAAGACAAATACTGTGTCTCCGCTCATACGAGGCACCCAGAGCAAATTCAGGGACAGCAAATAGAATGGTGGGTGCCAGGAGCTGGGGGTGGGAAGAAGGGAGAGTCGGCATTTAAAGGGTTCAGGGGGTTAGTTTTGCAAAATGGAAGGAGCCCCGTTTGACCATAATAATACGATACCATAATAAAACGACCAATAAATGTCTGAGATGTGGAGGCTGGGCGGTGTGCAACCCCACAGGTAAATGCTTCCATGCATCACACCGGAAGTGAGGAGGGGGTTATCAGCCGGGGCCTGCGCTCTGAACACATGTTCAGTTTCACAAAACCTCTGCCCCGCCGGCTGCTCTGGTCTTCGCGTTTTGAGCTCCGTGCTGAGTTCTGGTGGAGGACGCGGAGTGCTCCCCAGAGAGAGTGCCTAAGGCCCCTTAATTGTGGTCAGACTCACCAAGGAGAGCTCAGCCCTGCCTGTTACCGGTGCTTAATTAACGAGAAGCCCGGTCCCAGCTGCCGTACAATGAGGCTGTTGTCTTGGGTTTATTAAGAGACACTAACAGAAGGCGCTGAGCTCTCGCACGTCCCCTCCCAGCTGAATCTTAAATGATCACCTCTGTTTTATGCATGGGGGGGGGGGAATAACCAATACCCGGATCCAATTCCCTTCTTCTCTAGTGGAAATTTACCCCAAATTCTAAGGCACCAAGAGTTTTTCTTTTTGAAAAGGAGGAAAAAAAAAAAATTCATCGCGTTATAGTGTTCATGACAAACCAATGAAGTCTACGCTAGTTTTCCTTACAGATTTTCAGATGCTTTCATGGCCTGCGTGGGTGTAGTTACATTTCTTCTCTTGAATCGTTAAAAGGCGTTACGTTTCTTTTCGCCGGCGGCTTCCCTGGTTCACCAATTGGAGGCTTGCTGAGGGAGGAAAAGGAACTCTTACGCAAAATTCAGGGTCACCCCGAGCTCTGGGTTCAGTAAATATTGCCCTTAGACGGTCCAAGATTGGCAGGACATCAAAGAGATCCAAACAGAGCATTTTAAATGGTTGATACAAGTACCTGGCAGCCTCTCCCTCCTTCCTCACCTGTACACCTGCACTTTGGGTCCGGCCTGCTTTGCTCTCCTTCAGTGTTCCATCCAGCCACGAGCCACGCCCCCCACACACCCGCCGGCTTGCCTTGCTGCATATCTTTTGGTTTGCTCTCTCTCCGTGTAGTTTCTGGCCTCCTGGTCCACTCCAACTCTGGATTCATTATTCACAGACATTTTGATTAAATCCTGGATGACTCTATCTGTGACCACTGTCCTGATTTCCTAGCCATGATTAGACTAGACCTCAAACATCCCCAGTGTAGCTCTTCGTTTTTCCCAAGCTCTGTTGCTAATTCCTAACCCACCTCTACTCTCCTCGGTCAGCCACGGAGGCAGAAAAGATCGTGCTACCTATAGTCAGGCTGCTTTAAATGGTTCCAGAAAGTAGCCCTCCATGTGAACACTTTTATCTCTAAGAGATCTTAACGAGAAAAGTAGACTATTAAATTCTTCCATGGTAGTGGAGGCAACTTACCACGTCGATAAGTTTATTATCCTAAAACATACCTAACTTTGAATATATATCAAAGGATTTGCCTTTTGGCTCCCTTGGAATGTGTAATACCAAAGTCGAATGGATGGATTAATCCAGTCCCCACTGACCAACTCAAGTAAAGAACTCATGGTTGCTTTTTGCTTTGTTTTACGCATTTTGGGATTTTCTGTCATTGTTATGGATGCTTTTCCGTGAGAGAACTTTTCTTAACTGTAGCAAATGGGATGGACTGGTATAAAAGGGATTTTCTGCCACCGTCGTGTTAGAATATGGTCTCTAGAATCAGGCGTAGCTCTAGGCTTGTTGAAGTCCTGACCTCCGGACTCAGTGATACTGATGACACAGAGCACTGGGGTTGGGACAATGTGGTGGTCAGCAGACAGTCTCCCAGCTGGGTTCTTGGCATTGCCAGACATCTTTTGCATCTCTGCTTTCTTGTCCCCACTCCCCTCCCCGCCCCCCACCGGAGAAAAGCATTCTAAGGAAGTGAGAGAAAAATGTAGCTTTCAAAATGGCTTCCCAAAGTCGTTAGCTCACCAAAATTGCCTCTGACCCACAAGAGCTGCATTGACCCCACCTACATTAGGAAGACCATTTCATTCCCATTCATCAAGCCTCCCGCATTGTCTTTGTCATAGTGTGTCATGTCTTCATTACTGAGTAAGAAAGGGGACGGAGGCGTGCCCCGATATGCCTGCTCCTTGAGAAGCCACGACAAGCATAACAGAACTTCCTGTCAGGGAAATTCATCTACTGGGTAGACTTTAGGAAGGCATGTCACCCAAGAGCAGCAGGAAAAGCCACAAGCCCACGCTTTTCTCTAAAATACACGTTTTCATTCATTCCATAGTCATTACATTTGTATTAAGTTCAAGTGCTAAGGACTTTCTAAAAAGATTGCCAAATGAGAAGGAATTTTAGAGAGGAAATGGACTTTACTGGAAATGAACAACACATTTTCTTAAAAAGCTCCTAATATAAGTAACGCAGTATTATAAACAATGCAATAGCCACAATTGTGTCAAGGGCTAGGATGAATGTAAGCCCTAGGTAAAAACTAAGTGTTCTTACCCTGGTTTACCTCTTAATCAGTTTTACTTGCCTTCCTTTGTGTCTAGTTAACTTCCTCCCTGCTCGCTCATCCTCCAACCTCTTCACACCTCTAGACACAAGTTTTCTAGTGTCTTCCCTGTTCCCACGTGGAGGGATAGTGTTGATGATCTGTCAACAACCGTCCTATGAGAATTAACATGTCTTCTTCTGTGAGAGGACACAGAAGTGGTTCTCAAGCAGGCACACCCTCCTTTTGGTGGGACCAGGATCCCCAACCTTATAACTTCACCCCCGACCGGCCCCAAACCTGTGTTCTTCCGAGTGGTTCTTGACTCCTAAGCAAAGCAAAGCGTCTGTTGTCTCGTTTGGTTTTGTTTTGTTCCCGGAAAGCCATGACCTCATAAACACATGCTTGCAAAATATATGCTCAAAAATCATCCTTGGCCACTAAGTTCATGGAAACCAAATAATAAGAGATCAAGAAAAGAGGAGCTGAGAGCATTTCATTTCTCATTCAGGGCCTGGACTGATGGAATTCAGACGGCCCTGATTGTATTTCTGTTGGGGGCCTGGCATGTATATGAGAACTTGCTTTCGTGACCACAGTAATTGATGGGATGACATCACTTTTCGGGCCTCGGGACCACTTGTAGAATGGTTGGTGGAGCGTGAAGGGGAGTATTCTAAACATAGCTCTTGGCATACTGCTCTGGAAGTGCCTGAGCCAGAGGGCAGCTCCTGTCTCTCGTCTACTTTCCCAGGGACGCAAAATATTTTTATACACACGGCCAAGAGTTTTTTAAAAAAAATTATTCTCCCAAATGAACGGGGTGAGCTCCCTCGCTTTTATATAAATGGGCCTCTTGGGTTCTCAGGTTGAGGAATGATGCAGCGATGACTCTTTGTCAGAGCTGGGACATCTTCCAGACCCAAATATGGGATCAAATATGTTAGCGAGCGGCCCTGAAACGCCCCTCGATTTCAAAACACTGTTTGGGTTTGGGTTTAGCACATCACCCACTCGCTTAACCATACAAGTGCTATTTCTAAATATCCTTTTCCCAAAGAGCTGGCGCTGGGATGAGAGAGAGACAAATGGGAACATCCAATAGGGCTTGGACTTTTGCCCTGATGGTGGGCGTGAGAGGGTCAGGATCGGAAGGAAGGCAAGGTGGAGGGAGCGGTCTCAGGAGGAGGAGGGAATTCTGGGCTTTCTGGTGTCTTCCGCCCCCGTTTCCCCAGAGTCCCTCTGCGGGCTTGGTCAGGGGGGCTGGCAGCCAGCCCCTGAGAGACACCCTTCCCACGTGCTCCTGCCCTACCTGCCCTCAAAGTCATGTCACAGAATGTGATTAGGAAAGCAAGAGCATGACCACCTCATACCCACTAGGTTGGATCTAGTCACAAAGACAGGCAGCAAGATGGCTGGTGAGGATGTGGAAAAACTAGAGCCTTCCAGCACCGCTGGAGGGAATGCAAGACGGTGGGGCCACTGTTGAAAACAGCTTGGCGGTTCCTCGGAAGGTTACGCACAGAGTTGCCATATGATCCCGCAATTCCACGCCTAGGGTGTCTGCCCGAGAGAACCGAAAAACATACATCTCCACGGACACATGTGCGTGAGTGTCCACGGTGCTCTGTGTGCCCAATAGCACACAAGTGGGAACGACCGAAATGCCCCCCCACCGCCGTGGGTGAATGGACGAATAATATGTGTGTGAGCTGTCTGTACAATGGAACTGTATTCACCAAGAGAGAGAAGGGAACTGTGGAACGTGCTTCAGCGTGAATGAACCTTGAATGCATTATGCTAAGTGAAAGAAGCCGGTCGTAGAGATCGCGCTTCTAGAACATTTTCGGGAAGAGGCTGGGGATGGGAGGGAGGAGTGAGGAGTGGTAGTGCTAGCTCACGGGTACTGGCTTTCGTTTTGGGGTGATGAGAAAGTTCTAAAATTCGAGGGTGGCAATGGTTGCACGGCCCTGGGAATACACTAAAAAAAACCATTGAGTTGTACAGCTTACATGGGTGGCGAGTGTGGACATACATTACATCTTAACAAAGTGTCGTGTTTTTTAAGAATACCAACAAAGAAGTAGGGGCCGCCTTCGTTTACAGAATAAAGCTCTGCCCCAGACCAGTTTTTCGGTTCACACATGGGGATTTAATAACAAAAGCATTCGGTGGAAGGAAAGAACAAAATGTGCAACAAATTTAAGCCTAAGTTTGAGTGCCGTGTTGGAAGCCAGGAGGCGAACGGAGAATTAAAATGCCAGCTAGTAGCGGAGAACTGAAATGGCCCACACGTGGCACAGAGATGTTAATTGCAAAACCCAAAAGAAAATCGGCTTTCTGTGCAACCTGGAAGTATGGTGGATGAGTGTGTCTAAACATCCCCCAGCTTCCCCCTCACTGTTGCAGACTCGTTTATTTTCCAACACCTCCTGGGGCACCTGGGTGGCTCTGTCGGTCAAGCGTCTGACTCACGGTTCTGGCTCAGGTCGTGATCTCGCTGCTTCCTGGGTCCAAGCCCCACGGCAGGCTCCACGCTCTCTCTCTCTCCCTCCCTCTCTGCCCCTCCCCCAATCACGCCGTCTCTGTCTCTTTCAAAATAAATAAAGAAACTTAAGAATAAATTAAATTACAAAAAACCTTATTTTCTAGCACCTTCTCAGGTTCACTTTGGAGTCCGTTGTCCATTGATCCTTGCTCTTCCAAGAGAACGGATCTGCTCAGAGTAAGGCCTTAATTCTGGTTGAAATGTCTTGGTATTGGAGCTCCACTGGACCGGGCTTTGATGTGGGAGAAACTACCCTTGACCTTCAAATTCTGTCAGTAAGATACAACAAAACGCTTCCAAGATAATCTTTTTAAAAAGCGGTGTCTGGGGGCGCCTGGGTGGCTCAGTCGGTTGAGCGTCCGACTTCGGCTCAGGTCACGATCTTGCGGTCCATGAGTTCGAGCCCCGCGTCAGGCTCTGGGCTGATGGCCCAGAGCCTGGAGCCTTCTTCCGATTCTGTGTCTCCCTCTCTCTCTGCCCCTCCCCCGTTCATGCTCTGTCTCTCTCTGTCTCAAAAATAAAATTGAAAAATGTTAAAAAAAAATTAAAAAAAAAAAAAAAAGCGGTGTCTGTGCCTCCCAGCAGCTGACTTTGACCTGACACAGAGCGTTGGACTTCTCCGGTCAATCCGACGGCTGACATTTTCTAAAATAGGTGGCAGCAAATAATCACTGAATAATTAAGACGGGTTCCATTGGAATTCATTTCTGAATACATTTCTTGGGCTGCTATAGATATGTTTCTTCGTGTGCACGCAAGTTCCTGTATCTCTAATGTGTTTGTGGATTTTGTTCCTAATTGTGCCGCGTATTACTTTCAACTTAGAGTTTTTGCGAGTTCTTCTCAAGGCGGTAATTGTGTCCGAAAATATCTCTAGAGTCAGGCAAAGGCATTTATGGCTTTGCAAAGAATTCCTCTGTCTTTGCGAATACAGCGAACGAGAGTCTGAAAGCAGGGACGGAAACTCCTGGACGCAGGGATGGTGATGAACGGCTGAACCAGGTGGGAGCAGCTGGGAGGGATGGGGGAGACATCGAGGTCAGTGCCCTGCGGTGGCCCCGTGTGTGGTGCAAGGGCCCCACCTGCCTCTCCTGCCTTCGCCCTGGACGGGAACTCCCGGCTTCACCACGCCCGCCTCCTTCCCACGGTCAGCACCTGATTTAGAGCTTCCAGCCTCGGTCCCTTCCCAAATATGGAACCACAGGACCAAGGCTTTGGCTTTCGCTTGTGATGTCCCCCAAGGGCGTACAAGAGGCCAACACTCAGCAGCTAACCCAATCCTGCCAACTGACTCAATCCTCAGACTCTTTCCACCCCAAACATTAGCAAAAAGTCTCCTGAAAGGAGGGGTGATTCTGTAGTCGCTCTTAATGACATCTTCCTGGGATCTCAGATGCTGTTCCTCACCCCGTAGACACACACCCACGACGACACTGACCGATCATTCTTTAAAGTTCTGTGAGTAACTGTCTAAGTGGTAAACTGCCCAGGAAACCCCGACTTTCTATTATTTTCAAAGAAAGAATAAAGAACGTGGTTAAAAAGAGGTGGAGTCAGCAGGACAAACGCAGTTTCCTCTTTTGACTGGTGAGCCCTGAGGTCAGGTCCCTGGCCGGTCATGATATTCACGTGGTCTGGGCAGGTGACTGCCACCCTCTGCACTATAATTTTCTGCTACAGATGCACACGCAGACACACAAACAGAAGGACACACAGATATACATACACACGTGGACACACAGACATGCACACAGAGGCAGACACATTTGTATCTAATTGCTCTGAGCATTCGTTCGAGATCCTTTTAAAAGCACGGGGCTCCGCGGTCAATGGCGACGGTGCTATTTGCCCGCACAGCCTCTCAGAGGCCGTTGGGGAAGCTGCCTGGCAAAGTCTGAATTATCGACCTCAAATCTAGGGCAGAAGCAGATACAGCTGAAGACACCAGGCCAGCGACAGGGGTCAGCGTCCCCCACCAGCACATCTGCTGAAATTACCAGGCTCCACAGAGGACATCTCCGTCCTCTGAGTGAGAAAGATTTCAGGCCAGTTTAAGTCTCGCCGTTCTCAGGCATTAATATGTTTTTATCCAGGCATGTTTTTAAAAGCTCATTATGGCACCTTTGTACTTCAAAGATTCCCAGACCATAAGCTAAATATATATTTAACTTGAAAAAAATGTTTAAAGTCGCATTGTTTAATCACAGAGCAAAACAGTGCCTTTAAAACTGTCCCTATCTATTCCATAATTACATGCTTTGGATAAGAGCCTGGTTCACAGCCAAAACCCCCAGAGGATGGAGAGTATGAGCTTAGGGACAGGCAAACGCTAACTATGATGTCGTTTGCCTTTGTTTTTTCTTGAGAATTCCAAGGTGGTTAACTAATGTTAATGGAGCAATCATTTTCCACATACTATTTGATTTTTAGTTTTGCTTTTTTCTCTTTCTTTTTCTTTCCTCCTCCCTTTCTCTCTCTCTCCCTCTCTCTCTCAATAAAACAATCTCTGCTGATGGACTGTTGGTAGAAAAACAAGATTCCTTAGTCAGTATCCCCTCACCTTTGACGACGGGGTACGTGAAAATGAAGGAATAATACACAGGAATGAGGGGCGCCTGGGTGGCTCAGTCGGTTAAGCGTCTGACTTCAGGTCAGGTCATGATCTCACAGTCCGCGAGTTCGAGCCCCACGTCGGGCTCTGTGCTGACAGCTCAGAGCCTGGAGCCTGCTTCGGATACTGGGTCTCCCTCTCTCTCTCTGCCCCTCCCCCACTCATGCTCTGTTTCTCCCTGTCTCAACAATAGATAGGCCTAAAAAATTTTCTTAAAAATACAGGAATCAAATCATGCATAATGTTTTACCCTAGAACCATTACTCGTAGGAAGATGATGAAACTCATCAAAGAAGAGTTTAAATGAAAATGCTCTTCACGTATTAATTAAACGAATGAATGCATCTATCCCTAACCAAAGGAAAAGGGATTAAGAGAAGATGATTTAGACAAACACCAACTTTGAAATGATCACAAGAGGTTCGTATGATCAGGGCTAGGTGTGTCCTTGATTTACGTGATCATGGTAAGTGCTAAAAAAAAAAAAAAAATTAAAACCAGCTTCATGACACAGCCTGTGTTATCCACTCTAAGTATATCATCTCATTTAATCCTCACAACAACCCCGTGGGCTCAGTATGATGCTCATCTTACAGATAAAGAAATAAGTCAGAGAAGTTAATTAACTTGTCTAAGGTCACACAGTAAGCGGTAGGGCCAAATTCAAACTCAAGTACATCCGACTCCAGGATGGTCCAGTAGGTTAGTGAGCTGAGCTTGACTACTTTTCTGATGACATTTAAGTTTTGAATTAAAGAGACAAGATAATCAATCAGTTAATCAATGGAAAGAATGTACAGGAGGAAAATGTGCCTTGGTGGCCACCACGGTTCTTCGGGGCCATGCAATCAAAATTGTGTCAAGACTAAACATGCCTCTTTTCTTGTGTTGTGACTCAGTCTTCCCCTACACCTTGTCTGCCCTCCCCACTTTGGATCTCACCTTTTGGCCTATAACCTATTGAATTAGGGTACAGATGCCCTTCTGAAACAAGGCTAAAAATGATCCAAACTCAAAAAACTTAATCAACATGGCAAGTAGCTGTACCCTGTTTAAGTGGATGCCTTTCCTCCGGCTAAGGTCTTCGTAGGGCTTATCTAACGCGTGGTAGTGTCGCAGGAACATTGGCAGAAAATGACCCGTTACGGGGAGAAATGAGATATGTTGACTTTGCCTCCTTTATCTACTTTCCTCCAAAATCACAGATGTTGATATTAAATCTGATAGATAAGTTTTCTTACAGCCCTTTTAATCCTAATGTAAACTTGGGAAATTGCCAAAGAAAATGCCTGGGTTTTTGCCAAGTGCCCACAGAAGGCGCAATCTCTCCAGTGTTGATGTAAAACTGGACATTTTGCTTCGCCAATGCAGACGCTCTTTGGTTCTCTGAGTTTTAAAGAGTTAAGAGAATAGATGGAATGCCTTGGGAATGTTGGCAGGGGAGACCCGAGCTCTTTCTCCTTTGCTTCTCTGCTTCTCACCCTGGACGGAATCTCGAAACCACGAGAGCACGGGGATGACTCTGGGCTTACGCCGTTCCCTACTTTCTGGTTTGACCTGCCCCCAAACCTGGCTCTACGTCCCCAGCGGCCCACGGACAGGGAGGGATGGCGTGCGATTATCTGCAGGGTGAGGCCTATTTTTACCTTGTCCCTGGTGAGTTCCCAGAGCCAGGGAGAAAACGTTTCGATTTATGAGCCATTTGCTAATCCTTGAGGGAAAACAGTCCCTGCAGATTAGTGAGAGTAGAGGGAAGGTAGGAGGAGAGGAGATTGGGGCAGAGGAAGCAAGAGTTATTTTGACTGCATTTTTCCCTTGCCTGATTAAATCTCGGTGACATTTGAACTTTGCTTTGCTAAAAGAACACAGCCCTGGATGTGGGGGCCTGGGACCAGAGGGGTAAAGGCGGGGCCTGGGGCTGGCATGGCTGGAGGGCCGCTTGGCTCAGAGGACCTGCTATGTAGCCGGGGCCGTCTGGTTCGGGGCCTGACTTCCCAAGCGCTGAGGACGTGTCGAGGGGGACACCTTCGGGTCCTGCAGCTGATGCTGAAGCCATGGTGCATCTCCAGGGCCGTCTACCAGGTGGGACCGGAAGCTCCTCTCACGTTTCTTTGCAGCCGAAGAAATCAGTGGGGGATGGTGGGGAAGGGGTATAAGCTGCTGTCACGTTTTTAGGACCGTAAAGTGTGTTGTAATAATGGGGGCTCGGCTAACATTAATGGAACACCGTCTTCCAGAAGCCAGGCACCGTGAGGTGCTTTGTAAGCGGTTCAGTTTTCCAAACAGCCTGATGTAGTAGGTACTTCGGTCACCATTTTGAGATGAGGTTATTGAAATTCAGAGGTTACTGTTAGTAGATGACAGAGTCCTGTGATTTTTTTTAAGTTTATTTTAAAGTTTATTGATGTATTTATTTTGAGAGAGAGAGAGAGCAAGAGAGAGAGAGAAAGGAAGGGGCAGAGAGAATCCCAAGCAGGCCCTGCACGGTCAGTGCAGAGCCCGACCTGGGGCTCAATCTCATGATCCGTGAGACAACGATCTGAGCCGAAACCAAGAGTCGGATGTTTAACCAACTGAGCCGCCCAGGCACCCCCAGAATCCTGTGATTTAAAGCAAGGTTTTTCCGGCTGTAAAGACAAGAATGCCCTTTCTATGAGTTCATGTTCCTCTTACCCAAGAGATGCTGTTTTTCTCAAAAGATGTGTATCTCTGTGTGTGTGTCTGTGTGTATGTCTGTGTGTGTGTGTGTATGTGTGTGCATCTGGGTGTTGGGGGTGGTGACCAGCTGGTAGGGAGCATGTGGCCGTGGGACAGGAGGCAAGGAGGGAAGAACACCGAGGAACGGTACTGAGTCTCTCTCCTCACCTCCCCGCCCTGTGGTAGCTTCCCCAGCAGCTTCCAAAGCCAGACATCCATAAACAGCCTCTGTTTCTCAAGACAGAGTGTCTTCTGCAGGAGGGTGGCCCTCTGAGTCCACTGGCCAGAGATGCAGAGCCCTTCACAGGGAGATGACAGGGTCTGCTTTCCTCATCTGTCCACCCAGACTGGTGCCATTAAGCCAAAGTCCCCACTTGCTACGGGGACTTCCTCAGCCCAGACTGGGAGGAAGGACGCAGACCCACTGGCGGGGGGGGGGGGCGCAAAGGCAGAGTGGCAAGGGGGAGCTTTTCCCCTGACTGTTTCTTGAAAAGGCAATGATACACGAGCTCTACCTCCATTGACGGTTTTCACAACCTAGTTTCCCTCACTAAGCCGACTTGAGTGGTTTTGCCGTCTCCGTCAGCTGGCTCATCACACCCCTCGGCACCAAGGACACACAGCTGGCCTTTGTATTTTTAGGTGTCACTTGGTGGCATATAATCCCTTAATGAGCTGCAATGGCCAAGCAGTGCAGGGCCGGGTGGCCACCCCTCCCCCCCCCCCCCCCCATGGAATGTCTGGACTCACTGAAGGGACGACTCCTTGCAAGACGTGCCCAGGAGCCCTGTGTTGACTTCACAGAGGGGACACAGCCCTCCAGGATTCTCACCCTTGGTTCTTCGTCACCCCATTGGCCAACGGTCTGAAGACGGTTCAGGCGGAAATGAGGTCTCTTTCCAGAATGCTTGTGTTTGAAGGGCCCATACCCGGACTTTTACTACAGGCGGCAAATCTATCTGTAATAGATCATGAAAGAAACTTGAGAGCGAATCTGCGAATCTGACAGCAATCTGAGAAATGTATGTGGCATTTCCAAATGATGAGTTGTGAATCTGAAAGAAGGCTGGGAAAAGGAAGCAGTCACGTGGGTGGTTTGTCCATCTGAAGCTTTTCCTGAACCCCCGGTTGGCGTTTGGTAGAATTCCCGAGTCAGGAAAGTTCCGTCTTCTTAGTTGTTGCTCTGATTGCACGTGAGTTTGGGGGTCCTGGTTCCCCACCTCCATCTCCCACTTTACCTCTTGTCTGTCTTCTCTTGTGTCTCATCGAGTTACATAAAAACTAAGACTCTCGGGGCGCCTGGGTGGCTCAGTCAGTGAAGCGTCCAACTTCGGCTCAGGTCGTGATCTCGTAGTTTGTGGGTTCGAGCCCCACCTCGAGCTCTGTGCTGACAGCTCAGAGCCCGGAGCCTGCTTCGGCTTCTCTGTCTCCCTCTCTCTCTGGCCCTCCCCTGCTCGCGCTCTGTCTCTCTCTGTCTCTCGATAAGAAATAAACGTTAAAAAAACATTTTTTTAAAAAACCAAGACTCGAAATCAAGTAAGTAAGCTAGCTCCCCTTCAGGGGGCTTCTCCAGGACTTGCCTTAACATTGTAAGTGGCCTGAAGGGAACATTGCATTATTGGCCACCAGGCCCGGAAAAGCAAATTGCCCCCCCGATCCACCTCAGTTCCGTTCACCAGATACTTCGTGTTTATGTGCCCGCCCCCTGTCTCTGGCTGAGCCGGGCTGGTCGGCCCAGGGGCAGACGCCTGTAGCCCTCACGGCCTCGTCCACGGCCGGCAGGTAGTGCCCACAGGTGCAGCCGGGAAGCCGCCGCTGAGGGGAGAGCCAGGAATGCTGGCCTAAACCAGTTCACTGACCCCGGGGGCCAAGTTGGCCAGTTCGCAGCCTGCGGGGCCAAGGTGCGGGGGAGGGCTGCCCAAAGCCGAAAGCGGCTGGCCGGACCAGGGATGGTCTGAGTAGTTCCAGAGCGGACATGCCGTCCCCTGGCGGCTTTACCTGCTCCCAACCCCCACTCACGCTGGCAAGCAGGATTGGCTTGAAGGGACATTTAACACCAAAGACTGGCATGTCCTCGAGAGCTCACAGTCTCCTGGGGAAGAGTTGAGAAAGCAAATAATTGCATTTCGACTAGTAGAGTCTTCAAGGGAAGAGAAGGGAGAAACTAACTTTGGTCAGGGAAGACGTTACCAGAAAACCTTGTCTCTGTCCTAGCCTTTGCTTCCCGCCGTATAGAGAGGGGGTGGCAGTTCAAAGCGGTGCCCGGATTGAGTGAGAGCACGTTTGCAGAAGGGAGGGGTACACACGAAAGCATGTACGAGGGGGACAGACTGTTTTTCAATATACTGTATTCCTTCTGGTCTTTATCCTGGGAAAAATTCATCACGAGTGCCTTTATGTATTAGGGATAAGGGGTGACTAATGGCCATTCCTTTATGTTTTGTTTAGTTAACCGGGGAAAACTACGTGTTCTCCTCTATTCACACACTGCTTCCACACTCAGGGCACTTCGGGCATCAGGTGTGGGGTTTTCCACACCAAGCAACTGGGGTGCAGACTGGAGCACAGGTGCCCCAGGTTAGGAGCTCAGACCCACAAGAGCTCCCCCCCATGAGACACCAGTCGCAAGTAGTAGGTCCCCCGTTACCCACGACTTCTGTCCCACTCGGCTACAAATCAGAGGTTCCCCTGACCCCATTCTTGGACGCCATCATTGCTAGAACAGCTCACAGAACTCAGAGAAACACTTCTTACGTTTACCAGTTTATTATATGAGAAAAGACGTGACAAAGGATATAGATGGACAGCCAGATGAAGAGATAACGCAGGGCGGGATCTGGGAGGATCCTGGGCTCCTGTCCCCTTGGAGTTTGGGTTGTACCACCTTCCCGGCAGCTAGCTGTGTTCGCCAGCCTGGAAGCTCTCTGAACCCAGTACTTTGGGGACGTTTATGGAGGCTTCATCATGAAGGCATGATCAAGTATCAACGCCATTTCCAGCCCCTCTCCCCTTCCTGGAGGACGGAGGGTGGGGCCGAAAATTCCAAGCTTCTATTTATGGCTTGGTCTTTCTGGTGACCAGCCCCCATCCGGGAGCCCACCCAGAGGCGCCTCATTAAAACAAAAGACGGCCGCTACCACCCAGGAAATTCCAACGGATTTAGGAGCTCTGTGTCAGGAACCAGGGTCAAAGACCAACTATTAGATCAGAAGATGTTCCTTGCACTCTAATCACTTAGGAAAATTACAAGGGTTTTAGGAGGTCTGTGGCAGGAACAAGGCGCGGAGACCAATATATATATATATTTTTCTATTGTTTCATGGCCATGGTTTCATGGCTCACAGTCTCCCCATTGGCTAAAGTGATGGCTTTCAATCTCTGAGTGACCTTTAGATTCAACTGGGAAGATTTTCGTTTCTTTTCTTTTCTTTTTTACTAAAAAAATTTTTTTTTAAGTTTATTCATTTTGAGAGAGACAGAGAGAGCGAGCGGGGGAGGGGCAGAGAGCGAGGGAGAGAGAGCTCCCAAGCAGGCTCCACACTGTCAGCGGCGAGCCAGATGTGGGGCTCGAACCCACACACCGTGAGAGGGTGACCCGAGCCAAAGGAAGGAAGATCACAGCACATGACAAATGTCGGAAAGCTGGCAAATACCGTAAGCATCACGAAATCCAGAGAAATGGCACGTCCACTAACGAACTGCCTGATACCTCTCTGTCTTCCTTCTTTGCCCTGCACCTTCCGACTGCCCAGTCTTTGCTCTCTTTTTCACGAGGCAGTAAGTCTGTCTTCCTCCAGCACGGCTGATCACAATGGGTCCCTTCATCACTGCTGGGTTACAAAGGTTTCTTTCTGGGCCATAACTCATTGTTGGAAAGAGTGTGCAAGTTTTTCGGACGGCCGTCAAATTTGGAAAGCCTTCTGCCAAGCTTCCTTTCCATAGGATCTGTTACCAAACATACTTGTTGCTTATAGTAAAAGCACACGCGTGTGCCCTCGAAACACAGGAATGGTGGGAAAATTCGATTATCTTCTACTTCTTCTGATAAGGAAAAAAAAATTATAGGATGCCTTTGTAATCGTGTATATTGTATAGTATGGACATACTCCTGCCGGGGGGGGACATCTTCCACTTTTATTAGGGGTTATGAGAAACTAACTCTTCACTTATAATATTACCGGTCTGAGGGTCGGAAGGTTTCTCAACAGACTAGCTTCTGTCTCCTAGCATTTTTTGTTTGTGTGCTGTTGTTTTGTTTTTTGAGAAAGAGAGCACCCATGGGGAGAGGGAGAGACACAATCTTAAGCAGGCTCCACACTCAGTGAGGAGCCCCGCACGGGGCTTCATCTCATGACCCTAGGATCATGACCTGAGAGGAAATCAAGCGTTGGACGCTCAACCGACTGAGCCACCCAGCCACTCCTGACTTCTAGCATTTTAAATATTATTTCTCCCGTGTGGACGGAGTTCACATACCTCATAGCCAAGTGCTGTAACATGTAGTAACATCCACATAAGGTCTCTCTCTGGACTGATGTGGACAACGCAAGGCATCGGCACCCAGGGGTCAGGAACCTGGCCGGAATCCTTTTCTACACCGGTACCTCTCACCTCTATCTTTTCATAGCTAGAAATGAGTGTGGAAAGAGCCATGAGTCATAGCTGATGACGATGAAAATAGCTTGCTTGTGCAAAGACGGGTGTGTGCACATATTGCTAGGAATAGTCCTGGTGACCTGGGAGAGACCCCAGGAAGTGAAGAGCCCTGGAGTCTAAGCTTCACGACGAATGCCCTTCTGTGCCCTCCCAGCCACCTCCCATTCCCCCCTGGTCATGCAGTATGAATTATAGGAAAAATAAAATAAATAAGACCAACAACCTGAATTATTACCATGCCATAAATTGCTTCTGGCCCCAGAGATGTGGATCACATATGCAAGGCATATGTGAGCCTGTTTTAGATTGTGATTTGATTTTTCTAAGTTGGATGTCATCGGTTTTTAGAAATGTTTTTATCTTTTTATTTTTGGTCTATTTGCAGAAACTGCACCCTTCATGACGGCTGTCAGCTCTGTTTCTGCTTTTTATTTTCTAAGGCCCGCCGAACAAAGCACAAAAGCAGCAACATACCTGGTCCTCCTGATTTGGGGATAGAAGCTGCGTCAGAGAAAGCAGGACTAGGAAAATGGCCCAGGGCACATTCCCACCTTCCTGCGAGAAGTGTGGTCTGTTCCATGGTTTTCACATCACCCGTGTTCACCCATCACCACTGCTTCTGGGAGGAAATAGGGACCAGTGGCCCTAGTGACCACCCAAGTGCCAGGAATCGGGGAAGAGTCCTTTTTAAATTACGTGTTCCAGTTCCATCTCCCCACCCCCCACCGCCCCCCAGCTCTTTGTGGCTGAGAGCCGGGGCCACAAGGCTCCGGACACACACACACACACACACACACACACACACACACACACCGTGGTTAGCGAGCTAATCCATGCGAGGGCCCTACCATCCTGGGATAGCACTAGTGGTCAGAGAGAGAGGTTCCTGTATTTTCTTCCTGGTACAGATTGTGTTTCTGAAGCTGAGAGGTTCTAGAAATTGAACACTTTGAAGGTTCTACTTTGTCATCTGTCTGCATGATTAGTTATGGTGATGTCAGTGCTACATTCTCCTAATAACGAGCAAGTCCTCCAAAATGAGATTGGGGTTCCAGTGATTCATTCGTATCTTCTGAAACAACTAATACAACCAATCTGGGGCCAGTGGATCTTGCCATGATTCCGGCAAACGTTTCCACATGTGGAAAGTGAGGCTTTGATTCTCAATTTGCTATTTTTGCTTTTCCCCTTTCATCATTGTGTTATGGCAATGTATGTTTTCAAAGGGCTGTGCCCTTTGTATTATTTAATGCCTACATATGGCGTGGGGCTTAGCCTTTCCTCCAGTGATCTATAACATGTGTTATGGGTAAAGGAGGAAAAAAAAAAAAAAGGCTCGCACCAAGAAGAACAATTAGCTAATTTATCATATGCCTTTCTAACTTCTGTCAGATCTGCACATTTGTGTGTTTTAACCTTTTCTGCCACTCTTTGGCTGGTGTCTTGTCAGTAAAGGATGACGTGTTTGCATTTCCACCGGTGCCTGAATGTCACGCACCCCGTCTTTTGCAACGGTTCGTTCTTATATGGACACGGAAGCACGTCTTCGCAATCAGACCAGGAGCAAAACTCCCTTTCTTGCGTTTTCCAATGTTTCTTTGATGTGGACAGTGTTTGCAAAGAATGTAAGAGCTCAGTTTTCACTTTGTTCTTAAAATATTTTTCGAGTCTGACACGGGGTGTGTTTTCATCGTCCTGGAAGGCATTTTCTTTGGTTCCAGTGAGAAAGTAATACTTTGGAGGTTTAAAAAGCTGTCGGTTACAACATCAAGCCTGTCTCCCTTTGGGTCAGTTCCTTCTAACACATGCGAATCTACTTTCAAAGCTCTGTGGGAATCAACTCAGAATTTCAGCTTTGGACCAATCTCAGACTCCCTTTGGAGGAGCTCCTAAATCCTACTTAGGTAAGGCCTGCAGATAGTAATCCCACTGAATGGGGAATAGCCTGTTTTCCCTTGAATCGTACATTTGTTTGGGTGTCTCTTGCGTTTGGGGCTCATGGGGTCCATGGGGGATCCAATTTCTCTGCCATTGCCATGAAAAAAAAAAATGACATTGAACTATATGGAGAGTTTTTGCCTAACATCCTCACAATGTCCTGTTCTTCCCAAACTGGTATCTTTTCAAGATCTCATCAATTGAGAGAGAATTGCTCACACTTCTTCAAGAAAACTACGCATGCTTATCTTTTTATAGTTTACCCAGTACTTTCAAAAAAAATTGTTTTAATGTTTTTATTTATTTTTGAAGGAGAGGGAGAGAGACAGAGCATGAGCAGAGGAGGAGCAGAGAGAGAGGGAGACATAGAATGGGAAGCAGGCTCCAGGCTCTGAGCTGTCAGCCCAGAGCCCGATGCGGGGCTCGAACTCACGAACCGTGAGATCATGACCTGAGCCGAAGTCGGACGCTCAACCGACTGAGCCACCTGGGTGCCCCTTACCCAGTATTTTCAAATGCTCTCCCTTCTTTTTGATTCTCCACACCACTGGGAGGTGTCATAAGTAAGGCTTATAAGTAAGGCCCAGGGAAGCTTGTGGCTGGCCTCCTGTAGGGAAGGATCTCAGAAGCGATGCTAGATGTTTGCTCTGGGGCGATGCCCCGCTATACAAATTTGGGTTGATTCTGAGTAGTCTCTTCAACAGAGTCGGTTGGTATTCCGAGTTACATTTCTAGCTTTTACAGCGATTCTGGGTATGGCGTATGTCTGCCTCAGCTTCCCTAATAATTAAGTACAGATTCGCTCATTCACTGATGTGTCTGCTCATTCCTCTAACAAATAATGAGCGAGCACCTACTATGCGTTAAGCATTGGCTGTGTTCTGGAGACGGGATGGTGAAAAAAACCAAACATGACTCCATATTCTTATAAAGGTTACGTTCCAACGGTGGAGATCTGACATTCGCTCCTCCACTAGTGCTAATACAATAATTATACAAACTCACGTGAATTTACAATCATGGGTCAACGCTGTGAGGACAAGGTACCTGGTGGTCTAAGAGGGTACACCACAGGGGAACTTGGCTGTTCTCAGTTGTTCAGGAAGTGTTCTTGAAGAGGCAACACGGGAGCAGAGATCTTAGAGACAAGTGGGGTTAACGAGGCAAAGGGGTAAGAGGGGGAAATCACACTAGGCATGTGCAGGAATCACATTACCTACTGACCCAGAGTTGCTGCAGCAGACAGGAGGGCAAGGATACTGGATTTGTGATGCTTAACGATCACGTGCCCTTATTTAATAAGTGCAACGTGTTCTGTTATCATTTACAATCGGGGTGACTGTGCTGCTGGACCAGTGTGGTCACTGGATGCTTTTCACTAAGCGTTGTCCTACCCCACCCCTGGACCTTCTGAAAACCAGCTGGCCTATTTGGGGAGCCTCACCAACCAGCCTCAGCTGGAAATTTGCTTCTGTCTCAAGGGTATGAGCTCATTCCCACACCAGATGGGTTCCCAGTAAATGATTGTGCAATCTGATCATTTTCATGTCATGCCGACTCCCTTTGGAAGATGGAAACAGGGTACGTGGTCCCTATCATGTAAGTTAGAGGAGAATTTCCTCGATACGATAGCACACCCTGCAGATTGAGAGAAAACATACCCTTTAGAACTATGTGGCCGTTCTTCCATTAATAATAACATAACTGTGAACAACTGATTCGTTTTTATCATAGGGCACATCAGTGAAAGTAACTTGGGCTTCTGCAACAGATGCCTTGGAAATCTAAGGGACTTAACATGACAGAAATTTATTTCTCACTCACAGTTAAGTCCGACAATGTTCCGGTTGGTAGACAGCCTTCCATGGGATCACTCAGGGTCATCTTGTGACTTTGACCTCCTCTAGCAGCCCAGTGGTCTATTCATTTGCCAGAAGAAGACGGAGAAGGGAAACTCCCATCACGCTTTTTTGTGCGTCAGATGTGGCAATGGTGGTCCTCCCTTGTGTTCGCATCCCGTTGGCCGGAACAGTCACATGACCTCCCAACAGGGATACTGGCAAGAACAGGTGGGTGGGCAGCTGGCCCACCTATCACAGAGGGTCAGCTTAGCCTGGGTGAAGGCCGTGTCCCCTGGAGTCAGTGAATTAGGCTTTAAGTCCCAATTTTCAGACCAAGTCCCCTCTATAAAACAGAAATAAAAACTCCTGAATGAGACATTATATATAAAATACTTAGACCCTGCCTGATACATTGTAAGAGCTCAATAAATATTCAACCATTATTATCAGTGCATTCGTCTCCTACACAATAAAAGCAAAATTAAAGATATCCCATCATTTCGTATCATCTCGTCTGAGAAGTGAGTAGGGATGTAAAACAATCTTTCTTAATTTTTCGAAGAAGGAAAACAAAATCCTCGATTTCCGAAGTATGTTTAGGATAGTTGTTCGTGAGTTTCCTTTAAGTTTCTAGGGGAAGTTAAAGGAAGTCTTTTGACAGACAGTTCTGTTAGGAAATAAGCTGATGCAACCCAAGCTTATAAGGAGGCAGTTTGGTGTTTTAGGTTAGCAGATGCTGCTGGGGACTCGGAGCTGAATGGAAGTCACAGGGTAGTGGTTCCTAGGTATCTGAAGGGGCCTCTGTTCTCTCCTCCCTGGGGAGCCTGGATCGAAGCTCAGGGGCTGCCGTCTCCCACCCCACTTGGCTTTGTTTGTGTTTCCCTAAGGGAGCATTATGGTTGTGATTTCCCTGTTCTGGGGCAGCCGCTGTGGCTTTTCCACAGCGTCTACTGGTCTGGGCCAAATAACCTGCTGTTTGTTTTCTCTCTTGGCCAAGAGCTCAGGGCACCCCCAAGCATTTTCTGAGCAAGAGGAAATGCTTGTTGTATTCCACCCAGGGGGCAAATTGTAGCTGATACCTCTTTTGAGGGCTCTGATCCAGGCATGCCAGCACACAGGGCACAAAATGCCAGCTCTCGCTGTGTGCCGGGAGGGGGGGGGTGGGGTCGGAATGGGGACGTGGATGAGGTTGGTGTGGCCTCCTTGAAGCAACTGATGTTATATTTGGTTGGCCTCCCACGCCCATGAAGCCTTAGGTAAAGCCTTGGAAAAATGGGCTCAGCTATTGCCACGCAAGCCGGCCTTCCTCTAAAAGGTCTCTCTCTGCAGGATGTTCAGAGCATATCACCTGGTCACATCAGATCTTAAAAGAAAAAAAAAAGTCACAGCTTCTGAATTTTGATAGACCTCATTAGACTATTGCAGGGAGGAAGTTGCCGAGAGGGGATTCTGAGAATTCCAGCCAAAGCTGTCTAATAAAATTCCCATATTTAATCCACTCTAGGGAGTAAAATACCTGGAATGCTAGGGAATCTTGTTAAGGTAGTCTAGAGCAAGCCCTTCGGCTCTGCCAAGGCTATATCTTAACCACCCGAGGGAACTACTTGTCTAGACTGGTTACAACTATAAAAAGTAAACTAAATTAAAGGCGTTTCTTTGGTTCTAAGTCCTTTATGTACACATTAATTCTCCTAAGAATCCCGTGAGGTGGCCACTCTGATGACCGCATTTCACAGATAAGAAATGGAGCTTAGGTCACCCAGTGCAAGGTCACCTAGCTCGTGACCAGATTTGCACCGGCTCTCTCTCCATCACTGGGTTTAGTAATTACAAAATACACCAGTTCACATACACAGTGTCAACCACGTTCCAGCAGGAGGTCCTTCCTCGTGCCCACCTTTGTCCCTCGCCGCCGTTTCAGTGTCGACTCTGACCTCCGTCGTGACGAATTTCCGGTCGGCATGGCAGCGGCATATTTGGTAATCCTTAAGACCCAGTTTTTTGGGGTTGCCTTTCTCTCTCTTCTAAAAGTACCTGTCTGCAGTTTCTTTGTGGTGTTAGGGATTGAAGGATAAAAACAGTTCTTTCCCACCACCCCTGCCCCCAAAAATCCCTGTGAAATACCCAACTTCCACCTTTACGCTTAGATTCTATTGCTTGGTCTAAGAGGTTCTTGGTGATGATAGTTGACATTGATTTAGAGCTGCACATCTCACGTATCTATGTCGAATTCTCAAGGCAACCAAGCGAGGGAGGTACCATTATTGTCCAATGAGATGCACGAGGAAGCTTCAAGCCAGGATCAAGATCAAGCAGCTGGGGAGTTGTGGGGCCAAGATTTAAACCCAGGCAGTTTGAGTTCAGAGCTCGGGGTGTGAAGCACTCGGCAGTGTGGTCTACACGTGGATCCAGTATGAGAGTCTGCTGCCTGTAGTGCTCTTTGCAGGGAACCTCACATTGTCTCTTTCTTCCTTCTGTTTTAGTTGCCTGCTTACTATTTCCAGGGCCCTGTGAATCACAGATTCACATTGTATCATTGTTTCGGTCAATCAAGTATTTCTTGTCGGGGCTGGCGGCAAGGTAGTGGACCGCTAATGGGACCCTACAGCTCCAGGGCTGAATCTCAGTTCAGCCACCAGTTAGTTCTGTGGTCATTAACTAGTTAATGAACTTCAGTTCCCTCCCCTGTAAAGTAAGCATACACAAGACCCCAAAAATGTTGTAATGAGGGACAAATTGCATCGGACAGCTCTTAGCCTTGTTCTGGTGGACAATAAGCATTCAATAAAAGGTGCTGTTAACATTGCTGTTTTACGTTTCAATCCACAAACGTGCATTGAGTCCCATGCCCTCGGTGTGCTGAGATTGAGGGAGAGACACAAAAGAGTAGGAGAAGATATTTGCTGCAACTTGCAACTGGGTAAATCGGTTGGGCAAGCGGGGAAGAGGTAACTGGCAATGCGTGGCAGGAGGCGAAAGAGGCCACGAGAAGGTCAGAGGGCACACATTGTTGGATTTCAGAGGGGCTCAGAGCAGGATTCAAGGAGGAAGGTGAAGAAAAGACAGGATGTATCTGGCTGCAGTTTAGGGGAGGGTTTCCAAACAGGAAAACGGTGCAAGCAAAGGGAAGGAAATATACAATATATCCACAGTTACCATATATGATCAACCTTCTCAGTGGCTTGTAGTAGGGGTGGGGGTGGGAAGGGGGGCAAATAGGAATGAATGGAATGTGGAACTGAAAGCAGAGAAAAGCTCATGCTTTTCTCAACCCTATGAATTAATGTTGCAGCCAGAAATAACACCAGGGTTTCCCAATTCTCAGCCAGATTCTCCAAAGGAGACACTGTGCGTTCCCAGCAAAGGAGGGCTTGCACAACCTCCTTTTTCTTTGGACTCTGCTTGTGAGAAAGTAGAAACCGAAAAGCAGCGGTGGGATCCATAACCATCAATAGTGGGGCAGTAGAGCCTGTCACAGTTACCTGCTTCTTTGTTTGATCTTTCAGCTTCAAGACAGACTGGCCTTTGCACACACACACCTGCACAGAGTCAGAGCCCTCCGCTCAAGAGGGCTGGTCTTGTCGTTTACAAACTGTCTGGGTTACCCTCTGGTTCAGGGTCTGCTGACTCTTTTCACAACTTTCCAAGCCAGCGATTGAACAAGAATGTTCTGGACACGCACTCGGTTCTCAGGCCCGGAGGAGGTGCCCAGTGTGGAGGCGGGAGGGAGGATCACAACCGAATGTAGAACTCTTGGTGAATCTCAGTTTCCAAAAATGCTCAAGATCTCCTGTTTTCTGCCCCTCCCAGGCATGTGCCGAGGGCCAAGACTCGGGAGGAGTTCGCTTGTTTTTTTTTTTTTTGTCATCCGACCCTGTGCTGTTCTCCAAGTTGCTCAGGCTCGTCACAAATTCATGTCCATTCATTTGCGTCTTAAAACTCACTGCCAAATCAGTTCACGATTTTCTGCGCCGCTGGGAAAAGTACAGAGTCATACATTCACAATTATTTTCTTTTTCCTAGCCAGTAATTTTATTTTTTCCCCGTTTTATTGAGATATAATTAACATACAGCACTATATCAGTTGAAGATGTATACCATCGTGATTTGACTTCTATATATTGTGAGAGGATTCCCACAGTAAGTTTGGTTAATAGCCATCATCTCACAGATACGAAAGAAGGAAGGAAGCACAAAGCAGGCAGGCAGGCAGGCAGGAAGGAAGGAAGGAAGGAAGGAAGGAAAAAGAAGGAGAAGAAAGGGAGAGGAGAGGGGAGGGCAAGGGAGGGGAGATGAGGCAAGGCGAGGCGAGGCGAGAGAAGGGAGGAAGGAAGGGAAGAGAGGAGAAAGAAGGAAAAAAATGTTTTTTCCTTCTTGGGATTTATTCTCTTAACCACTTTTCTATATACCATATAGCAGTGTTAGCTGTAGTCCCCAGGTTGTACACTAAATCTCCAGGACTGATTCATCTTATAACTGGAAGTTTGTACCTTTTGACCATCTTCCTCCAATTCCCCCGCCCCCTACCCGCTGCCTCCGGTAACCGCAAGTCTGAACTGTTTTTCTATGAGTTTGCTTTTTGTGTGGTTTGGTTTTGATTCCTCATATAAGCGAGATCATACAGCACGTGTCTTTCTCTGTCTGACCTATGTCACTTAGCATGATGCTCTCGGCGTCCATCCGCGTTGTCAAAAGAGGCAAGATTTCCTTCTTTTTTATGGTTGCATAATATTCCATTGTGTGTGTATGCTAGGACTTCTTTATTCGTTTATCCATTGATGGCCAATCAGATTGTTTTCACGCCTTGACTGTTGTAAATAACACTGCAAGGAACATGGGGCGTGCGGCTGGTAATTTTTTTTTTAATTTTTTTTTTTAACGTTTATTTATTTTTGAGACAGAGAAAGACAGAGCATGAACAGGGGAGGGGCAGAGAGAGAGGGAGACACAGAATCTGAAACAGGCCCCAGGCTCTGATCTGTCAGCACAGAGCCCGACGCGGGGCTCGAACTCACGGACCGTGAGATCATGACCCAAGCCGAAGTCAGACGCTTAACTGACCAAGCCACCCAGGCGCCCTGCGGCTGGTAATTTTAGATCAGCATCACGGTGCATCTGAGATGAGCAGGGACTTTGGGATCAGACTGATCCAGGGTCACATTACCTGTCTCCACCAAATACAGGTGCACCATGCACCTGTTGCATGAATCTGGCAAGCTATTTAGTCGTCCTGAGCCTCAGTTTCCTCTTCTATAAAATGGAAGCAGGTTGAAAATCACTGTCTGATACGATTGTTTTGAGAATAAGATAGCCTACCCAAAGCACTCGGCACAGTGCAGAGGACATACAAGGTGCTCAGTAAACGGTAGCAGGTTCATCACCAGTTCTTCCTTCATCATTTAAGCACGCCCGAAAATGTGGCCTTGCTTGGAAGGCCCTGTGCAGCAGCTTTGGACAGAAATTTGAAAGCAATTAACTACAAACCACCTTGATATGTTTCACACGCATTACCAATTTCAAACCAAGAGTGGGGGGAGCCTGGCAAAGAGAGAAACGTTCTGCGCGCATGTGTGAGAACAACGTCCTTCTCCCCCACCTGGCACTGACTACTGGCCAATCCACGACCACACCGCCATCCCCTGAGCTGCCGTCGTGACCCAACCCCCTCCTTCCCCTCCCCTGCGTTTTTCCGGAGGGCTGGGTATCTCCACATATGGAACCCAGTTTCTCTATGGGCCCTTTAATACGCTAGAAATTCCAGAACAACGTAGACCCCGGCAGGGCACGGGCTCCACGTTGGCAAATCGGGCACCACCTCTGGCATTGCAATGTGTTTCGAACCAAGGAAGGAGCTGCAGCCCCAGATTTCGAGGGTTAGCTCCTCGCCCTGCGCAAACACCCGTGGACTGGTAACAGCACTCCTCTGCAGAACGCAGAGAAGTTGAGCCGCAGAGAACCTTCTCCACCCCGGCTGTAATGTCAGCCTCACCAGCCTCCAGATCCTTCTCTGTGCATTTATACCTCCGTAACTTGGGTTAAGAGTACGATGGATCGATCCCCCCTTAAATGGCATTTAAGAGCAGAATTATTAAAACAGGGTTGGAGGACTACCTCACACGATTGAATATGATGTACGCTTTGTTACGATCCTGTGGCACTTGATAAATGGGGTCTGTCCAAGAAAGAAAATTGTGTCCGTGGCTCAAAGAATTAAAGTCCATGTCCTTTATTAGAAGAACATTCAAATCGCTTTCAAAGACAATTGGCTGATTCTTTCTAGCCTACCAATGGCCCGAAGGATCGCGAATTAAAAGGGGTACGACGGGGTCAGGTTTGTATGCAGACCCTGCATTTCACGCAGGCACTCTGAGAGGGGTCAGCGCAGGGTTTAGACGGAAGCCTGCAGGTCTGTGATGTATCCTCCAGGTGCTACCGTGGAGGGGCTTTGCTGGTGACCCCAACAGTCCCGTCGGCTGCCAGCAGGTGGGGCTGAGGAAATGTCGCCCTGAGACGGCGAAGCCAGCATCCCGAAGGGCTGCGGTAGTTCTGGGGCCATATCGCTCGTGCCACGTCCCTTCCCCGTGACTTGAACCGCCAACGCCACTGAGCCCTGTCGGAAACTCGGATTAGAAAGGGGACTCTCCTTTTATTGTTTGCTGTGCAAACACAGCCCAAAGCAAAAAAGAAGCGGCAGACCTGGGTGGAGAACTGTACACGGGGCACAACTGGGGCTGTTTCTTCCATGACATCCTGGCACGGTGCCGGGTCATTCGTTCTGCTTCTCTTTTGTTTATGTGTAGAAAGCATGAGGGCTGGCCGCTGCCCTGTGATGATTCTCTGTAAAGTGAGCCTGTGTGATTATGATGGGCAGAGTTCTTCAATTTTACAAAGGGTGGAAACAGTTGATACGGCCAGGTCATGACAGCAAGCAGGTCTTTCGATCCCGGGGGGCATCGTGCCGTGGCTCCCCTTAGGATAACAGAGGAAATGTTGGAAATGTTACGGGAGGGTGTTCACGAGGTAACGGCATGCGGGAACAAAAGCAGGATACGTAAGTACTCAGATAAAGCAACCCCCCTCCACGAGGGACAGAACATCTGCATGTTCAAAGAGTCAGGTGGAAGGTGCCGTTATCACCCAGGTGGACACTTTGGAGGTACAAATGTCTCCACTTTGTTCTGGAGACATTATATATAATCTTCACAAGAGCCCTACTGGGCAGGGACTGTTACCACCATTTCTATCTTCTGCGGGAAGGCACTGAAGCTTTACAGTTCATGTAATTTGCAACTGTCCCTCAGCAGAAAGTGATAGAGCCAGATTTGAGCCATGCGTGGCAGGTGCTTCTGGAACTCATGCCCTTCGCCACCACGCTGTATTAGAGCAGTTATTTCTGGGCAGTAGAAATACAGGTACATTTTTTTTAATGTTTATTTACTTTTGAGAGAGAGTGACAGAGCACGAGTGGGGGAGGAGCGGAGAAAGGGGGAGACACAGAACCCAAAGCAGGCTCCAGGCTCCGAGCTGTCAGCGCAGAGCCCAACGCTGGGCTCGAACTCACGAACCACGAGATCGTGACCTGAGCCGAAGTTGGACGCTCAACCGACTGAGCCCCCCAGGTGCCCCAAAATACAGATACATTTTAAGATCCTTTCACTTTTATGTGTTTTCCAATTTTGCTCTTTTTTTTGAGAGAGAGAGAGTGCAGGTGGGCACATACATGCCAGCAGGGGAGGGGCAGCGGGAGAGACAGAGAGAGAGAGAGAGACAGAGAATCCGAAGCAGATTCCATGCCCGGCCCAGAGCCGGATGCGGGGCTTGATCCCACAACCCTGTGATCATGACCTGAGCTGAAGTCAAGAGTCAGGCGCTCAACCAACTGAGCCACCCAAGTGCCCTCCAATTTTACTTTTGACAATGAGCATATGATACCTGCAAAATAAAAGAAATAAAAAATAAAAAGAAAGAGGGGGTGAAAAGCCATATATGTTGTGGGGGAAAATCATGTTTCCTTCATCTTGGAGATGCCCGTTAAACCAGATTTAATTGGCCCTGAAACAAGGCACTTCTAACTCAAGGTGAAAAATCTTAAAGAACATCTTAAGAAAAGAATTCCCACACTTGGAAACTCAAAGGGAACAGTCTCACCTACCACTTCTCTGCAAGATTTTAGGTCATAATTCCTGGCCATCTTCAGTGTTCTTGTTGACCAGCACCCCCCGCCCCCAGCCTGGCCCTGACCCTTCCTCCGGGCCCTCCGCCCCTCCTTCTCCCACATCTCCCGGCAGTTTTCTCTGTAAAAACTCCCGCTGCTCTCTTCGTTGTGTTTCCCCTCTGAGGTTTCCTCTGGGCCTGCCCTCAAGCTCCAACCTTCCCATCTATCCCCAAAGCAAGCTGTCACAAGCTGCTGCGGTCCCGAGGTGGTACACTAACTCTCTCCCTCCTTGCCCACCAATGGGCGGGTGTGACGTCCATCCCTGGAGCATCCGCACCGCCCCCTTCCGTAAGTCCTCGCGATCTTGGCCTCTGCCCTTACTGCCCCGCTTCCCTCAGAAGCCACCAGTGGCCACTCACCTGTCACAGCCGGTCCCAGTTTCCCAACCTCCTCCATGTCTCTCTAGCTTTGATCGGCCTCCCACTCGGAGGCGCCCAGCACCCTTGGCCCCTCTCTCCCTGTGCTGTCCTACTCTTCTCCCTTCTCAGCTTCCCTTGCTGGTTTCTTTTGCTCCTCATTCCACCCTAAATGGATAAACCCCAAGTTCCACTCTCAGTCTTGTTCTCTTCTCTCTGTATCCAGTTAACCCTTGAATAACATGAATTTGAACTGCGGGGGTCAGTTTACGTGTGGATTTTTCTTTTTCAAGGAATACAGTACTCTCAATGTATTTTCTCTGTCTTATGATTTTCTTAACATTTTCTTTTCTGTAGCTTTATTTCGTTGTAAGAATACAGTAGATAATACAGGTGACACAGAGAATAGCTGTTAATCGACTGTTTATGTTATCAGTAAGCCTTCCCGTCAACGGTAGGCTATTGGTAAAGTTTTGGGGGAGTCCAGAGTTATACACGGATTTTTGACTGTGTGAGAGGTTGACACCCCTAACTTCTGCATTGTTCAAGGGCTAACTGTACCGCCTTTGAATCTCAGTATGTCTTGAGCATCGGCATGTTTACCAGCAGAGTTTATTCACAACACCCAAATATATATGGGCGTTTCCATTCTATTGGAAAGAGAGACAATAACCAAACAAATAAGTAAGGTAAGGTCATCAGGAGGGACTTCCTGACATAAGGACATCCGAGCTGCGACCCAAACGATGAAAAAGAAATGAGGCAAGCAAAGTTTTAGAGGAAGGACAGAGTGCAGAGGAAAGAGCAAGTGCAAAGGTCCTGAGGCAGAAACAAACGTGCCCTGCTCTAGGAAGAAAACAGCAAGGCTAGAGGGTGGTGAGCAAAGGGGAAAGTACAAGAAAGAGTAGATGGTAAGGTAGATTTCTCCATGAAATGTTAAATTCCTACATCCTTCGGCAATTCTCTTATCATTATTATTCTGTCTTGGAATGGCATTATTTACATAATGTCTTATAGCTCCTACTGTAGCCCTCTCAAGTGGAAAGATCAGATCTTACCTGTTCTCCTATCCCCCCCGGCACTAGGTAAACCCAGTACTGAATTAGCTGAATTGTAGCGAAGGAGGTAAGAGAAGACAGAAATGCAATGTGTTAAGCAACAGTCTCTCCCCAAGTTAAAAACCAGTCTTTGAGTCACTAATCAAAATGATGCCAGAAATAACATCACACTGAAACATCACTCAAAGTTAGCCAGAACCACGACGGCAAGTGTCCCTTTCTCTTCTGTCTCCGCCTGCCTGGGAATTCAGCATTCCCCCAAAGCCGCTCATCGGGGACAAGATTTTAGGGCGTGTGCATGTTTTCCACCTCCACAGGACCAGCTGTGGGTGGAGGAGAATTCCTCACACAGGATAAGGTCACACGGCGTCCACCCCGAAGATTTTCCTGGGGAAATGGTCTGCACGTTGCAAAGTCAACACCACCGCTCATTAAAGGAACGTTGTCTGAGAGGCCGCGATCTGTCACGGGGAGGGTTGACTCTTGATCTTATTTCACACATGCCACCGAGAAAAGCACCCAGATGTGGATGTCAGCGCTCTGTAGCCGTCGCTTCTGAAACAAAACGCCGAGAAACCTCAGTGGTTTAGAGGGTGCAGCCTGGACTCGGAAAATCTGGTGTGAAAGGAAAGCACTCGGGCTTCTCCTCTGCCCTCAGTGGGTCCACACTGCTGCCCTTCCGATACCAGGTGTGTGACACGCGAAGCAAATCTGTGCCACCAGCTGAGTGACAGTTTAGCTGGTTCTGAGTTGTCTGCCTGGAGATAGTGTCAGATCCCACAGGTTGAAGGCTCAGTCCTACGAGACCACCCCTCACCCCTGCTTCAGAAGTCAGCTTCCAGTCGCGGCAGTCACCTCTGCTTCTGACCAACCGGCTGTAGATCAGAGGTTCCCGGCAGCCCCTCCTCAGGTTCCATTAATCTGCTAGAGCAGCTCACAGAACTCAGAGAAACGTTTCACTTCGTAGATCACTGGCTTACTATAAACGGATGTGACTCAGGGCGCCTGGGTGGCTCAGTCGGTTGAGCGTCCAGCTTCGGCTCAGGTCATGATCTCACCGTTCCCACGTTTGAGCCCCGCGTCGGGCTCTGTGCTGGCAGCTCAGAGTCTGTCGCCTGCTTTGGATTCTGTGTCTCCCTCTCTGTCTCTGCCCCTCCCCCACTCGTGCTCTGTCTCTTTCTCTCCCAAAAATAAATAAACATTAAAAAAAAAATTTTTTTATAAAAGGATATAACTCAGGGATGACAGCTGGATAGAAGAGATGCATAGGGCGAGGCGTGGGGAAAGGGGAGAGGGTGTCCATACTCTCTGGGTACACCATTCTCCCCGAATCCCCACGTGTTCACCAACCCGAAGCTCTCAAAACCTTTTGGGTGTTTTCGGGAGGTTTCATTACAGAGGCGTGTTGATTAAATCACTGGCCATCGGAGACTGATTTCAACCTCCAGCTTCTCTTCTGGCCCTGGAGGGATGGGGGCGAGCCTGGGAAGTTTCTCCCCTGTAATCACATGGTTGGTGCTCTTGGCTACTGCCCCCAACCTTAGGGACTTTCCAAAAGTCACTCCATTAACGTAAAGTCAGATGTGATTGGAAAAGGTTTGTTATGAAGAACGAGAGACACCTTTTCCCACTTTTTCCACTTAGGAAATGCCTACGGTTTTAGGAGCCCTGTGCCAGGAACAGGGACGAAAGCCAAATATACATTTCTTATTATAAATCATAGTATCGCACCTCGGTTTAGTTATCAGCTTGGTAACATTTGTTAGCTGTCACTTACCCAACGCTGGGCCTCAGCGTCCTTATCTACAAAATAGAGATTTGTGCAATCTATCTAATAGGGTTGGTGTGAGAATCGCAAGTTTGTGAAATTGCTTTGTATATCCTAAAAGGCCTTAGAAAATTGAAGTATGTTTGAAGTTTTGAGAAATCTTGGCAGCATCGATTCTGGTCCTCATTTTGCAAAGCAGCAACCACAAAATATTCCCAGAGTTCCTTTTGATTGAGTCTAGCCCCTAGATGTGAGCTCCTAGGACCCATGCTGCATTTTCCAAACCAGACGGATGAGCACACAAAGAAAACTCAACTTGAGGTCATATGCTAATTCCCATGTGAGCAGAATTGCTGCGTAAGTAAGCAAACCCGCACCTAAAAAAATTAAGTTTTAGAAAATACAAGCAGAAAGCCTCTCATTTAGAGCATATAATAGCTCTTCTCATAACCTGCCCCGTACCAGGGCCAACAGCTTTTACCCTGGGCCCCGTGGCAGACCTGCCTTTCCTGAGTTAATCGATCTGGAACTCGAAAGGCCTTTGAGAGTGGCTACATAGTGATGGGAGATCATTTGATTCCAGGTTTGGGATTGTATTTCTTCAATGTAAGATTGAACTAGTCCTAAAAATGAGCAAATTCCAGTTCCCAATGCCCGGCAAATAGCCATACTTTAGGGTATGCATCTACGGCAAATGTCCTAAGGTGTTTGATCAAATAAATTCTTTGTATTTCAACTTTTTTTTTTTAAGTTTGTTTATTTTGGAAGAGAGAGAAAGAGCACGAGCAGGGAAGGGGCAGAGAGAGGGGGAGAGAGAGAGAATCTCAAGCAGGCTCCTCTCTGTCAGTACAGAGCCCCACGTGGGGCTCAAACCCATGAACCATGAGACCATGATCTGAGCCAAAACCAAGAGTTGGACGCTTAACCAACCGAGCCACCAGATGCCCTGTGTTTTAACTTTTAAAAATCGTCTCTTTCCATAGGCTTATCAATTCTGCTGGTACCTTCTCCCCATCTCCACCGCCTGCCATCTTGTTCAGACCTTTTTCCCTCAGCCTGTACCTTTGAACTACCTGCTCATTTTGCCCCAAACTCCTTCTCCCACATTCATCCTACTGCTCTCACCTTCAGTTTGTCTCACCCATCACTGGTTATGGCCCTTGTCTGCTCAAGTATTAGTACCTTTAGTGATTCCTGTCTGCCTATTTCAGGGCCAAGCATTTTAGCAGCCAAACACTCTTTTTTTTTTTTTTTTAATGTGGAATCATATGCTAAACTCCCAATGTATAAAACAGTTTTGAAGAATGACATTTCAACTGCATCACCAGACAGCGTTGGTCTGTGACAAGGCCATTCAATGGGAATGATATTTGGTTGCACGCTAACGAGAAAGCCCCGGAACATTCTCATAAGTACCTTGCACCTGAGTGCGTGTGCACAGGCCTGACTACTTGAAAAGGCCAGTCCAGAGTTACCCTTGTTGACCCTCGATGGCATGAAGAATAATCTACCCAGGGAGGCGTTTCTGAAAATCCTGAACAGACCCAAAGTGCCAAGATGGACAATGACTGACTAAACACACCGCTCATTTGGCAGATCATCTACTTGGCCGGTCCTTCCATATGCAATTTTTGGAAGGCTTTATCTTTTTAGAGCACTTTTAGGTTTACCACAAAATTGACAGGAAGCTACAGAGAGAGCCCATATACCTCTGCCCTTCTCGTCATTGACATCCCCACCAGATGGTACATCTGTTCCCAAAGGTCAAGGCACGCGGCACATCACGATCCCCCAAAGTCCACAGTTCACCTTAGGGTTCCCCCTCGGCGTTGTACGTTGTGTTTATTATCTCCAGAGTCTTGCTTGCCGTAGCCCTTTACCTATGACCACGACAGGCTGTCCCTGCTGATTTTGAACCCACTGATTACTTTTACTGCCTGACTGGGAGGAGGGTATAAGAGAAGAGAAGTGGAAGTTGGAGGGTGTGAAAGAAAAGACGAGAAAAAAGAAAGGTCGGATCCAATTCCCGCAGTAAAGTGCCTGCGATGATGATTCAGAAGTGAATCATCGGCCTCTAGAGTTTGTAGAGTGACACGACAGACCTGAAAATGCGTTCGGTGAGTGACAGACACATCTAGACACATCTGTGTGATTAGGACAATTGCATGAGGTACATAAACAAGTGACCATTACACAGGAGCACCCTGAAATCTTTGCTGTGGTTAGAAAACCACTTTCCTCTCCTGAGAACCACCCCAACCCCTGACTCCTGACAAGAGAGAGCAGGGGATTCTGGGTAACCAGCACATGTCAGCTGCCCGGTTCCAGGCTCAGACCTTCAGCGCATCAGATACGGTCTTCTGCGTTCAGGGAAGGGCCCACCTAGAAAGTTTGTTCTTATACCTCTGAGGTTCAGGAAGGATTTGTGGGCCTGTGATTTCCCTGGCCGCCCCTCCTCCATTCTCCCCACCCTGCCCCCCCCCCCCCCACCTCCATGGTCAGGCATGCTGGCTTAGGCAGGGTTAGAAGCAAACAGAGTTAGGAGTACATCGGATCCTTTCTCTGGCCCTGTTCCGTCCCAACTCACAGTTGTGGGGCCCAAAATGATCTGCACCCGGCAGTCCTACTTTTCACCCCCTTTAATCACTTAGCACTGTTGGCCTGAGAGAGGAGAAGGTAAATCCTAGAGGCTGTGTGATTTATGGCTTTGGTTTCAGCCAGATAAAGGGGAACCTGGAATGTCTGACCCTGGCCTGGTCTGGCTTCTTTCTCAAAACCTGGAGTAATGAGCAAGGAAATAATGAGCAAAGAAATAATGAGCAAGGAAAGATCTAGTTACTGATGATAGAACTGGATGGGGGGGGGGGGGGTGGGAAACGACAGCCAAATGCACAGTTCCCCTCCCTGTTTAAATGTTGGGGGGAGGGGCGAGACTTCCAGGGGCGACCCTGGCTATGGAGTCGGGAGACCTTCATGAAATGACGTGTCACACGAGGCACGTCGAGTCTCCCGGCTCAGTGTATATAACGCACTGTCGGAGAGGCGGAAACCGGTTCAAATTTGAACCTCCGCAGAGCCCTGCCTGGAAGATTTGCAGACAGCGGTGCCCGTGAGACAGCTCAAACTTTACGACTACATATTTAAGCATTTATGAGACTTGAACTGGGTTCCATTAAAATGAAAGGGGAGGGGCAATGAAAAAAAAAAAAATCCTGAGACTTCCAGCAAGGCTAATTAGCCCCAAATGTTTCGTAAAGGATTTGATAGCATTCTGGTTTTAAGCTCCTTTCCCAGGTCTGCTGTAGGAGGGAAAGGGAAGAAAGAAACCTATTAAAAATTCACCAGTGCTTTTAAAAAACAAACAAAAAAATGGCCTGACCAAATCAAGCAGCCGGATCTACGTTTGAGAGGAAACTAACCACACAGACCTCATCATCCCAAGGCAACAGATAAACATTTTACTGAAGAGAAAGTATTTAAGAGATGGGCTTGTCAGTTTTCACCAGACCCACCTGAGAAGTGGCTTTCTTTTACTCCCTTATCTACCTCACTCCGCACCTTGCCTGTTGGTTCTAAGTTTGGTGTTAGCACACACAGCCTGGGGCCTCCCCAGCCCCCCTCACGAGGCATATGGGGATACCCATATCTCAGTAGGGGTTTTCTGTCTAATGCTGGGGAAAACACCTTGAACATTAAGCAGACCAAATAGCGTCACGCTCTGTCAGACCCTAAGGGGTGTGTGGTCCCATCCCATAAAAGATCCCCAAGAATAAACAGACCACCCTGGTGGTTTCAACGCTCACCTGACTGAAGGGAGGTCCTGGACGGATGGCCTCTTCTGGTCTCTCCAGCCCTTTAGTTCTCTTTCGTTTTATTGTCTTTAGGTGAGTTCTCACGTATGGCCCAAGTCATTTATGACCAGACCCCCTCACTGCCAGAGGGAATGTGCTTTCTTCCCACCTTAGCAGGACCCCCCTGCTCCAGCCCATTCTGAGGCAGACTTCCAATGGTGGTTTAACCCAGAAATGCCAACCTCCTTCCGTATCAGGCATTTTTAAACACAGATGGTCGGCTTTTGTATTCTCCAAAAAGAATGCAAATAATTGGATTTATGGTTATGCATAAAACATTACTTTTGACGTAGGTCCATTTCCCACCAAATGAACTATATTGATCAAGAGCGATGGTTGGCTTTTGTGCCCTTCTTCCGGACGTTTTGCCATGTGAAAAAAAGCGCAGTTATTAACAAGTATTAGAGAAATTTTCCATATGAAACATATAACCCATAGTTTTAGAATGACTGAACAGCCTTTTACAATTCATGAAATTCACCACCCCCCCTCCCGGTATGATCAGATATTTTATGACATAAACCACAACACATCTTGTTTCTTTCAAGGAAGAGAAGAGCAGGAGACACAGCTTTCTTAACCACTTCTTTGCCATCTGGGAAGAAGGTAGTTTTTGCACAAAATTTAGAGATCTTCGTAAAATTGGTGTGAAACTATTCATTCACACCTTTTCTAGGCATCTTGGTCAGAAACATTCAAACCATATGTCTTGGTCCGTTCGAGCTGCTATAACCAAATACCATAGCCTAAGTAGCTTACTAACAACAGAAATTTACTTCTCACACTTCTGGAGGCCGGGAAGTCCAAGATCAAGATGTCTGCGGATTCAATTTAGTGTCTGGTGAGAGCCACCTTCCTGGCTCATAGAACACTTCTGTCCTGTTCTGTTCCATAGAACACTGTGTCCTCACACAGTGGAAGGCCCAAGGAGGCTCTCTGGGATCTCTTCCAGAACAGTCCTAATCCCATTCTGGAGGATTCCACCCTCATGACCTAATCAGCCCCCAAAGGCCCCACCTCCAACACCATGATCACCTTAGGGATTAGGTTTTAATGTATGAATTTGGGGGGCGGGGGACACAGGCACTGTCCACTGTCCACTCTTCTAATAACAGAAATCCAGGCCAGCTTTCAGCCATCCCTGCGAAGTCTCGGTAGCCTTAGCTACAAGATCTTTTTTCAGGTGCCTTCGGGATGGACTTGCCCTTCAGACTAGAAGGCTACCTTTGTTCACAGAGTTCGTAGAATGAGTCTGCTTTCCCGCGAGGAGCGCAGGGCTCCAGCTTTGCAACAACGGTGTCACAGGAGTCAAGAGAGCCCCGGGAACGAAAGGGACAACTCATTAGTGCCTTTAATGAGCCTTCCCCAGTTTCATTTGTGGCCACATCAGAAACTTTCTGAATCATTTCCCCTGTCACGGAGCAGTTTTCAAAGAGGGCCACACACACACATCAGAAAGGATAGGGTTCCTCCATCACAGAGATGTCATGATGAAAATTTACCACCACCCAGAACGGAGGTCACACTGTTGGCCTGGAGATCCCAGGCCCCTGCCTTTTGCTCTGCAGGCTCCACGGACAGCTCACCTGAGCAGCGAGCTAAGGGTGCGTACTGGGCAAGCTGGGCCCCCACCTGGCCTTCCTGTGACCTCTCTGGTCTCTATCTTGAGTACAGGGTTTCTGGTGGGCCTGGAACAGGGTCTGGTGTCTACAGGGGACCCCCTTGAGCAGCAAGCTAGAGTCATGGCTCTGGAAGACTTCAACCCTTTATTGGCATCACCATTGGTCTGCCTCATGTGGGAACCTCTCAGAAACAGGGAGATTCTAGGCCAGGGAAAAACTGATCCTACCAGTATATTAGAAGAGGGCGCGCTCTATTCCAGGAGCCATGAGGAGGTTGTGGACACCTTCCCTCAAAGGACAAATCTTTGCTACAGTTCTACCAACTTGAGCTTCTAGGTAACAGAGAAGCTCCTCTAGGTAACCTGTCAAGAGTCCATCACCTGAAATTCTTCCCTCATCCTATAGTTTAATTTTGTTTTGGTTTTTGAGCCTTCATATTCTTAATATGCCATTTTTTTTTTTTTGAGAAAGCAAGGCTATATGTTTCCTTTTCCACCCATACTCTGTATTCAATAAAATTGGGCTCCTTCGAATCCCACGGTTCTTGGACACTGGAATTTCAAGTCTTTGGTCTCCTTCCCCATCGTACCCGTGGGTCCATCTTGCTCCCTCATTTTGTAGTCAGTGGCGGTGTAGAATAGAGGACCGTTCACAACTTGGCCACTGGCTGGCTGTGTAATCATTGACACACTTAACCACTGTGGCCCACAGCTGCCCTGAGCTATAACCTTCCATGAGTCTGTGGATAAGGTACCCAGGTCAGGCTCTTGGGGAGGTAAAATGGATAGTCCCCCTCAGGACTCTCTTCTCCCATGGCACCTGTCGGACCCTTCCCCTGTCTGCATTCTGTTCCCATCACTGCTCACGTCACCCTCCATCCCTCAGTCCCTCTTATCCACCGGATCAGAGAGTTAATACGGTGTGAAGAGGCAGAGATTGAGCCCTTCCTCCTCCAGACCCACGGCATCAAGACTGAGAAAGAGAAATGTTCCCAGGCCAATAAATGGACATTTCACAGAAATCTAATTTTAACACAAGGACATAATTTTTTTTAAGGAACAAGACATGATGACATATATGGCACCATATTAAATTTAAAGACTCCTATCTTTTGACTGTGAAATCAATGTTACCCTGAAGGACGCCCTTTCTTGGAAATGGACCAGTAGGAGCGATCCCACATTCTTCCCCCTTCCAACTACAGCAGTTTGCAATATTCTTAAATGGACATCTAGGGAAGGCTGGGAGGGCTGGCTTTGGTCACAGGACTTGAAGAAGCTGGCTGCCCATGGGAAGAGTCCACCCATGACCTTGGCCTCAATTGACACAGCTCTGAGTGAAACAGTGTCGGACTCTCCAGGGAAGGAAGGCTATTGCACAAACTCCTTTAGTTTCATCAAGCAAACAGGAGTGGTAGTAACATCTCTCTCTTTCTAACTCATCGGGCCGAATGGCTTGCAGTGGACAGGACTTCAGCAGGGATCAGGTTGCTTTCCCATATTTATTTCAAAGAGCTGCCTTGTTTGCTTTTTATTTAACGCTTTGGAAATTAACACGTTGATGAATCGGAACAAGCGTGTCACCCTCTACAATTTACAAAGTACTTCAACTCACTGTCAGGGACATTGGACCTTCTTTCCCAACCAAGATGATGAGACGGCAGAAGCTTTTTGCTGCCCAGATGGGAAATCTGATTGAACATGGGCTCTATATCAGCTTCCCTCGTGGCCATCCTGTTGCAAAGACATGTGCACATTTGGAAGTTGTCAGGCAAGACAGTCACTTTGCAGCCCCCATAGATTATTCTTGTTGTTCTTGACTCCACAAAGCCCTCGGAGTTGTGTTCCATTCTGTATTTAGTCATGCCTGCTATGAAATTAGGAATACTTTTATACTGTTGGCATTTGACACATAGGCATTTTTCTGGAGAGGAAAAAAAAACGTTCACGCTCTCCCACATTCATGTTGGGAAAGTACAACTCGCCCCAAATGTGGCCATTTCTAAAGTCAGAGCCAGGGACTAACCAGCCAGAAGTTTGCATTAGAGATAAATCACACTCATTATGCCGGGGAAACCTATCAAAAGGCTGACAGTTAAGCTGGCCAAGCCAAAATGGTTCCCGAAAAATTCGAATTCCCAGATAATGAATTACAGCTTTTACCTGATGGAAAATAGAGACGAATCAGGTTGGTAATCTCATGATAAAATAGAAAATAAGTCCAAAATGTAACTCAAATCATGTGGTTAATAATTGTCAAAACCTCCAGTGATCTCCAGGGCGGTTGCTCTCCCTAATCTCACTCTACGTTGATTAATCCCACGAGACTCTGAACAATTGGAACCATACAGTCCACACTGGGGTTGAATTCCCCACAGCTGTTCCAGGGGGCTTGCCTTCTCGCACGGGCTACCACCTACTCCTAATCCGCGGTTTCTCAATCCTGGCACTATGGGCATTTTGGTCCGGATCATTCCTTGTGGCAGAGGCTGTTAGGAGCAAACAGGGCCTCTGGCCCTTACCCGCCAGATGCCACAGCCCCTGTCAAGTTGTAGAAATTAGAAATGTCTCCAGAGGGGCGCCTGGGTGGCTCAGTCAGTTGAGCTTCCGACCTCGGCTCGGGTCGTGATCTCACGGTTCGCGGGTTCGAGCCCCACGTTGGGCTCTGTGCTGACAGCTCAGAGCCTGGAGCCTGCTTCGGATTCTGTGTGTGTGTCTCTCTCTCTCTCTGTCTCTCTCCAAAATAAGTAAATATTTAAAAAAGTGTTTTTAAGTCTCTAGATTTTGCCAGATGTCCCCTGGAGGGGAAGGGCAATATCTTGCCCCTCCCCCCACACACTCCCTGTTGAGAGTCACTGTTAACTCCGCTGCAGCCAGTACAAAACTTGGCCAAGACTTAACCTAAACTCGTGCCGTCTGAATATGTTATCATGATTTATTGAGACTTTCTTTTTTTTGTTAGTTTTTCTTAAAGTTTATTTATTTTGAGAGACAGCGCGCACGAGCAGGGGAGGAACAGCTAGAAAGGGAGAGAGAGAGAGAGAGAGAAAATCCCAGGAAGCTCTGTATTGTCAGCACAGTGCCCGATAAGGGGCTTGACTTGAGATCATGGCTTGAGCTGAAATCATGAGTCAGATGCTTCACCAACTGAGCCACCCAGGCGCCCCTCATTTGTTGAGACTTTCTAAGAACAGAGCAAAAAGTGGTACCTTAAAACCACAACAGGAGTGATTTTTGAACACAAGGAAAACTTGCTAATACGGAGGGTAGTTGCTGACGACATATATTCAGTGCTGCTCTGAAAATCTTTAAAAATTAGATTAGAAGGCCTTCTGAAGTGGGTGGCTGAGGCAGGGACAGGTAAACAGAATGGAATTTCCTTAAAGCCTGTTTTCAAACTTTTTGTTCGGTTTCTTTCTCATTTAATAGAAACTCATGTGAGTAGACAAGACTATGAAGGAAAAGGAAATTAGTTCACAAGAGGCTTTTTTTCCCTTCTTTAACTGACAAACGAGGCACACAAGGGGAAAAAAAGAATGTGCTTCAATGGACAACAGTGGAGAATAAAATTGAGAGATTAGTGGATTGTTCATAACATAATATAATGGTTACAATTAAGAGATTTGCCTACTGATAAATGTTCCAGAACACGCGTGGCCCTAACTGTTTGCGCAAGAAGCGGTTCCTTAGACTCTCCTTTGTTCAAGCCTTCCCTTTCACTGGAAATGGATTCACAGATTGAAGAGCTTTTTAAATTTTAATTTTGAGTCCCCTTTTTTCCCATCCCGTTTTATTAATCTTCATCATAAATATTAATTTACGAACACCGATGCCCACAGGGCCTTGGGATATGGCTCACACGAGATAATGAATATCGCTACCACACTTAACCAAAAAGCAGCATTGAGTGTAAAAGAGCCTGACAGTTTGCTGGTCAACTCCAAGCAGGTCTAAACTCAAAGCCACTGCCTTGCCCGTGACCACAAGTAAAGGAACAACACCCTAAATACAAGCAGGACATTGAAAGGCTCGGCACTGGATTGTGGGGGAGGGGTCGTAGTGTTGGCTTTCGTTGTTGAAAGCGTGAACGTGACGTTGTCCTTCAGTGTATCGGCCAACTATTGTTTTACCTCTTCCCTTTCTGCTTCACTTCGTGCATTCTCCACGGGGTCAATTATTTCAGATCTTGCTGGAAGCTCCTCTGTGATCAGAGGAGGAACTCCTTTACAACCCGCCTGAGGTCTGCTGTTATCAAAATGAGTGTCATTCTTTCCTCTCTCCAAAGACCGTGTCGCTTCTGGGAATGGCAGGCATTTGATGCTTTCCAAAGAGTGAGGGGGGTTAGTCGCCAAAAGGTTTGCAAACGTATCACCCCTGGAGGGCTTTCTCAGCTTCTCTTTTGCTGGCAGGAGTCTTCCCCTCTCACTGAGAACCAAGGCCTCTTTCAGCTGGTCCCGCCAAAAATGCTGTCGGTGCCTGTCTCGTCACTGGCGACAGGGACCTCGGCAGTGTTTATTAAACGGATCAGATACAGCACAAAGCAACGTCAAAACAATTCATTTCAGCGAAAAAGCTTCGTTAACACACGAGCGTGCTGCTTAAGTGATGAAAGCATAGCAACATGAGAAAGGTTCTTTTTTGTTATTCAAAGTAGAACGTAGACTCTTAGATCTTTGGGACTCAAAGCAACCCGTGCATCTTGGGCTCATCCCCTCACTTGCAAGGGAGAGCCAGCCCAGTCTACCCAATGAACCCCACTGGGGCCTCAGACTCTAGCTCTGGGCCCTTCTTGCCATCCCACCACCCCTTGGTGATTTCAAACGGTGACTACCGTCTTGCCTGAACTAAGGAATCCCGAAACTCTTGACTTTCCACTAGGCTCGTACGCTGATCCCTCCATGACGCTTTCCTGGATGGATGTGTGCACCTGCCTTATGGTTCCTTGTGTGTAGCACCTTCAGGAAAGGAATTACAGCCATCTCCTTATGTTTTGTTCACAACGTCTGACCCAGCGGCTTGAACAAAGGAGAGTCTAAGGAACTTCTTCTTGTGCGAACACATTTCCCCTCATTCGCACAAATCTTCCATGGTGGGTCACAGGGGCAGAGAAGAGGGAAACGTCTTTGTCAGAACAACCTGGTGCCAGGGGAAGCATGTGGATCCCAGCGGCAGACAGACTTGGGCTCGAGTCGTGTTTTTTCCACTGAAAAGATGCATACCTTTAGGGACTTCGTGGTCCTTCCTGAGCCTCGGTTTCTGGTCTGTAAGAAGGACAGCAGTAGCTAAGCAGCTGTGGCTGGTGTGAGAATCACCAACCAGGAGATCCGTGGCAGGATGGCAATATAGCTCCTGGCGGGACAGGGAGCTGCCGGAAGGGTAGCTGGGAGGGCTCCCAGTCACTCGTGTCCACTGACTGGACCTTGCTCTGCCTCAGCACTGGAAAATAAATATCAGAGATGATAAACTGGCTTCTACCCATTCTGTACAAAATATGGCACCCTTTTTTTTTTAATATTTATTTTGTTTATTTTTGAGAGAGAGAGAGTGCAAGCAGGGGAGGGGCAGAGGCAGAGGGAGACAGAGAATCCAAAGCAGGCCCCACACTGCGAGGGCAGACCCCCACACAGGACTCGAACTCACTAACCGTGAGATCGTGAGCGAAGCCTAACCAACTGAGCCACCCAGGCGACCCCAAAATATGGCACACTTTATATAAAACTATTCTACTTAGCACCCTGTTTGTGGATCGCCCTGGGATTTTCTTGAATATCATCGATTGCCAGGCATCCCTCCTGGTCTTCAATTTCCTCAGAATCTGATAGTAAATTTCTTACAAGTTAACTGTCCCGTGGTCCACTTTTGGTTTACCCGGAAGGAAACAGAACTACTATTTAACATTCTAAGCTGATGTGATGTAAAAATGTTCTGTAAGTATAGAGGCACCTGGGTGGCTCAGTCGGGTAAGCGTCTTAACTTCGGCTCAGGTCATGATCTCACGGTTTGTGGGTTCAAGCCCCACGTCGGCTCAGGTCATGATCTCATGGTCTGTGAGTTCGAGCCCCACGTCAGGCTCTGTGCTGACAGCTCAGAGCCTGGAGCCTGCGTCAGATTCTCTGCGTCTCCCTCTCTGCTCCTCCCCCACTCACGCTCTGTCTCTCTCTCTCTCTCAAAAATAAATACACATTAAAAAAAAATTTTTTTAATGTTCTCCAAGTATTGACAGCAAAGCGGCTGACCGTTTTATTTCAGCAAGAGTGTAGTGGGAAGCATTTACTCCAAGAAAGCGTCAGTATTTACCGACACAGATGCAAGTGGGATTGCCCACAAAGTGTGTTTCCCTCTGTCATTGGTCAATGCACATTAAAGATCAGTCAACGTCTCCAATTAAAAAAAAAAAAAAAAAAAGTTTTAAAGCAGCTGGCAGGGACACTTTTAAAACCCTGTTCTTCCAGCTTTAAAATCAATCCTGATTATCCAGCAATTAAATGAATAAAGTGGCCCCCTGCATCTTTGTGGAGGGAAAGAATTCAGACTTTTCTCCAAATTCTGATGTCCTCATGTTGAAACAAATAAGTTCTCTCTGTTCTTTCTGCTGGCTAACACGATTAGAAACTAGATCGCTACACCCTGCTAGAATCTGTTCCTTGTTGTAGCAGTCATTAGATTTAGATATACTAAAATAAAATAAATGCATCCCTCAAACTAAGCTCTTCCCAGCCTTCCTCGGGCCCCCTTTGACATTTCTCACCTCCCTCGATTTTGTCATCGTCAATGGTTTTCAGGCATAAAACTCCTATATTTTTTCCAAAGTGTGAAAATTTAATTAACCTCACATACAGGTGCTTGCCAAATCCTGTAGTGCTTTTTTTGATCACGTCTTTTTAGATCTTCATTCATAACGGTTTTTAATGTCTCTTTACAACCCTGGATGATTCTGGCTGTTGCTATTTTCTGCATAATAGTTATCGAGCTGTCAAGGATGCAGTATTTCCCCACACAGTTGCACTGGTGATGTTTCTATATTTTGCTCAGTTACTCCCAGGGTTGGGCTTGCCTGATGGTCCACAGAAATGAGCTTCTCCTCCCCATCTGCTTCTCCACCTGCCTCTGCCTCCTTCACCACCTCATCTGTTGCCCAGGTCCTTGGGGATGCCAGATCCTTTCTACCCGGGCCCCAAGTGCCACCAGGGAAACAGACACAGGAGACGGGCAACATACATTGGCCGTGATAAATGAAAATATCAGCCAACAACAAAACTTCTCCTTACATTGAAAACCTGGAAGGGTTTAAAAATTTAAATGTGGACCAATCAGACTTTCAGAAATAATCTGACTTTAAAAAATAGGGGAACATCTGGTTCCTGTGCTCTGCATTAGTGCCTCCCAGTTATGTCTGGAGTATGACTTGTAGGATGTGTATAATTTAGAAGCCCCTCGCTCTTCTAAATGTAGTCAAAATGGTTTTTTAATTACAGCAAATAAAATCAATTACTTTCTTTTTGAGTATTGCAATCTGTATGCCACTACCATTTTATGTGTGGTTCTTACTTTCTTCAGATAGGCTGTAAGTTCTTTAGAACAGTCCTTTCTAAAAATACATGGTGGGCTTGGATGAATATATGTTCAGATGAGCCAAAAGTGATACCCAACAGTTAAGGGAGCCAATGCAATCTTAAGCCTTGTTCCTAGAAACACGGGGACCAACCAGCTCACAGGAGGGATGAATCAGACAGAGCCACCAGTTCAGCAAAGCTTTAAGAACCTGTAGTTTGCCTGGAAGAGGCTTTCAGGTGATGAAGTTTCTGGAAACCACGAGAATCAGAAAAAACAGAGATGTTTAACTTGAAGAAGAGAAGATATAAGGAGGACAGGATCGATTCTTATTAGTTGCAATGAATGTCTTCATTCAACTTGCAGTGAACAAACATGTACTGAGCACCTTCTGTGTGCCCAGGAAAAGAACCAAAGGCAACAGGAGAGGGACCAGGTTGGTGCTTTTACCAAACTTAGAGTTTGTTGGGGGAAACCCACCAAAAAGGTTTTCCAAAGGGGCAATCTAGTTTGAGTTAGGGACCACATGTCTACAGTTCTACGGGGAGAAGAGGCCATTTGCCTCATTTTTTAAGCCGAGATAGAATTGACATACAGCATGTCAGTTTCAGGTATACAACGTAATGATTCTAATCTGTATATATTGCAGAATAACCACCACAATGAGTCTGGCGAACACCCCTCACCACATATACCACATTTTCTTTATCCTTTCATATGTCAGTGGACATTCAAGTAGTTTCCATATCTTGGCTGTTGCAAATAACGCTTCGGTGAATCAGGGGGGTGCGGACACCTATTTTAGTCAGCGTTTTCCTTTTCTTTGAATAAATACCTAGAAGTGGAATAGCTGGATCTACAAATAGGTCTATTTGTAATTTTTTGAAGACTCTCCATACCGTTTTCCATAGTGGCTGTGCCAATTTGCATCCCTACCAACGGTGCACAAGGGTTTGCCTCATGGTTTCTTGACTCTGGGTCTTTATGTTTCTGTGTCACTGCTTTTTTTTTTTTTTTCTCCCTCAAGCACAGGCAGTTATATCAGGTGAGAGATGTGTGGTGATGGAGGCATGATGGGGGCTTTAGAAGCACAGGAAAAGGAGCGTCCCCACCAACACCCCCAGGGAACCATGTGGCAAAGTCTAGGCTCTGAAACGTGAGGGGGGGGCGGAGGAATTAATCAGTAAGCAAGGTCATCGTCAAGGATCCTAAGGGTGCAACAATGCACAGAAGTGGGGAGGGAGAATGGATTTGGTCAGTCCTGGGATGAGGCTCGCAGTTGGATCCTGAAGGGCCACGTGGAGACAAGAGGTTGTATGAAAGTCCCGGAGTGTGAGGTCAAGTGCTCCGGATTCTGGTCCTGCCTTGGCTGTGATTGAGCTGTGGGGCCGGAGCCACTCCCCAGCCTGCCCAGAGTCAGCCCCCTTTGCTGGCAACACGTCGATGAACTGAATTCTCTCCAACCCCCTCTCCCCGCTGACCTCTGCAAGGCCCCATCACACCTTGGGTCCAAGGTAAAAATTTTAGAAGGGTTTCCCAGGACAGTATTATTCAGGTGAGGACTACAGCTCTGGGGTTCTGTGGCAATCAAAGGGCCCATTTTCCTTATTATTAACTCTGCACTGTGACGTCTCTAGTTAAGTGTTCTTTCGCTCAAACAGCATTATCCCCTAAAGCTGCAGTCCCCTTAGCTGCCTCTTTCCCCCCCCCACCCCAGCCCTTTTGGAAATGTCTGGCAGTGCATCTCTTTGCTTGTGACTGGATTGTAGAGTAGATTAGGGAGAATCGTCTTGTACCCCATAGGAACACACCATCCCTCGCTGAAAAACAGTCCACAGGCAGCTTCACCAGCCTCCACAGGCACCAGCTGGCTTCCTCTTCTCATTCTTTGGAAGGCTCACATCGGACAAGTGACCCCTGTGGCTTATCTAGCATAGACCAGCATTATCCGACACTTAACGGAACAGTCGGATCGTGGCAGAAGCCTACACTCTTGTCACTCAGCACCTCTTTATTACAGTTCTCAGCCAGCGCTGCCCAAGCCTCCAGATCCGGCGGCCTGTCTTTGATTGAGGCAGGCTAGAACGAGTACCGGAGGTGGCCCCTTGGCCACCCGACTTAGCCTCCTGGAATTTCAGCTGGAAGGCCTCCATCAACACGTAGTTCTGTGCTTGATGTCTCAAGTCCTCCCCGTCTTCTTACTAGGTCTGAGATACTTCACTGTCTTCCGAAACTCTTCTTCCCAGGTATTCAAAATGTTTGTCTTGGGGTAAAAGAAAACCAAAACGGATTAATTCCCCCTGTACGTCCTGGCGTGGAATAGTAGTAATTATAGTCATTATGGCTAATATGCATTGCAGGCTTATTAGGTACCAGGCCCTGGTCTGTGTGGTTTTCATGGAATATCTCATGGAATCCTCACGACAGCCTCATGAGGTAGATGTTGTCCCCATTTAATAGATGAGAAAACCAAGGCACAGAGTATTTAACTTAATTTGCCCCATCATACAGCCAGTATGTAGCATGGCCAAGACTCAAACCCGCAAAGGCTGACCCCGGATCTTGCCACTGTCCTAAACCTTACTGCCAATTTATTTATTTAAAAAAATTTTTTTCTTTATTGTTTCTTTATTTTTGAGAGAGACAGAGAGACAGAGCACGAGCAGGGGAGGGGCGGGGAGAGAGGGAGACACAGAATCCGAAGCAGGCTCCAGGCTCCGAGCCGTCCGCACAGAGCCCGACTCGGGGCTGGAACCCACGAACCGTGAAATCGTGACCTGAGTCGAAGTCGGACGCTTAACCGCCGGAGTCACCCAGGCGCCCGAACCTTACAGCCAATTTAAATATTATAGGTTTGTGTAAATTCCCACTTGGGAGTGAACGCCGTAGTGCCCATATCCTCCAGCTTGGGGGAGCTCTGCTCTTCTCCCCTCTCTTTGTTGAGGCGACAGACGCAGGCTAAGTGCCAGCTGTTATGTCACCTGTCCCAGGCCCCCTTTCCAAAGGAGACTGCAGTTTTCACGTTCGTCAAGTGCCCTTCAATCTGGAATTGGCACTTCTTCCCTCCAGACTTGGCCTCTGCAAACCTTGAAGGGGCATCGCTCCTGTGACCGGGCGACTGCAGACGTGGGCGGGCTCCCCCCGAGGGCCTCCAGGGTGGACGCCTGTCCCCGGAGCTAGGGATGGTCTTCGGCAAGCGCCCGTCGTGGAGAACGCGTGAGGAAGTCCGTCAGACCGGCTGCTGATCCTTCCGAATGGAAGAGAACAAAACTGGACAAACCGTAAAGCGTGGGCTGTCACTGTCACTGTCTGATCACGGCCAATCTACATGTTGTACGTCAAGCGGCAGAAGGAAGAGAAGGAGCCCAGGCAGGGCCAGCTGCTCTCGGACCAATCTCTAACCTGCCACCGAGTGCTCGATCACGTTTGGAACAAACCAGAGGCTCGATTACAACTTCCGTGCGCCGTTCCTGCGAGTGGCCCTCCGACCTCTCGTCATTTTGTGGCACGTGTCTGAAGAGGCAGGAGGAAGGGAAAGTGGACAAAGTCCTTCATGACTTGTACCCCCTCGGTGCCGGCTGAGTGTCCAGTTGGCTCTTCATGCCTGGGTGGACTGAACGGTGATGGTGCGTCCTCCCCAGAAGTCCCCCCTCTGAGGACTCCAACATGGCCTCAGGGTGGCCTTGGCCAGCCTCAGTGCTGGGGAAATCACAGAACAGCCTATTCAGGGGAATATACAATCCCCATTTATCACTGAACGTAAAAACAAATGAATTGGAGCCACTAAAAAAAAACAAAAACAAAAGCAAAACCAAAAAACAAAAAACAAACAAAAACACTGCTAATGTTCTAGGAACAGTCTTCATTTTTTTAATTCCACAAGTTAAAAAATGAAAGGGGGGGGGGCATCTAGATCATCTGCCTCGACCCAAGATAGAAACGCCAATTCCAATACATGGACAAATAGTTTGATTTTCATTGATTAGAATTCACAGTTCAAGATTTTTTTCCCCTCTAAGTAGAAGAGAAAAACTCAGTTGTGAAAGCAGCTTACTTGTGAAAGCCGTACTTGTATATGTTAAGTATAACCCTCCTTCTCCTTCCAGCTGAACTTCTACTTTTTAAAATAGATCACTGAGCGATAATTTTAAATCCCGAATAAAATTCAGTCGAATTCTTAAAATGGACTCTAAAAACGATGCCAGGCAAAAAAAAAAAAAAAAGAATTTCATCTCTTAGGATCTCCGCCTTAACGCACATGTTCCCAAAGGACTTAAGTTTCTTGAATTTCAAGCACTGCCAACTACTTTAAAATTTAAAGATCAAATGGTGTTCACTTTCCATATGTTGTTATGAAATTACAGGCTTCTTTTTTGTACTGACAATCTGGCCACATGGATAGAATTTATAGTCTCTGCATTATGATCGTGTTACCTTCACTTTTAAAAGAAGACCGCCAAATGGAAATAACTACACTCTCTCTTCCTGATCCTTTCCTGCTGCGGAGGACATTTCTTGGCTGTGTTTAAATTATGTCGCTGCTCCCCGTAGAGGAGATAAAAAGAAGAACCCAACTGAACCCCACTGAAATTCAAAGTTTTTACTTTTTGAGTGATAGGAGAAAACTCAGATACCAGCATATGATTCAGTATGCTGTAAAAATTCAAGCGGAAAGTCACGGGCAGACACAAATTTAGGGTAAGGTTAGTGTTATGGTCTGAATGTTCGAGTTTCCCTCAAAATTCTTTCATGGAGACCTAGGTTCCCAGAGTGATGGTACTAGAAGGTGGGGTTTGGGGGAGGTGTTAGGTCATCAGGGGGGAAACCCTTGTGAACAGGATTAGTGCCCTCATCAAAGGGACCCCAGGAAGTTCCCAGCCCCTTCTGCCATGTGAGGGCGCAGCGAGAAGTTGGCTGCCCGCAGCCCGGAAGATGGGTCTCACCAGGACCCAACTATGTGGGCAGCCTGATCTTGGACTTCTGGTCTCCAGAACTGTGAGAAGTAAGTTTCTGTTGTTTGTAAGCCACTCAGTCTGTGATATCCTGTTATTATCCTGTGTTAGTCCTGAATGGGCTAAGATGTCCAAGTTCTAGGAAAATTTTCCACTTGGTCTTTCTGAGTAGACGGTTTTTATACGCTGGGAGGAAAACATTGACATTGGGCTTAAATCTAAATAGAAATCTTCGAGATGTATGTTGCACTCTGGACTTGGGATAATTTTACCAAGTTACCTTCTTTGGAAAGGCGGAAGACCCAGTAAGTGGGAATCAAGATAGAAATTCCCGGAGTGACCCTGGGGCAGCTATTTATTTCTCCGCTCCAAAAGCATCAGTGGTGGTGCCTCTGGGCGTCTTTATTCCCTTCATTCTGTGTGTCCTTGTACATTCTGACACTGAGCACATTTTTTCCATTTGCCCATGTAAGGAAACTGCCCAAGTAGATGAGGACACTCATTGGGCTCTGAGCGAGATAGTCCTCCCCTCTTCCTGCTGCAGTCAAAACTGTGTCAACAGCGATCGGTGGGCCACAGAGGAAATACCGTGCTTTATGATGGTGTTTGGAAGAGATACACTAAGAAACCTACAAATATTCAGGCTTCTGATCTTTACCTTTCACTTCGGGATTGCTGGCTGATTTTTGCCACTGCCATTGTGTTGTCTTTTTTTGTTTTTTTAATTTCCTGTGGACTAAAAGTGCTTTGGGTATTGCCTTGGCATTAATGAAGACCCATCACGAAAAGGAGCCGCCTATTAGATCACATTCACCCCACCCTTTCCCTGCGTCCTAAGCGGTCCACACAGCATTATTCCCTACAGTAAAATCTCAAGTATCTGGACCAGTCTGGCTGCACGTGACCTCAAGAAGGGGGTTTTCCCTGGCTCCCTGGGGATCTGTGTTCACAATGTGCCCGTGCAGGTTCAACATTTCCCAATACAGCCTCACTTTCTCCTCTGGTCTTTTCTTCGCATAATTCACAGTTAATGTCCAATACCAAAAGCAGAAACAGATCAAAACTGAATATATTCCATTACCATGGTTTTCAGATCTCTGTAGCATGAGGTAAAGGAAACCTTTCTATGAACAAACAAACACGCACACACAAACGTTTCATGACAATGGACCATTTCATTATACCGCACTGAAAATGTGTTTGAATAAAGACAGAGAAGCTATAAGCTAAAAAAAAAAACCAAAACAAAACATTGACATTCTTCCTCTTGTTCAAATTAAATTTCCAGGAAAATGGTCTGAATAAACAAGAGTGGGAAGCGATCAGATCAATGAGATTGAGTTATGAACAAAAATAAACATATAACTGCTTCTGACTGACTGTAAAAATTGCCATTAGAAGAAATTCTTCATGTGGTGTCTGTACTTCTCTCTCTCTCTCTTAGCCCAGTGGTCCCATCCAAGCCCCATCACTGGCTCAGTGGCTGACTCTAAATCCTGACCAGTGATGAGGTTGGTCCCAGCCACCCCAGCCATCTCTCCAAGTGGCCACAGAGCCTTGCCAGTTGCTCACCAGGCAGCCCGTGTCCCATGAAGAAATACTCCCACTGCGTTCCCTATTAAGTCATTCTCTTAATAAATGGCTCTTGACAACCCAGTCTGTTCTGGATGCTCCTCGAACACTGGGGATAAAGCAGCGAACAAAACATGCCTGTACTCTCTCCTGAAGTTCCATTTGGAAAGGGCCCCGGGTAGATAGAAAATAAATCAATATTGTGTCAGATGATGGGTAATGCCATAAAGAAAACGAAGGCAGTCTAGGGGGATAGAGAGTAAAGGCTGGGGAAGGAATTTTATTTACACTGGGTCATCAAGAATCTCTCCTCTGAGAGAAGTCCTATGTTACCCAAGAGCTATGTTTGGGGAAGAGAGTTCCAGGCAGAGGTAATGCAAGGCGATGGCCTGGAGATGGGAGCATAGCTAGTCCAGTGCCTGCAAGGAAGGGACGGAGAGAGAGGAAAGTGGGGAGAGAGGCACCAGAGCCCAGAGAAGGTATTCCGAATGCTGGTATTTGTATTTAGGCTGGTGTATGCACTTCAGATTTCCCTCTTCATTAGCTGGGAAGTCAAGGAGGGATTTGAACTGTGGCATAATATGATCTGATTATGGTTTTAATGTTTATTTATTTTTATTCATTTATTTGATTTTTTTTAATGTTTATTTATTTTTGAGAGAGAGAGAGAGAGAGAGAGAGAGAAAGCATGAGTGGGGAGGGGCAGAGAGAGAGGGAGACACAAAATCTGAAGCAGTCTCCAGGCTCCTAGCTGTCAGCACAGAGCCCAAAGTGGGGGTCAAACTCACGGACCGCGAGATCATGACCTGAGCCAAAGTCAGATGCTTAACCGACTGAGCCACCCAGGCGCCCCTGATCTGGTCATGATTTTATAGGGTTGCTGTGATGGCTGCCTGGACGAGAATCCCAAGTTGTTTTCAGTCATTTCCTGACTGGCCCAAACAGAAAGCATGTTCCTTAGATTTGCGAAGAATACAAAGCAGGGAAAATAATAGAATCCAGATCTAAAAGCATTTCTTCTTGGGGCGCCTGGGTGGCTCAGTCAGTTGAGCGTCCGACTTCGGCTCAGGTCATGATCTCATGGTTCATGGGTTCGAGCCCCGCATCGGGCTCTGTGCTGACAGCTCAGAGCCTGGAGCCTGCTTCAGATTCTGTGTCTGTCTCTCTTTGCCCCTGCCCTGCTCGTGCACCATCTCTCTTAAATATAAACAAACATTTTTTAAAAATAAATGAATAAAAACATTTCTTCTCTCTGACAGCCCAGCTAAATGGCAGTGCCCACTGCAAAGCCTTCCTTGTGAATACAATTTCTTTAAAATCAATGAATTCTGGAGAACTCTTTCAGGACCAATTAGTGCCCATAAGATGAAACAAATTCAAAATCAGCTGCTTATGCATAAGATGGACAAGATCTACCTGTACAGCAGTTCAGATGGCAAAAAAAAATCTGATTTTTAGCAGACCTTGAACTCAGTATGAGGTGTGATATACTTGCTTTAGCGAAAAAAAAATACATTCTTACAGTCTAAGCAGGTTGGGACGTTGGCTGATGAGATCCAAAGCACGCCATGGGGTGTGTGATGTGGAACTAACACACCTGGTCTGGATTTGCATGCATGTGTGTGTGTCTGCGTTTGTGTGTGTGCATGAGTGTGCGCGTGCGAGCATCTTCTCTTTCCTCAGAATTAGGGCCTGGCCAGCCCGCAGAGCCCAAATCTGTAGCCATGGCACCGATAGTTTGGAAGCAGAACGTCCACATTCAGGAACACCTGTCTGGCGGCTGGGTGCATTGAGTTCCTTCAGATTTTAACTTGGCCTTGGGCTTTACTAATGCCCGAAGAAGAAAGCCATGTATTTACATGTGCACCGTATTTATGTCTATTTCCATCTGTTAACATGTACATCTCGTCTCCCCCGAGGTGAAAGCGAAGCCCTGATTTGGTTAAATATCACCTTCAAGGAAACGTGTGTGGATGCTTCCGAAATTCAAACAGGTGGACATTTTTCATAAAACTGCCCCTGGAAATCTTCACTCCAGTTGACCTCCCACTCTAGGGCCTTACACCAGGCTATTTATTTTGTGCCCAAGGCATTTATTCCCTGTTATTTCTCTCGAGAAAATACGTGGTTACCCTAGGTCGCCATTATAGATGGAGTGCATTTCTTTCCTCCCATTTTCTCACTTTTTACGAGCATAATTTAACCAAAGAATGAACTACTCACAGTTGGTTCTAATACTGAATAGCAAATCAGTCCTGCTGTTTGAATACAGACTATTTATTGCTGACAAATACTGTAGTTTGAAGAAGTCATAAATAGACAGACATGGCAGAAATAGTCAACGTTTCTGTCACATGTCTCATTGTAATGATTCAGGTTGACTATGTCCCAGAGAGAGGAGAAAAAAATTACAAAGCACTGACCTTGTTGGTTTCTAAATAATTTTTACCTGGCCTCGTGTGATTCTAATTGTATCTCATACTTTGGCGATTTGGTGGGAACTTGTCATTAGAGTAATAAAACAGGAATCGTCCTCACTTCTTTGAGTCTATGTAGGAGGAAAATGAGGGCTTTCTATTTTCCAAGCAGAGCATTCTTACCTTATGGATAGAAAGTGATCTTCTCTCATCCCACAAAATAGGCAACCGTCTCCATACCCCTTGTACTAACTTGTGTGTGACACAATGCAAGTCACTTACACTCTCTGGGATTTATTTTCTTCTATTAAATAAAAGGGTTAGACCACATAGACACAAACACATTTTCTGGCTTTGTAAGATTCTTTAATATTCGTTATAATACACGGGTGACATCGATCTTTTTTGTTGTTGTTTTAAGTTTATTTATTTTTGAGAGACATAGAGCCAGCTCAGGTCGGGGAGGGACAGAGATAGAGAGAGGGAGACAGAGAATCCCAAGCAGGCTCCACACCGTCAGCACAGAGCCTGATGCGGGGCTCGAACTCACGAAACTGTGAGATCACGACCTGAGCAGAAACCAACAGACACGTAACTGACTGAGCCACACCCAGGAGCCCCTGTACTGACCTTGATCTTAAAGACCCACCTGCTTGCTTTCGTGGTACCTTAGTTGTGTGTTCTATGCATACCACCAGCGTCAGAGGTAGACAGATGAATTGCCACTGTCTCATCAGTGGTAGACAGATGAATTGTCACTGTCTTACGCAGTGGGAGCCTACTACAACAAAATGCCACAGAATCGGTGGATTAAACACTGGACATTTATTCTCACAGGTCTGGAGGTGGGGAAGTCAGAGATCAAGGTGCTGGCAGATTTTGTTGGTCTCCTGGCTTACAGGTGGCTGGTAAGGCAGAGACAGCTCTGGTGTCTCTTCTTATAAGGACGCTAATCCCATCATGGGGGTCCTGCCTTCATGACCTCACCTAAACCTAATCTCCTCCCAAAGGCGCCACCTCCTAAAACTGACACCTTGAGGGCTCGAGCTTCAGTACACGAATGGGGTGAGGGGCGGAGGGAGGGGGGATACACAGTTCAGCCCATATAAGAACTTATCAAACGTTCTTTACTGCTCTGCTATTAAAGCACCTGTACTTACCTGGTCCCATTCTAAAAGCTCCAGGGGGATTAAAAAGATAAGAAGAGAGCTATGCATTGAATATAAAAGTGGGCTCCCAGGCCCCAACAAAAAAAAAAAACATGTGCAAAAAAAACCCAAAACAAAACAAAACAAAACTTTGGAATAATAATGAAGGGCACTTGGCTGAAACAGAATGCTCTCATGGGAGAACCCAAGGTTGAATTTCTGACTTCCCCCCCGAATGTGAGGGAAATACTTAGGTATGGTGGTTTTTTCACTACACATCTATGCTATTAAAATTCATGTTCTGAGAATGTGTTCAAATGTGATGCAACCAGAGGATATATCGTATTGTAGATTCCTCTGTCCTGTAAAGAAATCCTATAATCACCTTGAAGGTCTGCATTCTGGATGAAAGAGTTCAATGCTCTCTAAAGAGTCAGGCAGGAGTGGGTTGGGGGGGGGGCGGGCAGGGTATGAGGGAGGCTTTGCAGGCGTGAAACCTCACCTTAGCCTTGAGGACAAGCATTGCAGGGATTGTCCTAACAATGCCTAAACGTTTGGACGGAAAGGATCGCATTCTGGCAATGGCTACAGTTTTGCTTCTGTCACAAAAATCCCTGAGTGTTAGAGAAATGCTAACAGGCCTGATCGTCTTTTGTCTCTGTCTAAGTGGTTTCATAAAGATTTGGTAAAATTGTGTAGTTGCTTTAAGTCTTGAAGGCTTTCTTCAGTTGGTGTGGACTCTTTACTGCTTCACAAGTCCTGCTCCCTCTCAGAGAGAGAGAGGACAGAGGTGGGACAGTGGGGGGAAGTTTCTAGAGTCTTCATTGGCTTCTTTCATGGTCCCTATCGTGTTTTATAAGTCAGGCCGGATGTTCACGTAGGAGCAGAGTTTCGATCCAAAGTTTTAAAAAATTACTTGGGATTTCAAAACAGGTATTCTTCCGCTGAATTGTGACTTTTTTTTAACGTCTTTGGCGCTTTTTTTCGTGCGTCTATGGGTCGTTGTGAGCATTTTCCATACTCTAAATCCAGTGGTAATGTGTTATTCTTTGAAATATGTGTACCACAAACATGTTTCTAAAAGTTCTGAGCTGTTTCTAAGTTTTCTTTCCGTCTTGGACCCTGCCTTTCAAACCGTTCGTTCCGTCACTGCCCAGAAATAAAGTGGGGCATACAGTTGGAAAATACAGGCGTCTAGTTACTTATTAAGTCATTAGTACAATGATGAATGAACATCTTCCCACACCCAGCTGCAGGATACCCAAAGTCACAGACAACTGGTCCACTTAAAAGGCAGCACATTAGGGGCGCCTGGGTGGCTCAGCTGGTTAAGTGTCCGACTTCTATTGGGCTCAGGTCATGATCTCACCGTGTGTGAGATGGAACCCCATGTCCGGCTCTTGCAGGCAGCACGGAACCTGCTTGGGATTCTCTCTCTGCCCCTCCCCTTCGTGCATGCACGCACACGCTCTCTGTCTTGAAATAAATAAACAAAAAAAAAGTCATCACATTAGACCAGGGATTTTCTTTTTAACCCTTTCTGCTGAGGGTCTTTCTTGCACCTCAACCACACTCACTAGGGTTATCTTTTAAACCATATAGCTACAGTAATTGCCCTATTTTAGAAGCGAGTACAGAAAAGACCAGAGAATATAGTGTCTTCCCCTCAGCATCCAACCAGCTGTCACTCTGGGAATTAAAACCTCTCAGATCTACAAAGAAGCCACTAAATGCAAAGATGTCTGTAAATGGGCTGTAAAGACATCATATAGAATGATCCCTGGGAATTAGGGGGAAAATGTCATCTCAACATGTATTTGAAATCTTTTTTTTTTTTCTACAAAACCCATTTTGCTTTCTTTTACAGTATTCTTGATTATTATTCATGACCCGCACTTAGCATGGTTCCTTCATTGTCTACCCCCAGATCAGTTAAGTAGGGGCACCTGGCTGACTCAGTCAGACTCTTGATCTCGGGGTTGTCGGTCTGAGCCCCACGTTGGGTATAGAGATTACTTAAAAAACTAATAAAATATTTTTTTAAAGCGATTAAGTGAGTAAAAAAAGAGATGACTAAACCACTCTTTTTTTTTTTAACGTTTACTTATTTTTGAGACAGAGAGAGACAGAGCATGAACGGGGGAGGGTCAGAGAGAGAGGGAGACACAGAATCGGAAGCAGGCTCCAGGCTCTGAGCCATCAGCCCACAGCCCGACGCGGGGCTCGAACCCACGGACCGCGAGATCGTGACCTGAGCCGAAGTCGGACGCTTAACCGACTGAGCCACCCAGGCGCCCCTAAACCACTCTTAAATCCTACTTCCAAAGCTCAAGTTCCTAAAACTATCATCTTGTGACAGCTTATTCGTGATATCAGAGCTGGGGGGTGGCGTAGGGGTTATTTAGACTAGAAATATAATCTGACCTTCATTCATTCAACAAGAATGTATTGAGCCTCATACGTGCCAGGCATTGTTCAAGGCTCTGGGATACAACAGAGAACAAAGCAGACGAAAACCATGTCTTCGTGGAAATCACCTAATGTGGGGAAACAGCCAATGGGCGAATAAGGAAAATACACGTCGTGTTAGGAAGTGAGAAGTACAAAGGAGAGAAACCCGTGATGGGTAAAAGAACATGTTGTGGGCAATTTTACACAAGAGATCTCCTTTTTAAGAGCATGGCAGTTGAATTCCCCCCCATTGGAAAGGCTCTGTTGACTAGAGTCATAGGAACCACTTTTTGCGATGGGTTAGAGTTCACTATGGACTTCCATACACGGACCTGATTTGAACGTGTCTGCAGCCCTGTGAGATCTCCCGAGTGCCCACTTCATTGATGATAAAACTGAGGGACGGAAGAACTTAACCGTCTGCGCAGTGAGCAGCCTTGTCTGGCACTGGCTGGGATCGCTCGTCCTCTCCGCCCGGCCATGTGGACAGAGTGTCCGTCCCCGTTACTCCTGGACGAGGGGGATAAGGAAGCCTGCGATGGGGTGTTTGTGTACTCCTCAGAGATGCTGTTTCACAGAATTTGACATTTACAGTTTCTGGGTTCGGTTTGTTTTCTCCCTAGGGGGAATATCATTAAAGGAAATCTGTAAAGAGTATTAATATACAACAAGAGAACAGAGTTGGGTAAAACTGAAAACTCTCCCCACAATCTGGGCATAACCCTCCTCCCCCGTCCTGTACTTATAAATCTTCAGGGGCACCTGGGTGGCTCAGATGGCTGAGCCTCCGACTCTTACTTGCAACTTGGGTCATGATCCCAGGGTCATGGGATCGAGCCCCGTGTTGGGTTCCATGCTGAGCATTGAGCCTACTTGGGATTCTCTCCCTCTCCCTCTGCCACCCTCCCTTGCTTGTGCGCTCTCTCTCTCTCTCTGAAATAAAACATTCGATTAAATTTTAAAATATAATAAAATCAATAAATCTTGCACGACACACTAGCTGGGAGCTGCTGTCCCTGCCGCGTCTGGTGCTGTATACGCTTGTCAACTGGGCCATCGCCCGACGTGTTAGTCGTCACACTGAAGCTGCATCCTGACGATCCGAGTCCGCGTCAGGAAGTACGAGCCACCCCTGCTATCCCAGAAACTTTTTTAGTTTCGTTCATAAATTAAGTTCTGAGAGCCAAAATGCCAGTAAGCCCACAGAGACCTTTTCTTTTTTTCCCCTACCTAGAGTTTATCCAAGTATAAAACCTCCAAGTAAATCTGTCAAGCACAGAGCTTTCAGGTTAAACGTGCTCATCCACTGTTTACGTAAAAGCCGTGAGATCACGGCCTGGTTTTTGTTGTTGTTGTTGTTACCGTTGTTTGAAAATGAGGGGAATAGGTTTTTCTTCGTCTCCTAAAGACAAGCAAGTGGACAAAAAAGAAAGAATAGTCAACAAACATTTACTGAAAATCTGGTATCGTTTTCATAAGGTGCTGACTCAAAACTGGAGAAAAGTGGGGATTTGGGAAGCAGATGAAGGATAGGATTCTAGTCCTCTGCTCATGGAAGGAGTGAGCAAGTTACTTAGCCCTTGAACCTCAGGTTCCTCTTCTATAAAATGGGCATAAGACCTGCTCAGAAATATCATTATCGGGACTAAATGAGCTATAAACCGTTTTATGTCTGGCACTTAGTGTCCATAGATGACACTATTATGGGGCTAGTAGGGGCCAAATGCACCTCTGCTGGCCCTTCCCTTGGGGGCATAAAGGCCTTGACTTGGGCCACGAGCCACAAAACCCAGAGTGGGGTGGGCAGAGCTGCCCCCCAGGAGCCCGTGTGAAGCCACAGGAGCAGTGAGGCAGAGGGGCTGGATGGAGGCAGTGAGGCACCGTCCGGAAACCCAAGAGAGAAGGCAGAAAAGAAAACCAGAGCGAACGGTCACCGGCGGTGACCAGGCAGATTGGAGTAGGCAGTTCAGAGGGCAGAGCGGGGACGGGCTTCCCGAAAGAGTCCACAGGAGGAGGGGGACGGGATAAAGCTTCATCAGGGAGCCCGGGGCTCACGTATGAATGGGTCAAGCCGGTCAGGCAGCCACAGAGGGTGGGCACACGCTTCTGTTTTGGAGAGATTTGCGTTTCTAGTTTACTTGCAGCCCGCACCATTCCAGATACGGGTTACCTCTTAAAGTCCATGCTTCAGCGGTGCTCAGGTTCGGACAATGTTGAATACAAATTCCTAGTGCTGGGAACCCCCAGTGCCCGAGCCAGCCGCCCAACTGGAGCTCTTGGTTGCTGGGGTCTTACTCCCAGACTCCGAGGTCCAGAGGGATGGCAGGAGTCCAGCGACCCCCGTCCAGGGGCAGGGGGTCCTACCACTCCTGTTCACAGAGGGTGCCCAGCCTCTGCAGGGACCCTTCTGGTAACGGGACACTGGCCCACCACTCATGAGGAAGCCATCCCCTGGATTAGCAACGCTGAGTCGTCCCTAGGGTCACTGTAAAGTCTGTCCCCTCCTCAGCCCTCAACACACAGGACCTCCCCGAGAACTGCCCTCCAGAAAGCTGCCTCCCACCCACCTTCCTTCTCCTGGAGCTGTCCCTTCTGGGACCAAACGTCACCACCCCTTCAACCAGTGAAGTTGACCCTGAGGGCTTCTCCGTCCTGATGGCTCTCCTCTTGACATGGTGAAATTTGCAAACATTCATCTTAAAACGTAGCCCGTGGAACTGAACACAGCAATTCATTTATGTTCTGAATGTATCAGTCCCGTGAACACCCTTGTCAAGAACACTGTGATTTATTTTGAATGCTAATATCGCACAGCTTTGGGGTCCGCCACATGACATTTTAGGCTCCCGCTAAGCCTGTTGTCAAAATTCAGGTGCACGCATACAGAGAATTTGGGGGGATCTGTTTTGTTCACTAACTGTATCCATAGTCCTAAAAATAGTGTCTGTCCCCTGGTGGCTCAGTCGGTTGAGCATCGGACTTCGGCTCAGGTCACGATCTCGTGGTTCGTGGGTTCGAGCCCTGTGTCGGGCTCCGGGCTGACGGCTCAGAGCCTGGAGCCTGCTTCGGGTTCTGTGTCTCCCTCTCTCTCTGCCCCTCTCCCGCTCATGCCCTGTCTCTCCCTCTTTCAGAAATAAACATTAAAGAAATTAAAATTAAATTAAAATAAAAATAGTGTCTGACTGGTAAGATCTCAGTAAATGTTTGTTAGGTGAAGCAACGGGGATCGTGTACTTGAGAAGATTGTATCCAGACTTTTTGTTAGGATGATAGAATCCTCCAGTACCAATGATCCTAAAGGCAGAAAAGACCAAAGACATGAACCAGAGCCTGGGAACAGTCGGGATGTTTTGGGGTTGTTTTTTTTTTAAAGTTTATTTATTTATTTTTGAGAGGGGGCGGGGATGAGCTGGGGAGGTACAGACAGAGAGAGGGAAATACAGAATCAAAAGCAGGCTCCAGGCTCTGAGCTGTCAGCAGAGAGCCCAACACGGGGCTCAAACTCGCAAACCGTGAGATCATGACCTGAGCCGAAGTTGGGCACTGAACCAACTGAGCCACTCAGGAGCCCCCAGAATGCTTATTATTCACACACCTTGTGATTCACCCACGAAGGTGTGCAATTCAGTGATTTTTAGTATACTCAAGGAATAATGCAACTCTTACCATCATCAGTTTTAGAACATTTTTGTCGTTCCCAAAAAGAAACCCTGTAGCCTTTAAGTATCACCCTCCCCACCCCACGATAGCCCCATCACCTTAACCCTCAGCGACCACTAGTTTATTTTCTTTATAGGTAGATTTATCTATTTCAGACATTTCGCATAAATGGAATCCTACAATATGTCATCTTTTGTAACCAATTTCTTTCATTCAGCATAATGTGTTCAAGGCTCATCCGTGCTGTATCATAGATCAGTCCTTAATTCCTTTTTTTTTTTTTTTGCCCTTTTGTCCTTACTTTATTTTTTTATTGAAATAAAATTAACATACAATGTTATATTAGTTTCAGGTGTACAACGCACTGATTCGACAATTTTTTATATTATTCAGTGATCGCCGTTAAGTGTAGTCGCTCTCACCATACGATGTTATTACAATAGTGTTGACTCTGCCCATTGCTGTACTTTTCATCTCTGTCACTTATTTTATAACTGAAAGTATGTACTCCTTAATCCTTTTATCTATTTTGGCCATCCTCCCTACCCACTTCCCCTCTGGCAACTACCAGGTTTTTTCTCTGTATTTAAGAGTATGCTTAGTTTTGGGGGAAAAAATTTAGAAAAAAAATGGGGGGCTTCTGGGAGGCTCAGTCAGTTAAGTGTCTGACTCTTGGTTTCAGTTCAGGTCATGATCTCACGGTTTGTGGTACCGAGTTCCACATCAGGCCTTGTGATGATAGCATAGAGCCTGCTTGGGATTCTCTCCCTCCCTCTCTCTGTCCCTTCCCTGTTGACCCACATGCTCTCTCTTTCTCTCTCTTTCCAAATAAACTTAAACAAAAATTTAAGAGTCTGCTTATTTTGGGGGTGTGTATCTGTCTATTTGTTCACTTGCTTTTTAGATTCAACATATAAGTGAAATCAGATGGTATTTATCTTTCTCTGACTGGCCTATTTCATTTAGCATAATACCCTCTAGGTCCATCCATGTTGTTGCAAATAGCAAGATTTCATTCTTTTTTGTGGCTGAGTAATATTCCAGTGTGTGTGTGTGTGTGTGTGTGCCACATCTTCGGTAGCCATTCGTCAATTGACCGACACTTGGGCTGCTTCTGCATCTTGGCTCTTGTAAATAATGCTGCCATAAACACAAGGAGGTATGTATCTTTTTGAATTAGTGCTTTCCTTTTCTTTGGATAAACACCCAGTATTGGAATTACTAGATACTATTGTATCTCTCTTTTTAGTTTTTTAAGGAACCTGTTTCCTGAAGTGGCTACACCAATCTACAATTGTGGACAAAGTTTCCATATTCGCCACATCCTTGCCAACCCTAGTTATTTCTTGTCTTTCTTATAGGAGCCATTCTGACAGGTGTGAGGTGACATCTCATTGTGGTTTTGACTTGCATTTCCCTGATAATTTAGTGATGTCGGGCATTGTTTCCTGTGTCTGTTGGCCATCTTTATGTCTTTGAAAAAACATCGATTCAGATAGTCTGCCCATCTTATAATCAGATTTTTTTTTTGGTGTTGAGTTGTGTCAGTTTATATACATACATACGCACATGCATATGCTAACCCCTTATCAGATCTACCATTTGCAAATGTCTTTTCCCATTCGGTAGGTTGCCTTTTTGTTTTGCTGATTGTTTCCTTCATTGTGCAACAACTTTCATTTCCCTTGTCTGAGGCCATAGATCTGTAAATATGTTGCAAAGGCTGATGTCCGAGAGATTACTGCCTATGTTTTCTTTTAGGAGTTTTATGGTTTCAGGTGTCACATTGGGTCTTTAAACCATTTTGAGTTATTTTGTGTACGGTGTGAGAAGGTGGTCCAGTTTTCATTCTTTCACGTGTAGCTGTCCAGTCCTTAATTCCTTCCAATGGCTGAATAATATTCCACAGTATGGGTGGACCACAATTTGTTTATCCATCCATTCACCGGTTGAGGGACATTTAGGTTATTTCCACTTTTGCCTATTATGACTAATGTTGCTGTGAACGTTCACAGGCAAGTTTTTGTGTGATGTATGTTTTCATTTCTCTTGGATATACACCTAAGAGTGAGTCATATGGTCACTCTTTGATTCACACTGGGGATATATCAGACTGGTTTCCAAAGTAGCCACACCATTTTACGTTCCCACCAGCAACGTGCGAGGGTTCCAATTTCTCCCCGTTCTCAACAACACTGGTTATTGAAGGATGCTTCTTTCTAGTCTCATTGCTTGTCTCACATTCCTTAAAAATGTTGCATTCCTTTCCAGGATATAAAGCCTCTGTTTGCTGAATTTAAATTATTTACCATCAGGAAAAAAATACAGGAAAATCGAAAATGGAAAGTATTTAAATTGTGCCTATCCATCTTGGAAAAATGAACTGTGTTAAAGAAAAGTGAAGAAAACTAAAGCTGTCAGTTTCCGGGTCCAGAGAGTTTCCCTTCTTTGTTTTGGTGCCTTAGCATTTTGAGGACACAGATGTGCATACATATGCGGGTATAGAAAGAGCAACAATTTCTCACCTGCTTTACGTGCTATGCCAGCATAATCCCTAACGATTCCCTGGGATGCTACCAAACTATGGAGCGATTTTTTGCCTTCGGCATATGGAGGTGTCAAAAAAAATGCATCTTCTTGCAGATGGGAGTGTCTCTGGTCCAGTAGTCAATCTCTTAAATTCTTGGCTACTTAAGGCTTTCAGTGAAGATGAGTGTATTCTTCTTTATTTTACCCTCATCTTGATGGCTTTCATAACAGGAAACGAATTTACGATTACAAAAGGCTTATTGTTCCCCATCAACTCTTTGCATTCATTTGTAGAACTTCCTTTTTGTAGAAGGAATCTTACCATGTGCAGGAAAAAACATTCATAGCTTTGCTTAGTACTGGCCAAGACCTCCTCCTTTTTAGTTGAAAAATAATAACCTTAAGGTGGTTTTCCTTCAAAATTTGTATGATGGCCTTTTCAATGTCACTGCAGTAGTGATGGGTTTGTGCAATTTTTGTTTTCCTTACACGAGAGATACCAGGTTTTAGGAGTGTTTTCACATCCACAATAAGTAACCCATCTTGAAAAAATTTTTTTAAATGTTTATTTATTTTCGAAGGAGAGAGACACAGAGTAAGAGTGGGAGAGGGGCAGAGAGAGAGGGAGACACAGAATCCAAAGCAGGCTCCAGGCTCTGAGCTGTCAGGACAGAGCGCTACGCAGGGCTCAAACCCACAAACCATGAGATCATGACCTGAGTTGAAGTCAGACACCCAACCGACCGGGCCATTCAGCCGCCCCGCAACTAACCCATCTTTTAAATAAGGACATCTGACACCTTTCAGATGAACGATTACTGTTATGAACTCAACTAGCTATAATTCACTGGTGGGTATTTTATGTTTCCACACTGGTTTTTAACTATTGCTGCAAAATTAAAAATACTGGGTTTTCAAAGAGAAAGGGAGAGAGAGGTAGCAAGCAAGAGAACACAGGGGAAATGGGGATTTTGATACATTGGTGATGGGAATGAAAATTAGTTCCATCGTTTTGAAGAGAAGTTTGGCAATACCTGGTAAAGACCCCTCCCCTACAAAAGCAATACCATTCCCAAGTGTTTACCCTAAAGAAGTTCTCAGACAGGTGCTAAGGTGATGTACGTGATCTTTAGATTCTTTCATTTATCCATCATCCAGCAGATATTCACTGAGCATATACTGGGTCCTATGTACTATTCTAGGGATGACAGATACAACAGAGGGCAAAACAAACAAAAATTCTACCTTCAGGGGGGCTTCTGTTCTAGAGGAGGAGGATGTGAAATAAGCCAAGTAAGTGAGGAAAACATGGCAGGAAAATTGGTGATAAGTGCTATGGGGAAAAATAAAACAAAGAGATTAGGAAGCACTGGGAGGGGATTAAAAACATTAATGGGATGGACAGAGACAGCCTCATGACAATTGGGGCTGCTTGATTCAGCAAATAAAAATACAAGACACACACACACACACCCCCTCCTTAAACTTGAATTTCAGATAATGAGTGAATTTTCTTTGAGAATAATAAGCATGTCCCACACAATATTCGGGACATTTCTTATATCACACACACTTACTCACTGTTTACCTGAAGTTCCAATTTAACTGGATGTCCCGTATTTTCTCTGGCAATCCCAGTGACCGTTGGATAAAACTCTGAAGGAATGAGGGAGTTAATTGTGAGGATGTTGTTGAATGAGTAACTGGGAAGCAACCGTGTGAGGCAGAAGAACCAGCAAGAGTGAAGGTCCTGGCCCACTGTGACAGTGAGCCCTTAGTAGTTTGCTCCTCAGGAAGAGAGAGAGAAGTAATTTGGGGTCTATATTTGTACAATAGAGTCAAATGGATGGACTAAATCTAAATGTGTCAATGTTGATAAATCTCAACAACATTGTGTTGCATGGAAAATAAGCTGTGAAAGAATAAATCTGTTTGGTTGCACTTCTGTAAGGTTTGAAGACACACAGACTAGTATATACTGTTCATGGCTGCATTCGTTTCACCATCAAAGGACAAACCAATCGCGGAATGATATACGGCAGCTTTAGGGGAGCCTCAGCCTCTGGGGAGGGGAAGAGAAAAATTGAGAGGTGTGGCTTTCTCTCTCCCTCTCTCCTTCCCTTCCTCCCTCCCCCTTCTCTCCTTCCCTCTCTTTCAGTAGGAAAGTCAGTCTGCATTTGGAACAACGTGGGTGGACCTTGAGGGCATTATGCTAAGTGAGATAAATCGGATAAAGACAAATACTGTATGATATCTCTCATACCTGGAATCTAAAGAACCCAAACTCACAAAAACCGAGTGGACGGGTGATTATCAGAGTCTGGCAGGTAGGAGAAGAGGGCACCAACTTGCAATTCGTAAGCAAGTAAGTTCTGGAGATCTAAGACACGGCGTAGTGATTACAGTCAACAATATCGTATTATAAATGTCAAAGTTGCTAAGAGACTAGATCTCAACTATTTTCACCACAAAAAAGAATAATAATAATAATTATGTGACACGATAGAGGCGTTACGGTGGTAATCCAATTGCAAAAATATAAAAATATATAAATACAAATATAAAAAAATACAAAAGTATATAAAATGATTTGTTGTATCAAATCAACACATTGTACACCTCCAACCTACACAGTGTTACACATCAATTATATCTCAATAAAAAAATAGAAAGGCTAAAGCACAGAGGGCCAAATGTTCAGTCTTACTGGTAGTTATTCAGTACTCTAATACATTTTCTGTACTTTCCTGAATGCTCCTGTGTTTTATTAGTTAACATACTTTCTGAAGAAGGACAGCAAAATCCAAAGAAAAAGAATTCCAGGTACCTTTGTATTATGAGGAACCCAGTAGAGTAGGAAGTAACTTATGAGCGTTTCAATATATGATCTAGCAACAACCTTGTGCAGGTGCCAGTAGGTGAGAAATACTGATGTGCTGTGCTCATTATCTAGTGTGAGAAGCTAGATGTCCCACAAATTCACTGGGAGCCCTGAGGCTTGCCAGGAGCTCCTGAGCACCTGTTTCCTCATCCGTGCAGCCAAAGTGCTTCCAGAAGCCTAGGACCCTCAGAGCGTTACTGTGAATAACGAGTAAGACCACAGCCAGGCAGGCACGGAAAGTGTTCCAGGAGGGACCGGGCAGGGCATTTTGTTTCGGTCTAATCTGGAACCCCCACCGGACTTGCCATTGAACTGGAGATCGAACAAGCTTACGAAATTCTTCTTACATAAAATGAAATTGAATTTAGATTCCTAAGACGCAAATAAAATTGGGGAGGCTCTGTGTCGCTTCAGCATTGCTGAGTGACCTGGGGCTTCAAGGGTCTGAGCAGGCAGAAGGAGCCAGAAGTTCACATGTGGGTGTTGATATGCTATTCCCCACATCTGAGGACGAAATGGAGGGACGCTCCAGGAGTAAATGCTGTGTCCGGTCATCATTCCTACGGGCATCCATTTAAAGCAAACCATACACCCTCAGTAGGTGACCAAAGTTGCGGGCCACTGAAATGAACTTGAATCCTTCTTAGGTTAGTCACAGATGAGCAAGGTGAACATTCTACCAGGAGAGGGCACGCAGGGTACCCAGAGGAAAGGAATGGAATTCAGGACACAGTTATTTAGGGCAAGAACATTTCCTCTGATTTATTTACAGGGCTTAGCTCACCTGGGATCTCATTAAAGCTCACCACACTTAGGTAGAGGGCTCAAACCGAGAATCAACATCTAACGTGGTGGGCAAAGGGGCGTTATACAGACACGAAAGCTGCCAGATTTCATGCTCTTAGATGACGCAGAGAAAGCAAGTAAGAATACTAATAGCATATGTTTTATTAAACACATGCTCTGTGCCGAAAATTTCACATACATTATGCAGTGCGACCTTCGTAGCAGACCTATGAGGGGGAACCTGAGAGTTTAGAACTCGTTAGCCTAAGGCCACACAACTAGTAAGTTGTCGATTTGCAGTTCAAATCCACGCCGTGTAGTGCCACCGTCTACACTCCTAACCCCAACCCTGCTGCTCTCAGCATCTTTGGGTGGGAAAGTGGATCATAACTCCAGTCCCAACTTGCTAGGTGGACAGATAAGGAAGCCCCTGCCCAAAGACTCAGACTGACCTGTTCCAAGCCCTACCGGGATGGGGAGCAGAATCGGAGACGTGATTGTATGAACCGCAAGGATCATGGTGAAAATAGATTCCTTACGTAGCTGTTGTAAAAGTACATACCAAGAGTCATGTCGGGTTGGCAAACTGGGAGCCGACAGTGACTCAGTTATGCCCCATCATTGGACTTGGTCCCACTGGAGAACGAATACCTCCATGCGTCTGCAGAGCTCTGCTTGGGTGCGGACGATTTTGATGGCCAGGGTCAGCGCGGCGTGGCGATCAGCAAAATGTCACATTGCTGAATGTTGTCGTCGGTGCTTCCTGCTTCCCTTTCCTTCCTCCCCTCCATCCATCCACCCCTCCAGAAAGCAGTCCCGAGACGCTTCTTCCTGGGAGCCCTTCAATGAGCAATTTCTGCTTTTGCTCGAAATTAAGCCTCAGTGGACAGAATACACTGGAGGCCTTGGAGACAGACTCAGATTCACATCTGCCTCTTTCTGGGTGTGGACTTCTGGCAAGTTACTCAATGTATCCGAGCCTCGAGTTCTGGCTCTGTACAATGGGATTTAACAATACCCACTGTGCCGTGTTACCGCAAGGACTGTAGAGGATGTGTGTGACGTGCCCGGCACCACTCAGTAAACGAGAGCGGTGATGACAGTAATGGCGAGGATGGGCACCTGGTCCCAGGTGAGGTGATAACCGTGTGCGAGGGAATTTTTTTTTTTTTTAATTTTTTATGTTTATTTTTGAGAGAGAGAGAGAGAGAGCACAAGTGGGGGGGGGGGGAGTAGAGAGAGAGGGAGACACAGGATCCGAAGCAGACTCCAGGCTCTGAGCGGTCAGCACAGAGCCCGACGCGGGTCTCGAACCCGCGCATCGTGAGATCATGACCTGAGCCGAAGTCGGACGCTTAACCGACTGAGCCACCCAGGTGCCACAAGGGAATTTTCTGGGTAAAGGGCCCAGGGGGGCATCCTCTGAAGATCCGAACGATACTTTCCTTTCTCTCCACCGTGTCTCCTCGCTTGTACCCCCCTTAAGACCAAAATTGTCCTTAGACATCCTGGCTCCTCCTCAGGACCAGCTGTTCAGACCATAATGTTTATTTGCTTTGTTTTGGAATTTTGAGCGGCAGAAAGCAGTAGGAATGGGGCAAAGACCTGGGAGATCTTCTGAAGAACACAGCCCCCCACCTCCCCCCCCCCCACCCCCCAGAGGGTCAAAGAGTGTGAAGGAAGAGCGTTGGGCTTCCACCAGCCAAAACCAGAGCAATTTAGACCGAGTGGACACTCAAAGGAGAGATGGAAGGACAACCATCGTAAGAGAGAAATGACATGTGCTGGATTAGTGTTTTTATTAGGCCTCCACAGACACAGGGTTCTTTAGAACATATCACAGGTGTTCCACAAAAGCTGGGCTTGGATGTTGGCCCCGGGCTCACGTGTGGGAGGCCGAGCCTACTTACGGTTTCAGACTGGCCATCATTTAGGCCGCCTTGAGGAAGACAACGGTATGGAATCGCTGATCCACACCGGTCAAACGCTGTTTTCTACCATCACAGGCTCTTCTCCTGTTTTTTAGATTAGCAGGGTGGATTTAATTATAAAAACCTATTGGGCAATTATCACAATGCTTGGCCAAAGGAAAGCGATAAAGCAAAATTAAACACACCCTGTTCAGATTAATACATGTAGGCAACCCGGAGTGAAATACAGTTCGTGAAACAAAAACAGAGACAGCATTGCCGTGATGTCTGCCTGTGAAGAATCCCCAGCAGGGTGACAAACACAGGCATGTGCGGAAATGTAGATGATGAAGTGTTATGTACGCGCAGATACAAGTAGGCTCTCCTGGGGCAAGGGAGCGGGGCCTCGGCGAAGGCTCCCTGCAAAGCGAGTGTGGAAGACTGAGGGGTGGCAGGTGAAGGGAGGGGAGGGAGGCCTTCTGTGCACAGGTGCAGCAGGACCAAAACGGGGACCTGAGCAAGTGCTTCTCAGGGGTGGGACGTGGCGAGCAGGGGAGAGTGAGTGGGGGGGCTGCACAGGCAGGAGGGGGTGGTCAGCGAAAGGAAGACAGGGAGGTGGCCTCCCGCGTCCCAGCCCCAACCAGTGCCTACGATGAAGACATACCAAGTCAGGAGCTGTACCCCTGGTGTTTTACCCCTGGTGGGAAAGCAGATTTTTTCACAATGGAACAATTCCAGTTTGATTAGGGAGGTAACCAGTTAGGAAGGGTATCCGTCAGAACTAAATTCTTACATCCACAATTCCACGTCTGACAATGTTCATTCATTCATTTTATTCATTCCTTCAACGAATGTTTATTGAGCATTTAATACGGGCCAGGGACTGTTCTGGGCTCAGAAGAGTCAGCAATAAACAAAACAGATGTAAATCCCTGGTCTCCTGGGAGGGTCAGGTAATAAACAAAGCATGTAGGTGAATAAGTTGTATATAGTCTTGTTAGAAGGTGATAAGGACAATAGAGAAAAATATAACAGGGAAGGGATCAGGGGGAGGGGCAGGAGCAGGAGAGCCAATGGGAGGAGTGGTTGTTTTTAAGGAAGATGGGCATACATCACCGTCATTTGGAGCATTTAAAGAATTGAGTGAGGGGCTCCTGGGTGGCTCCGTCAGGTAACCGTCAGACTTCGGCTCAGGTCATGACCTCATGGTTTGTGGGTTCCAGACCCACACCAGACTCCGTGCTGACAGCTCAGAGCCTGGAGCCGCCTTCAGATTCTGTGTCTCCCTCTCTCTGCCCTCCCCTGCTCATGCTTTATCTCTCTTTCTCCAAAATAAATAAACATTAAAATATAAATTAGAAAATAAAGAAGTGAGTGACACAGTTATAAAAAACAAAAACTTCTATTCCTCTCTACTGAAAAGAAAAGATGGTCAGGAAAGATCTCACTAATAAGGTAACATTTGAGCAAGGATCTGAAAAAGATGCTGGTTTAATTCCTCCTGATATCTGGGGAAGTGCATTCCAGGCAGAGGGAAGTGCAAAGACCCTGGGGCTAGAGAGCCTGAAGAGTAGGGACTACAGCCTGGAGGCTGGGAAGCCTGGAGCAAAGTCAAGGCCCAAATGGAATAGTGGTATCCATTCAGTTTACCAGCAGAATTAACAACCCGGGAATTCATTAGAAATGCAAATACTTACATCCCCACCCCCACCCCCCCCCCCCCCCCACACACACACACAGGCGTATAAATCCGAAACTCTGGGGGGAAACTGAGACCAAGCATCCAGGTGATCCTGATGCCGGTGTAAGTCTGAGAACCACTATCTCAGAGCTGGGTCCAGAGCCGTCTTGTTTCCCCACTTTCCTGGACAATCTTCCTAGATGATCCCATCAATTTCCATAGCTTTCAATGCTCTCTATGTATAGGCATTGTCAGCTTTCTTTGTTTTCCAGACGCATTTCTCTCTTTATGTGTATCAAATCTAGTTGCGTGTGTCCAATCCTCATTTCAACAAATAGCCTAACCAGCTTCTACCTGGTTTCTATTTGGTGAGCCAGAACTCTAGAAACTTGCTACACCGAACTCCCCAAATTCATAACGTGAATTCTGACGATTCTCTGCCCTGCTAATTTGGGGGCAGGTCAGATTTGGTTTTGGTGGCAGAAGAAATCATCGTATCACCAGCATGACCGCCTCCAGCCCCATCCCAACTCTAAGAAACCGACTTGCCTTCTTCTCCCTGGGACACGGGGGCCTGTGTTCTCATAAATCCCGGGCCTCTTCCTCCCACACCAACTCATCATTTCAATACGTTCTTATTGCTTGCCTGAGAGATTGATTGATTGATGTCACCCGCACAGAAGCCGCCACACTATTAGAAGTTACGACTGAACATACAACGCGTGCTGAACTTTTTTCCCACTCAATCTCACAAATATTTCTGTCCTGACTACCTTTTGTGATGAGGCAATGGGCCTCGTTATTATGACAATAGATTACAAGGATTGAGTTCCTGCTGACGGACACTGGCTTCGGGCACCATAAGGAATCCGATGTCTCCAAGGACCTGACCATTAGCAGGTTGAGATGAGTGAGCGTTAAATACGCCAACTGTGAAGTCAGGAGACTGTGTCCTACTTATCAGGTGCGGGACCTGAGGTGGGTTATAAAACCTCTCTGTGCCTTAATTTCCTTTGTCCTAAATGGGGTTGACAATAGTACCAACCTCATAGGGACTGTGAGAAGATTAAATGAGTTATATGTGAAGCGCATAATCAGTTCTGGGGCTTGGTATGTGCCAACAAAGTGGTAACTATGGTTATTAATACCCATTTCTGAGTAAATACACAGAAAGGGTTTGGCGAGAGAGCTAACCTATGTACTTGAGCGTGCTGCTAATGTATACCGGGTTTATACTGTGGCACTCACTGCAATACATTTGCTCCCAGGACTTCACAATTACAATTAGCTTGTGATGTTTTGATTGATTCTCGTCCGTGTTTCAGAGAGAATTGCCCTGGGTTTTTGTTGCCGTGAGTTAAGGCAGTCAAAACCGTGTTTCCCAACCAGGAAAAAAATAATAAGCAATAATCTAATGTAACGAGAACATAACAAGATTATAAAACATAGCTATTAAAAATGATATCGCTATTTAAAAAAAAAATAACGAAATAAAACACAGCCAGTAGATGATGTCTTCGTGTCCCCCAGGGAAACATGGTTTTCAGTACTTGTTGTCAAAGCCATGAGAGGAGATGGAATTCCTTTGGGTTGAAGTGGTTCAGAATTGGCCTTTAATTGACCTGGGATGGAGGAGAAAAGAGGATTGGGTATAAAAATAAAACAGGGTTCCCTTAAAATCAGTCAAGCATTTTGGGGCGCCTGGGTGGCTCAGTTGGTTAAGTGTCCAACTTTGGCTCAGGTCATGATCTCATGGTTCACGGGTTCGAGCCCAGCGTCGGGCTCTGTGCTGACAGCTCAGAGCCCAGAGCCTGCTTCAGATTCTGTCTGTCTGTCTCTCTCTGTCCCTCCCCCATTTGTACTGTCTCTCTCAAAAATAAATAAGCAGTAAAAAAAATTTTTTTAATCAGTCAAGCACTTTAACCTGCCCCAGAGGGGTCTTGCTCTATCCTTAAAGTCTGGTTGGAGTATGAAAGGAAAAGGCACCAGTGCTATTCTCTGGAAATATACAAATGAAATGTAAGTCTTTGTCCATATGGGCAGGTTAGGAACTAATATAGAGGTACATACTACCCTCATTTCCAGGTGCCATCCAGCTCCGACTGTGATTCAATCCATAATTAATAGTGTATGTAAAGTAAGCTGGCAGCCTTGTTCATTGCGATCTCCAATATATAGGTGGGAGTTAAACATGAAAGATAAGGGCTCTGAGCCACAAAAGAATGACTTTGGGTTCAAATCTGATTAACAGAGCTGCTTCAGCAAGTTACTCAACCTTTTTAACCCCCCAGGTGCCTCATCTGTAGAAGGGGAATAAAAATAACTTTCACCTCATAGGAATCTTGGGATGATCAAATTTATGAATGCTTGGAAAGTTCATGGCACTGTGCCTGGCACAGAGTACGTATTTGTAATAATGTAAGATATCGTTATCGGTTGTATGGTTTTGAAAATCCTCAGCATGTGTCGAACCCATACTCTTCATAAGGCTGGAGATAGATATCGTGAGGCCTGTTGTAAAGGTGAAGAAATGGGCACCAAAGAGTTAAGAGACTCATTCAAGGTCCCAATGGGCCTTTGAAGCTGGAGCCCAGGGCTATCCATGTTCCTGGAAGGGATTACGTAACCCAGGCTGAGACCCACTCTCGGACTCAGACACTTGGTGTTTGTCCCCAGCGAGGCAGTTACACAAAGGTAGGGGTGGGGGCCATCTTTCTTCGCCAGCAGTGGTAGTCCGGCCAAGATGCTAGCTGAAGAACCTTCTGCTAATGGCCTGCATACTGCCCAGAACTTGTTTAGGAAAGCTGTGACTTCAGATCCCAGAGTTAAGAACCTGGTACTTTTCACTCACGTAGCAGCTTTAATTTTTGCTCTGCAACGTTGGGCATAAAAAACATCACATTAATTTACTTCTCTAAACCCGATGAAATCTGACTACATCCCCCACTCACGTCGGTGGCAGGAATTCACTCCTTTCCTCTCCCCAGCTCACGTTGTACCTTAAACCAGGAAAGGGTCTCTTGTTTATCAATCCAACATAGTTGCCACAGATCCATTTTAAAGGTCCATTTTAAAACCAAAGGCTCCATCCCTCCGGCGGGGCAAACCCCAGACCCTTTACTGTGCCAAAGATTCACCTCTTAGAACTTAGTACCCCCACCCATTGTCCACATGCTGCCCCGTCAGATGTCTGGCGCCCTCTTGAGGCACTACATAGACATCGCACGGGCCTCTCCATAAATACAGATGTCACTCCTTTCCCTCTTCTGGGGGTAATACCACCCATCTCCACCCCCCATTTCCAAGCCTCGGAGCACCTCTCCGCTCTTTGAGAAGTTGGCTCTTTTCAAAATGAGCCTCCCTAACTCTGTTTAAGAGGCAAGGGGAACCCCAGATATTCAAGTCGCAAAATCCTGCTTGCCCTCCGGAGGGACAAAAGGAAATGTATTTCTCCTTCTTTCTGAATCTTCTCCAGCAGTGAAAGGAAACACAAAAGAAAATGTCCAGAAACCAGCCAGCCACGTTTCTTTTTCTTCTTTTCAAATTAGACTCTTCAAAAAGTATTAAACTCAGGCTGAAAATGGAAACACTGTATTCTTTCATCAAGACTGCATGTTAGGGCTGGCTGATGCCTCAACACTTTGCAAAGATCCTTTGATTCTTTATGCCTTTGCAAGTAACTGCCTGAATTCTTGGTGGCGGCATCAGCTGTGCTTTGGAAAACAAACCATTACGGAATTCTGACTGGCAAAGCTGGTCATCCATCAACTCCAAGGATCACCACTGGTGAAACAGAGGATACATTACCTTCACATTGCCATTAACTTCCAGATGATTTAAGTTTGAATTTTATCTCATTCATCAAGTTTTACCATGGCCTGTTTCTCTCGGGACTTAAATTCTTCAAATAAAAGTTTTCTTCCTTAAATGTGTATCCATTCTTAGTCTGGGCCCCAAACATATAAGGCATGGTGGGTAAAGAGATCCAGAGTGAGAATAAAACACACGAAGACCCTCCCGGGACTTATGCTTAAACAGACCCTGTCCTAGGTGTTTTACAGACATTGATTCATTTGGTGCTCAGAACAACCTTTATTATCCTCATTTCATAGATGAGAAAATAGGCACAGAGAGGTTATGAAACTTGCCTGAGGCTACACAGCTAGCAGGTGGCCAAGGCAAGATCCAAGCCCAGGCAGTCTGAGCTCTTAACACAGAGCTCTCTCTCTACACATTGTGGTTAAGTGCTAAGAAGAAAATAAACAGAATAATGATACAAAGGCTACCTGGTGGGTCCAGTGCGGGCGGACGGGGCGGTGGGGTGGGTGGTGATCAGAAAAGGTTATCTAGGAGGCAGCAGCGTTTGAACTAAAACCTAAAGGATGGCAAGGAGCCAGCTATGCAAAGAGTGGGGCTGGGAGAGTGGATGAGTATTTCCAGCAGAAGGAACAAGAAATGCAAAAGCCAAGGGAAGAAAGAATCTTCCAGGAGTAGGGGCGCTTGAGTGCGCTTGTTCGGTTAAGCATCCCACTCTTGGTTTCGGCTCAGGCCGTGATCTCCCGGTTCATGGGTTCAAGCCCCATGTCCAGATCCACGCTAACAGCATAGAGCCTGCTTGGGATTCTCTCTCTTCCCCCTCTCTCTGGCCCTCCCCCACTCGCACACTCTCTCTCTTTCAAAATAAATAAATAAACTTAAAAGAGGAGAATCTTTCAAGGGCAGAAATGTGGCCCTGTGTGGCAAAGCACAGGGTGGGGCGGGGGCAGGAGAATAACGTGATAACGTGATGGTTTCAGTAGCAATGAGAAGCCACCGACATGCTTATTCACAGAGATTATGACCTGATCTGAGATGTTTTGGAGGTCACTGGTTGCCAGGTAACAAAGGGAGAATCTGAAACAGAGGGTATGTGCAGGAGGGTTATATAGCTGAGGGTAGAGGGTGAGATGGCCCCTGGTGGGGTCTGGTGGTGAGAGATACGGCCAGATGGATCAGGAGGGCCCGGTGCTTGCGACATTCTGGCCATCTGAAGAAGTGTAGACTCTATCCCTAAGAACCAGGGAAGCCCTGAACGGGCTGAAGCAAAGAAGTCCTGTGATCAGATCCGAGTTCTAGGGGGAGTTGAGCTGGTGTGGAGAATGCATTTGAGGGACAAGAGGGCAGGCCAGTCAGGAGGCTGCAGAGACCTCCCAGTGGAAGGCGACGGGGACCGATGAGGCTGGGCCCGGGGTTATTCATTTGGCAAAGATTAACATCACCAGGCATTGTTGGAACAAGTCAGACAAGGGCTGCTCTCAAGGACCTTTCCAGAGCCATTTATGAGGGCAGGCTTAGTGATAACTTGAAGGTAAGGAAGGAGAGAAAGAAAGGAGTTAAAGACCCCTCTCTCCCTGTTTCTGGCTTGTGCTGGGAGGAGGGAAGCTCTGTAGTTAAGACGGGGAATTTGGAAAGAGGATTTGCCAGAGACAAGTGCAGTTCAGGATATATTAACAACTCCCCTGGCCAAGGTGGAAAAGCATCAGGTAGATAGTAGAAACAATCCAACGACTCTTTCTAAGGATGGGAACTAAATACCCCAAGAGAAGGGTCTGAACACCTCCTCTGTCATCCGTTCACTAGCCG